>NC_083099.1:145030114-145345114 GCF_949774975.1 Lagenorhynchus albirostris
GCTGCATTTCTGCATCAGGAAAAATGTTAATATACTGGGAAATCCCCAGATATTTGGAAAATAAACAATATACGTCTAAATAACATATCAATCGAAGAAATCACAAGGAAAATCAGAAAATATTTTAATTGATCATTTTTCTTTGAATGACAATTCTTTTAGAGTATGTTTACAGCAAAATTGAGAGCAAGGTACAGAGGGTTCCTATATCCCCCACACACGCACAGCCTGCCCTGTTACCAACATGCCACACCAGATGGTATATTTCTTACCAATGATGAGCCTGCATTGACACATCATTATCACCCAAAGTCTGTGGTTTACATTAGGGTTCACTCTTGGTGTTGTACATTCTATGGGTTTGGACAAATACATAATGACATGTGTCTGCCTTATAGTATCATACTCACTTTCATGAGTATGATATACTCATATAATGTATCATTTTCACTGCCATAAAAATCCTCTGTGCTCTGTCCATTCATCCCTCAATGGTAATTTTTTAAAACAGCATACTGTGACACCAAAACCACATGCAATGAAAGAAAAAATAGATAAATTGGGCTTCATCAAAATTTAAAACTTTTGTTCTTTAAAGGATACTGTCAGGATAGTTAAAATACAACTCACAGAATGAGAGAAAATATTTGCAAATCATGTATCTGATAAGGGACTAGTATTCAGAATATATGAAGAACTCTTACAACTCAACAATAAACAGACAAATAACCCAATTTTTAAATGGGCAAAGAATTTGAATGCACATTTAACCAAAGAATATGTACAAATGGCCAATAAGCACATGAAAATATTTCTCAAGATGATTAGCCATCAGGGAGATGCAAATCAAAACCACAGTGAGATACCACTCTCACCCACTAGGATGGTTGTAATCAAAAAGACAGACAAAAGCAAGTGTTAACACGGATGTGGAGAAATTGGAACCCTCATGAAGTGTGGTGGAAATGTAAAATGGTGCAGGCACCTTGGAAACAGTTTGGTAGTTCTTCAACATGTGAAACACAGAGTTATTATATGATCCAATAATTCCACACCTAGGCATACACACAAGAGAATTGAAAACATACGTTCACACAAAAGTTGTACATGAGTATTTATAGCAGCATTATTCATAACAGCTAAAATATGGCAACAGTCCAAACGCCCATCAAGTGGTGACTCAGCCAGTGAATGATGGAACATTAGTCAGCCGTAAAAAAGAACGAAGTACTGATTTATGCTACGTATGCTAAGTGTTTGAAGCCAGTCATGAAAGACTGTACGATTCTAACTACATGAAATGTCCAGAATTTGGAAATCCACACAGACAGAGAGTAGATTATTGCTCGCCAGGGACTGGGAGGGTGTGGGATGGAGAGTGACAGACAGAGAGTAGATTATTGCTCGCCGGGGACTGGGAGGGTGTGGGACGGAGAGTGACTGCCAGTGGGGATGGAGTTTCTTTTCAGGGTTGTAAAAATGTTGTACTGGATAATGGTGATGGTGCCCAAGTTTGTGAATATACTAAAACCCACCGGATTGTATGTTGGAAAATGTGGATTTTATGGTATATGAATTATATCTTAAGAAAACTGTTACTAAAAAATGGTGGAATATTGTAACCACCTTATTGCAATGATGAAATGGATAAAAACCTTGAAAGACAGACCTCACCAAAACTGACCCAAGAATGAATAGAAGTAGAATTCATGCTTCAAAACATCCCAATGAAGAAAAGGACAAGTTCAGATGGCTTCACTGGTAGATTATAACAAACATTTAAGGACAAAATATTACCTATTATCCACAAGCCCTTTCAGAAAAAAAGCAAAGGAGCATGGAATGCTTCCCAAATCATTTGATGAGGCCAAAGGAAGCCCAACACCAAACCCTTACAAAACTAAAGAAAAGCTACAGAGCAACACCCTAAGTGAGCATAAATGAAAACAATTAACAAAATGTTAGCAAACCAAACAGCAACACACAAAGAAAGGACAACTCAGCATGACCAAGTAGGGCTGACAACACTGATGTCGGGGAAGCTTTGAGGAGCTGCTCACGCACGGACCAATCAAGATACGATGCAATGAACAAAGCCGTGATCAACAGATCCCATGTCCTTAGGTTCCCTCTAGATAGGGTATTCTTGACACACGCTATTGTATTTTTCCCTCCTGTTGCAAACTTGCAAATTCAGCCTTAAATATGGAATGTTTGGTACGTGGCCTCCAAGCCAGATGTGACCCCAGTGAGGTTATCGCAGAGCTTAGGGAACATTTTCAAAGCATGAGGCAGGGTCTGGCATCTCTGACAAACAGCTTCATTTCCAGGGAATCTGCTGGAGGGAGGGCTGTCTGGCCTGCCAGGATTCTCATGAGAACAGATCTGGTCTCTTCCTCTGCTCGGACCCATGGGCTTTCCTCCTCTCTGCTGGCATCAGCCTCAGGTGGGTTGCAGCACCAGACTGGGTAAATGGGGCACCTGAAGCACCTGCACCACACTGTCAGTCGTTATGTTTTACGCCAGTTAATTTGTCTTTTCAGAGCCCTTCAGTGCACTTGCTTTGTTCTGAAGGAAACAAATTCTAAATGTGTTTTAAATCCACGTGTGTATCACCCTGCTTTTAAGCAATCGTGAAACAGGCAAGCATACTCACGCAGGGACCTAGATCCAGTTGGAGACGGCCTTTCGCCTCCGTGTTAGAGAAAACGAGCTGACCTCCAACAAAGGCAGCAAACGCTGAGACCTCACACGTGCTCCCCCTTCTCCAGGGCTTGCTCAGGGGCTTCTGACAAACATTACTTGGAGGCTCTGGAATGAACTCACAGAGTGAGCCGGGGACTGGCGAGCCAGCTTTCCTTCTTCCATAAATCTCCTTCCCTCTCAGAAAAATAAAGGAGGTGGTAGCCAAAAACAGCGACCCCTCCACCTGGTGGTACCAAGAGAAGCCAGAGGTGCCCTCGGGCCTGCAATGCTCGGGGAGCGAGAGAAGAGAAAGGCTCTCTCCTCCCATTTCTCGTCCTTTCTCTTCCTCTGGACAATGTGGCACCTGGGGGGCTGGTTATAGCCCCAGCCGCAGCCAGCAGTCCAGCTGCTACGTGCCCCAAACACCTCCATGTGCCCTTTAAGGGAATCTTCCATTTACAGATGAGAACAGTAAGGTTCAGATAGTAGCGGTTTGCCCAGGACCACAACTACCAGTGGCAATTTGGATTCCAACCCAGGTCTGCACAGCTCCAAGTTCTGTTCTCTTCCAAATGAGCATAGTACCACGCTCCACGGCACTGCATTGTCGACAGGGTAAGGAAAGAGGAAGCTGGAAGCCCTGCTAAGGTGCAGAAGGACCTACGTTTAGGTGTGGCTTTGGCTGAAGCACCTCGTGCGAATTGGGCCCCACACTGTTTCTAAGGGAATATATCGGCTTAGTCTAAAGGGAACAGAGTGGTTCAAAATTAAAAGGAGACTTCGGGTTCCTGAACTTCTGCAGAAAGGAAGCAGGCCAGGAACACATCTGCGAACACTGGTCATCTCTTATGGGAGACGAGGATGACTCGGGGGCCAACAAGGACTCAGAGAACAGAGCTGAGAGAGGAAACGTTTCTCCCAAGATGTGGGTGGGTCAGCGAACGGGCTGTAGACGGACGCCCAGCCAGACTTGAGACTTCTCGGGAAGTAACAACCACTGGTGCCTCGCATGTCACTCCCGTTTGGTCAGGGGTGTCCACTGAGATGGGCCCGTCCCTGTCCACCATGGCGTGTTGAGTGTGCGGGGAAGACAACTTGCCCCTTTTTCCATAAGCCTTTGAAACAAGAGGAGCTATTCCCCGGGGAACCAAACCTGAGGGGTCTTATTCACACGTGGACTTGATTGGGGAAAAGATCCTCAACTCTCAGCGCGTGACTGAAAGAAGGATGGAATGAGCCTGTCTGGGGAGGAAGAGTCTACTCTGCTCCGAGGAGCAATACAGATGACTTCTGTCCAGAGAGCGATTGTGGCAGTGATAAGACGTGGCCGCCAGCTCTGTGACCCTTCTCCCCTCAGAGACGGCTGTTCACGACCCTTTCCTCTGAATCTGCACGAGCCTGTGGCTCCTGCCACTAACAGAGCACAGTGGGAGGGACACGATGGGGCCTCTGAGGCTGGACCTTCATAAAAGGCGATGCCACTCCTGCCCTGGAGCTGGATGCTTGCTCCGGGGGCTCTGAGCCACCACGTGAACTTCCACCTTGAAGCTGCCGTCTTGTAAGGAGTCCGTGCGTGTATGTGCTCCTGTCAACATTTCCGGTTGGGCCCATCCTTGGAGTCCCCCCAGCCCAGACACCATGCATGTTGCGTGAAGAAGCTTTAGTTGATTCCTGCCCTCAGCATTTCTTGTCTTGCCCCAGACACCATGGAGGGAGCAGAAACAAGCCATTCCTGTTGTACTCTGTCTGAATTCCTGACCTACAGAATCTGGGACTGATAATCTTGTATTATCAATAGTGCATTTCATCATGATTTGCTAATCAGAAATAGAAAACTACAACAAAAATTGAAAAACCTTTCTATTTAAAGGTCCTCACTAGCTAGTGGGAAGCAGCCACATAGCACAGGGGATCAACTCAATGCTTTGTGACCACCTAGAGGTGTGGGATGAGGAGGGTGGGAGGGAGACGCAGGAGGGAGGAGATATGGGGACATATGTATATGTGTAACTGATTCACTTTGTTATACAGCAGAAACTAACACACCATTGTAAAGCAATTATACTCCAATAAAGATGTTAAAAAAATAAAATAAAATAAAGGTCCTCACTAAAAGAAAAATTAAAGGATATACTTCAACCAAAAATAAAATTAATTTGAAGAAATGGCATGGGTTATAAAAAAAAGTAGTTAACTTGTGGCATCTATAATAAATTACTGTTTGAAAAGTTTAGTCTTTTAAAAAGGTAAAACTAAATAGACAATAATAAGAAGATAGGGCAGAGTTCAATGAATAGTTAAAGCACACTAAGGTTTCATGTTCTGGAAAAGGATAGAAATACTGAGTAACTTTAGAGTTTCTTAGAAATTTTCTAATGTATAATGTATGATAAAAATTTAAGATAACCTCTAACAATATAGAAATATTAATCTTAGCTTCCAAACTAGCAGAGAAAGAGAGAAATATAGATAGATAGATAGATAGATAGATATACATATACACATATATATATATATCCATCAGAAGTCAGGAAAGAAAGAAAAAAGCAGAGGAAAAAAATCCTAGTAAATAGAAAATCCAAAATAAAATGGTAGAAAAAAATTGTTACATATGTCAGTAATTACTGTAACTGTAAGTGGATTAAACTCATATTTTAAAGGATAAACATCAATAGATTGTATGAAAATAAAATAAAATCATATTCAATTAATGCTGCTTACATGAGACACACCTAAGATAAACCACACTGACAGACTAAAGATAAAGATAAAGAAAAATATAGACTAAGTAAACAAAACAGCATTTTAAACACTGTTTTTAAGGATGAGCAGCCCTGCCCTCTCTGGCTCCTAGGTAACCACAGTGCGTAACCTGGGGCTTATCCTTTGCAAGCAGGTGGGATGAGAGCGTCTTGCGGCCTCTGGAAAATGCGCCCTCTGCGGTGGGCAGTTTCGTCTTGCTCCTGACTACAATGGAGATGTTCTAGTTCCACTTCTACGTTCAATATTAACTATGAATGTTTGATATATATGCTCCTCGGGTTAAGAACATTTCCCTCTATTCCTACTTGCTGATAATTTATGTTTTGAATTAAATCAAATTTTATCAAATGCTGTTACTGCACCTATTATCATGATTGTGTGGATTTTCTCTCTATTCGTGTTGCGCTATCAGTTAGTATGTTTTCTAACGCCGAACAGGATCATTACCTCTTCTTTAAAGGATCAGTGCCTTCTGGAATCAGAGAAGAGCACACGAAGGCTTGATTTTGTTTACAATGTTTTATTTCTTAAAGAAAGCAAATATGACAAAATGCCAACTTACATTAAACCTAAGTGGCAGCTCCATGGGTGTTGGTAACATTGTTTCTGTATCTTTTTGTTTGACATATTACACCATTTTTAAACTACAAAGAATGAATAGCAGTTTGGACTTTACAGAAAACCAGATCATTTCAAAGAAAAGCTCAAGAAAATTTCCTAGGGTACAGAAGACAATATGAATTGAAAAAATATGAGAGAAAACTTAAGATGTATTGAGAACAAATCTGAAACATCATATGTAAAAATCCTAACTTCACACCATATGTAAAAATAAACACTCATAGATTGTTGGACACAGAGACTGTTTTTATCTGATAGAGAAATAAATAAAAAATAGAAACTCAAGAACAGGGAAGACACACTATAAAGAAACAGTGGTGAGAAGTAAAAACTTAGTGAGAGGTGAGTTGGGTTTAATTAATTGCTGTTTACCTGGTTATAAAATTTAATTCAAGTAATTTTTTAAAAGAAGTTATATATTTAAACTTTGTTTATTATAGTTACTAGTTCAATTTTACGTATAAAATCTCAAGCATTTCAACACAACGAGGAGGTATGGGGTATAAAATTACACTAGATTTCTTTTCTCTCACACCTGAGTTCAAAATCACTTTTGCACACTTGTGCATCACTTTCTGTGCCCTTTCGATATTTGTTAGGCATTTTCCCACCACCTGTTGGAATTTGCTCATGGGGTTGCACCTGGTTCATACTGAGAAAAGCAACAGTTGCTCGTGTTCCCATCCTTGTGTTCTAAGGGCTGAGCACCTTCGTGCTGGTGGCCAGGGCTCTCTCTCTTTCACTTCTCCATCTAGTGAGTCCTACAAATTGCCTGGGTACCAATTTTCTACAGACTCCAGGGTGGGACCACTAGAGAGATCAGATTCAACTATGGACAGAGTCCACGGAGGAAGGCGACCCCAGGAAAGGGAGCTTATTCAAGTGCAGGAGGAGAAATCCCGCCTCCTCAGCGGGCACATAGGTGGGGCAGCTCTGTGGGAAAGGAAGGCAGGCTGGACACCCAGGAGGGAAGTGACCGACAGCCCGAGGCCCTCAGTGGCCAGAGCTCCCATCCGAGGTCTGAGGGTCTCCAGAGAAAGGAGGACCAGGATAGGGGGTGCGAGAAGATCCATCCTTGTCCCTAAAGGCCTCAATCTAGAAGGAACATGGTCCACTCCCTTTAGCACTGAGCTCCTGGGCCCTGCACTCTCTCTAGCCCCTGCCTGGAACTATTTCCAAATACCTGACCCGGCGGGCAGACCTGATGGCCAAGGTCTCCTGGCATGTGCCTTCAATGTCCCCTGCCACACCCCTCCACCTCCTCTCACCTGCCACGTCCCATCCCTCGGCTGAATCGCTGCCCCAGAGAGTAAAGGAGTCTGGGGGACGTAGTCCTGGCCAGGACGGCAGAAACCTTCCTCTCCAGAGCATGGAGGGCTTTGCTCAGCCCAGCAGAACTGTCCCAGACCCGCCCGCCTCTCCCCTCAGAGCTTCTGCCCAAAGAGAAGGGTGGTCCCCCTCTCTTCCACCAGAAAGCGTGGATCCAGCCTCTGCCCAAGGAGATGTGGACACTTCAGCCTCTGCGCTTTAGCCCAGCGGGGTCCTGGCTTGGGTGGGGGGAGGGTGGGACTGGGAGCCTGGAGTCTGGGAAACCTGCGCTGCGTCCATCACCTGAGCAGAGAAGAGAACGGGGCCCATGTGCACCCGAGGGGCGAGTCCCGGGCAGAATCCCAGTCCCCTCCTCTGAGTGTTGGTGTGGCCGGCTCTGCTCTCTCCTCGTGGAAAACCTGTGGCCGTGGTCGGTGGTCACCCCCTGGCCCTGTGAGCCAGTCCACAGGCCCCTGTGAGGACGGGGCCGGCGTCCCACTGGCCAGACACCACTTCCTGGTGAGAAAGGGTGGCCACCTGCCCGCTCTCCCTAAGGGCTCCCAAAGGGAGGGGCTCCTGCTCTGTGGGGAGCTGTCTGTCCAGCGGAGAAGCACCTGGAGAAGCAAGGCCAGTTCGGGGCTCCTGCTGCAGGAACATGGTCCCTTTCCGGAGGGAGAAGGGCCATACCACGTGCAGGAACCAATGGCCAAGAGGAGCAGTGCTGGCCCTGGGCCTGGTCGCCACGGTGGACACAGAGCCCAGGCCCCGGTCCCCACCACTCACCCCACCCCCTGCTCCACCACAGCCGGCTGTTAAATGCAAGTGACGCCACCACGGCGTGTCCCAAGGAGGGCGGGTGCCTGCCGGCGGGGGTGGGTAGCAGGGACAGCGGCACTGCCGGTGGGGGCTGGTGCCTGCACTTCGGAAGAGCCGCCCGTGCCTATGCCAGGACCCGCTGGCCCACCCCGCAGGTGCCCAGCCGGAACGCCAAGTCTCCATCGACGGAGCCCGCTTAGGACGGAGTAGCAGACGGAGGCAGACTCACAGGAAATCTATAGGGTGATGGACCGCAGAGCAGTGAGACTGCGTCTCTCAGATGCCGTGTGGACAGAAGAAGCCAGATTCTATCCATAGAAAGTTCGAGGCCAGACAACACCACAGGTCTGCTAGAAATCAGGACTGTGGCCGCCCTGGGGAGGGGGCAGCTGGAGGGGCCTGATGCTTTGTTCTCCATCGGGATGCGATGCACCAGGCGCCCATCCCAGGAGCCGGCTGCCACGTACAGTCGACGAGTGCACTTTTCCATGCGTGCCACACTTCAGTGAACCGCGTGAAAGCCGCGGCCAGCACCAGGCCGACACGATGCTCTCCTCGGTGACGGCGGCAGGTATGCTGACCCTCCTGAGAGCCTGCTCGCTGCCAGGTGCCATGGTTCTCAGGGTTTTCTCAGCTGAGGCAGCCCCACGTCCACCTGAGGAGGTCACCACTATCCTAACCCGTTTCAGAGGGAGGAAACTGAGGCTCGTGGAGGCTGAGCTGCAGCCCCACACGACCCCTCCAAGCCCTCTGTCCGCTGCTGCACTGAAGCCGGCGGGGCTCACACAGAGGAGGCAGGGGCTGCGGTGAGAAGACGGCCCGCAGGCCTCAAGCGGAAGCAGCTGCCGGCCCAGCGCCACACCACACATTTCAACCCCCAGAACAAAACCAGGCGGGAAGGCGCACAAAACCACAAGCCAAGGTCGCATCCTTGCTCCTCCTCCTCTACCTGCTTCATCCACATGGAGGCCCCGGTCACCCGTCGCACTCTGGGGTATCTGGTCACCCATCGCACTCTGGGGTATCTGGTCACCCGTCGCACTCTGGGGTATCTGGTCACCCGTCGCACTCTGGGGTATCTGGTCACCCGTCGCACTCCGGGGTACCTGGTCACCCATCGCACTCTGGGGTATCCGGGGTCTGAATCAGTCAGAGGGGCTAGGAACCAAATATCCACAAAATACCAGAAGCTGGAAACAGAGGTTTCATTTTTATGTCTTATTTGCTCGCTGCATATCTGGTGACCCAGCCCGAGCCAGGCTCACTCAAACCCACCAGGGCATCTCATGTTTCCCACTGCAGACGGAAAGACCCAATAACTCCAAAGGTCTTCTGCTAACCTTGCAATGTCGTCCCAGCTCCAGGTTTCAGAGGACACCTGGTGACAGCACCAAGGTCAACCAGGGGCTGGACAGGGGAGGGGCTCGCCCACCTGCTGTCAGAGCGGCTGCACCTGCCTCCGTCTGCCCATCGGAGTCCAGAGGTGACCCTGGTCTGGGCACTTGGGCCCACGTAGGGCATCCCATGGAGTGGAAGGAGGAGGATATGCCCAGTGGCCTGCCCGCACCCCTGCTGGGAAATGGACCCCGCAGGGCTGAGGTCTGGGTCCATGTGCCTGTCCACTCCCCTGTCGCCTGCCCACTCCCACACACCATCGAGACAAGGTCGGGGCTTGGTCTCCACTCCGGAAGCCTGGGCCTCTCGTGTTGCTTCAGGAGCAAGGGCTGCTGTGAATCACCCCTTCCCTGTAACATGTCACTTGACTCTAAACAAACACGCTGAGGAGAACACATCTGCAGGAGGATTTCTTCTGAATCAGAAGAAAGGAAATGGGCCTTTGAGTGGGGAGAGTGCCAAGCCCCGCCTGGGGTGCACGAGGGGACGTGCAGGAGAAGGGGTGAGGGAGGCAGCACCTCGGCCAGCTGCCTTCTCAGCACACGGCCGCCCTCCAGGGTCCCAGGCCCTCCCTCACCCACCAGAGACCCACGGCAGGGGGGATGGCGGGGGACTCACAGCAGGAGCCAGGCCCGCCCCACTCCCACGCCTCCCCCACCAGATTCCTAACTGTCACTCTAACCCCAACCGCCACCAGATTCCAGCTGGAGCATCGTGCGCGGGGCCTCGCAGCCTCGGGTGGGCAGGGACTCGTCCAGGTGGAGTGACCTCCTGACTTCCAGGAAGCCGCCCCAGTCAGCCTTGGAGGTGCAGACGAAATCACCCCAGCATGGGCTCCCGGCAGGTCACCCCAGCTCAGGCCCCAGCTGGTGGGCTCAGATCCAGGGTTTGCTGGGAACCACCGACCTTCAGCAGAGGGTGGGGACCTCCTAGATGGCCCAGCGTTATTCCCTGGAGTAAAGCACCCTCCCCGCGGGCCCCTGATTTAAGGAGCTGCACGTACGCTGCGTCCAAGCAGGTAACGGGCTCCCATGCTGTCACAGTGGGGTGAGGACGCCCTTCCAGGGAGAGTCGTGATTTCCCCAAAACCGCACAGCTCTTAGGTGCCCTGGGAAGGCCTCAAGTTTGCAGAGCCCAGGGCAGCTCAGAGGAGAGGCCAGGAGGCTGGACAGGGTCAGGGGACAGTGTGGGCCACCCTTGGTGACGACAGATGGAGACGAGCAGACACCCAGGCCCGCTAGCCAGGCGTCTCCAGGACTGATGACAGCGAAAGGGGTCATCTGACTTGGCGGCCACGGGAGGAGCAGTAACGACGCAGAGCAGAGGGGTGAGAGCGTCCGAGTGCCGGTCTGAGCCGTCCGCAGCCTGACAGCAGCTCGGGGTGGGGCATGGTGGCACCGAGCGGCAGGCACACGGCAGGCGGGCTCACCTGGCTGGGTGGTCCTACCCTCACCCCTCACTGAGATGTCCACCAGGGACGGGGTAGGGGCCCTGGATGACAGGGTGGCCGTGGACATCCGGGGAGCAGGCCGGGCAGTTGGACCCAACGCTTTCCGAGTCCAAACCCGGAACTCCCTGTCTCAGCAGCCATGACCTGCAGGCCCCTCCAAGGACTGGGGGCCACCAACGGGCCAACGACATACATATGTTTGCTGTATTGTGTGACCGGGCGAGGTTCCGTGGCTCCTCATGGACCCAGATGACCCACACGGGGGCCCGCCTGGCCGTGCTCTCACTGGGCTCCCTGCAGGCGCGTCACCCCTCCCCTCCGCGTCTCCGCCTCAGGGGTTCTCTCTGTCTTACTGGTACACATGTGAACACACATGCACACGCACAGACGCCACGTGCACGGCCACAAACAGATGAGCAGCCTGCCAAGACCCTCCCGCCCCTACCTTGGACATGCCCCACCTCCCCACTGAGCTGAGAATGAAGTGCACGGCGGGGCTGGCGAGTCCACCTGGGGCTGACCCAGACCCCTCGGAGGAGGCAGCTCTCTACGTGGGGTAGAAGGTGGGAGCCACAGGCCAGCTGCTGCTCTGGAAGCCTGTAAATATTTAGATTCTCCGTCTCCTTCTGGTGGATTGTGATGTTTTCAAAGCCCTTCTCCTGCATGTGAACATAGAGACAGCACAGTTGGGCCATGTCCCATGCATAATATTTCTTTGTCTGTTTTGATAACATTTTAATCCTCCCGACTAGTGAAAAATGAAGACATGACGCACTTTGCCCGCACGCTAGAGCACTCTGGAAGGCAGATGGGCATCCCGCCCGCAGCGCAGGGGCTGAGCCCCGGGCCCTCCGTACATCCTGAAACCCACCCATACCTGCTCTGGGGTCGGGGCCACCCTTCTCCTCCTGGCTGGTACCCCCAGGGGCTGTGAGCTCGGCGCACCCTGTGGTCCGCCTCTCTCTCAGTGGCCCCCACTTCCCTCGCATGTCTGTCCTGCCCTCTGCAGACTGAAGCCAGTCGGGCTACGAAGGCCGGAAGGGCTGCCTCCTTCAAGCTGTGGTCCTTGTCCTTGGACCACAGGGACACTCACTTGATTTTTTTATTTTTTTAAACAGCAATGTATATTTACTGAAATGAAAGGGGTTTGTATTATATTGATACATGGGAAAAAAGCAAGTTACAAACAGGTACCTGCAGAGGATCCTGCTTTTAAAAACAACGTATGGGGGCTTCCCTGGTGGCGCAGTGGTTGACAGTCCGCCTGCCGATGCAGGGCACACGGGTTCGTGCCCCGGTCCGGGAAGATCCCACATGCCGCGGAGCGGCTGGGCCCGTGAGCCGTGGCCGCTGAGCCTGCGCATCCGGAGCCTGTGCTCCGCAACGGGAGAGGCCACAACAGGGATAGGCCCGCGTACCGCAAAAAAAAAAAAAAAAAAGTATGGGTGTGCAAATGTACGCATGTGTGGAAAATATTGTGGAAGATTATATACAAAAATATTACAAGTGGATAGGATGGGCTGCTGGGTGGGCTTACGGGTGATTTATAATATTACAAGTGGATAGGATGGGCTGCTGGGTGGGCTTACGGGGGATTTATAATTTATTTATAATTTATTTATAATTTATTTATAATTTATTTTTTTATACTTTTCATAGGCTCACGTTTCTCGGGGGACCGTGCAACTTCTTTTTCTCTTTTCTCTCTTTTTTTCTTTAAACCAGGAGTACAACTAAAATTTTTTGCGATATAACTCACATACCATAAAGCTCACCATTTTAAAGTGTAAAATTCAGTGGGTTTTGGTATATTCACAGAGAGGTGCACCACCACCATCATCTAATTCCTGAATATTTTCATCCAAAATGAAGCCCTCTACTCGCCAGCAGTCTTTCCCATTCCCCACGCTCACAGGGCCTGGCAACTCTTAATCTACTTTCTATCTATGTGGATTTTCCTATTCTGGGCATTTCATGTACATGGAACCATACAACATGTGGCTTCACGTGACTGGAGTCATTCACTTAGTACAATGCTTTCATGGCTCATCCATGCTTTAGCGTAAGTCAGTACTCCATCCCTTTTTATGGCTGAATTACGTCACTGTGTGGATGGACCACCTTTTGTTTACCCAGTCACCAGCTGATGGACGTACAGATTATTTCCATTTTTTGGCTATTATGAGTAATGCCGCTGTAAGCATTGGAGTACAAGTTTTTGCGTGTCCGTTGTTTTCAATTCTCTTGGGTGTATCCGAGGGGTAGAATTGCTGGGTTATATGGTAACTCTATGTTTAACTTTTTGAAGAACTGGAAAACTGTTTTCCAAAGTGGCTGCACCATTTAACATCCTCACGAGCAGTGGATGAGCTTCCAATCGCTCTGCATCCCCCCAGCACTTAATAATACCCGTGTCTTTTACGCTAGCCTTCGTGAGTGTGAAATGGTATCTCTTTGACGTTTTGATTTGCATTTCCCTAATGACTAATGATACTGAGTATTTTCTCACGTACTATTAGCCGTTTCTATGCCTTCTTTGGATAAATGTCTATTCAAGTTCTTTGTCCACTTTTTTTTTTAAATTTATTTGATTGAACTGGGTCTTAGTTGCGGCAGGCAGGCTTCTTAGTTGCAGCTTGCGAACTCTTATGCAAAGTCTTAGTTGTGATATGCATGTGGAATCTAGTTCCCTGACCAGGGATGGAACCCGGGCCCCCTGTGTTGGGAGCTTGGAGTATTAACCACTGCACCACCAGGGAAGTCCCCTTTGTCCACTTTTTTTTTTTTTTACAATTTTATTTTTTTTAATTTATCTGTTTTATTTTTGGCTGCATTGGGTCTTCATTGCTGCGCACAGACTTTCTCTAGTTGTGGCGAGCGGGGGCTACTCTTCATTGCGATGCGTAGGTTTCTCAGTGCAGTGGCTTCTCTTGTTGTGGCACACAGGCTCTAGAGCACAGGCTCAGTAGTTGTGGCACACGGGCTTAGTCTCTCCTCAGCATGTGGGATCTTCCCGGACCAGGGCTCGAACCTGTGTCCCCTGAAGCAGCAGGCGGATTCTTAACCACTGCGCCACCAGGGAAGCCCCGCTTTGTCCACTTTTTAATCGGTCTTTTCATTGTTGAGTTTTAAGTGTTCTTTATACATTCTGGTTATGAGTCCCTTATCAGATATATGGTTTGAATTTCCATATGAATTTTAGGATCATCCTGTCAATTTGTGCAACAACAACAACAAAAAAGCCAGGTGGGATTTTAATATGGATTTTGATGAATCTGTAGATCAGTTTGGGGAGTATTGTCCTCTTAACAATATTATGTCTTTCAATTCATGTACATGGGGTGTCTTTCCACTTACTTGCATCTTCTTTAACTTCTTTCAAGAATATTTTGTAAATTTTGGCATATAAGCCATTCACTTCCTTTGGTAAATTTATTTCTAAGTATTTTATTCTTTTTCATGCTATTGTAAATGAAATTGTTTTCTTAACTTCATTTCAAATTGTTCATTACTAGTGTATGGCGTATACAGTTGATTTTTTATATTAATCTTGTATCTTGTCACCTTGCTAACTCTCTTATTAATTCTAATAGCTTTTCCCGTGTTCTTCAGAATTTTCTATAAACAAAATCATGCTATAAGAGAAATTTTGCTTCTTCCATATACTGTCCACAGATATTAACTTTAAATATAATGATATAGGCAGTTTGAAAGTAAAAGGATAGATAAAGATATACCATGCAAACATTAATCAAGAGTGACTATATTAATATCAGATAAAGTAGACTTCAGACCAAAGAAAATAACCAACAGAGAGGGACGTTACATATGATAAAAGGATCCGTCTATCAAGAAGACATCACAAACCTAAATGTGTATGTAGCAAACAACAGAGCTGCAAAATATAAATATATAAAGCAAAAGAAAGCTGAAAGAGAAACAAACAAATCCACAATTGTAGTTGATCACTCCAGCACCCCTGTATTAGTTTCTTATTGTTGCTATAACAAAATACCAAAAACTTGAAAGAACATAAATCTATTATCTTAGAGTTTGGGAGGTCAGAAGTCTTACATGGATCTCCCTAAAATCAAGGGGTCAGTAGATGAGGAACAGCTATACAACGGGGTACCACTGAGCAATACAAAGGAATGAACAACTGACACCACACCAAAACTCTTATGCTGAGCGATGGAATCCAGATACCAGAGCTTACACTTTATACGCAGTTCTGGGCTGGGCAAAATTAACATACGGCAATAGAAATCACAACAGGGGTTACTTGGAGGTGAAGCTAAGGTATTGAGAAGAGGGGCTGCTTCTGGGGGTAGGGGGACCCCTAATCTGGGAGGTGGTATGTGAGCTACAATAGGGAACGTCTACAGAGCTGTACACTCAGGGTTTGCACTTTTTCCTAAATTAGATCTTGATTTAAAAATAGGCACAAACGTCCACAAAATTTCATTCCTCTGGAGTCAGTAACTCTTCTTAGGGATATTTACTAAATTAGTCTGAAATGTAAATATTTACTCAAATTCTGGAGGCAGTGTAAATGTCCAACAGCACAGAAAACCTCTCAGCACAAGGAAACGTTCCCTGTGTGGGAGCATCCAGGATCCCAGCGTGCGGATGGGGGCGACCTTCACAGAGGTGAGGGCCCCGCCCGTGGCACTGACCACACGGCCTATGCTTTGTAAATGGTGGGGACCCAGCCGTGTGAGGATCCCAGCAGTGACACAGGGGTGAATGGCTCATGCCAAGGGCAGAACGGCAGTGGGGACTTGGCCGGCACGGCCAGGTTCAGGTGGCCTGGTAATGGCTCTGCCCCCAGGCTGGGTGAGGCCAGGCTCCCTGGTGGCAGAGGTGGGTTTGGGAAAACCTCTCAGAGGAAGGAAGGAAGCCTGCTGCTTGGACACAGACCAGAGGATGCTGGCCTGAGGGGCTAGGCCGAGAGGAAGGTGGAGCAGAAGATTTGACAGCAACTCGGCGGTGCTGTCCCCAAGGTTCCAAAGTGGCTGGAGGGCTAGTCCTCTGTGGACCCAGCAAGGGGACACACTTGGCCTAGACTCGGGCCTGCTGGAAACTACACTGGGCCTGGAGACAATAGGTCCTGGAGTGAGGACGTAGAGGGAAGGACAGGGTCCAGACCGCCCAGAGGACAGACAGGAGAACTGGACGTCGGAGGGACTCACCGAGGCTGGTCACCCTAGACCCAGAATTCTAGCAGGGGGGTGGCGGTGGGGAACGATGCCCCAAAGGAACCAGAGAGGACGGAGAAGTGAGCCCACTGGACTTCTGTCCCGAGGACAGTGGCGGTGGGCGTCCTAGGAAGTCCTCTGCTTGGAACTGCTGGCGTCAGGCGGGCTGAGCTGGGGACCCCGGGTCCGGCCCACCACCAGCCCTCCTTCTGTGGAGCTGCAGAAGCCCATCAGCTGATTCCGGGGCAGGCGGGGCAGTTTCCTCGGTTCTGCAGGCCGCCCTGCGGTTCTGGTCTCTGGGTAGGCTCGGGGAAGGCCCGGGGCCTTTAAGGGATGCAGCTCAGATAGCCAGATTCTGGATCACTCCTCCAGTTTTCCACACCACACCCCACTCCGGGCACTGTCTCACGGAGCGTTCAACTTCTGCGGAAAGCTGAGGTTAGGGAGGACAGGCTCTTGGCTGGGACGTGGCCCCAGATGGCTTCCATCACGCCCCCTGACAGCTCTGGGAAGTCCCCCCTTCTCCGCCTGTGGCTTCTTGAAGGAAAGAGGCCAAAGCAGTTCAGCTCTGGGACCGTGGGTTTTCTGAGGATTTCGGCAGTTTGCCGGGGAGAAAAGGAAGCTGACCACAGAGAGGGCCACGAGGGCCGATGGGGGCAGAAAGAAACCGAAGCCTCAGAAGGGACGAAGAGCAGAGAACAAGGGAAAGAGCTCAGACAGAAGGGGGCTGCGCGGGGCGCAAACCCCAGGACAGACAGAAAGCCCTGGGGCTGCCTGGGGCGCTGGACCCCGCAGTCCAGAGGGGGATAGGCATCTCTCAGATAAGCCCCAATCCAAGAGCCACAAGCCCTGAGGGGAGGCAGGGGGCCCAGGGCTGGGTGGGACGACGAGGGCTCCTTACAGCGACAGGCTGGGCCCTTCCACAGGGAAAGGGCTGAGGGGAGCCCACTGCCCGGGCACCGCAGCCCAGACAGCGGCCCTGATTCCAGGCAGAGGTGCCCTCTGTCCACGGGAGACGGACAGGGTCCTCCCGCTGGTTGAGCAAATCCCAGACGCCTCCTTCTTCTGGGCCAGGAAAGGGAGCAGGGGCTGGACCTGCCCTGGGCCCAATAATGGGTTTTGGGGTTCTCCCATGGGGCCTGGAGAGGTGACCAACTCCCCACAAACGGAACAACTAAAACACCCAGAAAAGCCACAGCTGGGAGATGTCCTTGGGTTACGAAATTAACTCCCGCTGTCAGTGTGCAATAATATTTTCTCTGCAAAGACTCTTTTTCACACATTCACTCCTTCAACAACTTCCGGGTGAGTGTTGTCGCCACTCACTGTCAGCTGGGCTGAAAACAAGGCCAAACTCGTAGCCAGACGGGAGGAGCCAGGACTCAAGGCCAGGGTGGCCTGACTTCAAATGGCTGCAAAGATAACTTGCCCAGGATGTGATGTATGGATCAAAGATACATTGCTGAAAGCAAAATAAAGTGAGAGTACAGCTCAGGACCGTTGTTTAAGCGCACACAGCAGGCAGAGGTGTGACTAGGGTCTGTTCGCGGGCCTTGCAGGCTGACGCGGACACTGCTTACCGCTCCTGCCCATCAGGCCGCCCAGCAGCGCGGCCCACAGACTGCGGCCCATGGGCTGCAGCCAGCACAGGCCACCTGTGGCGGAGGGGGCTCGGGCAGGACTGAGTCTTGTCCCAAATGTGCCGTTCATACCCCACGAGGAAAGGGCAGCCGGGTGCTCAGAAAAGAGTAGTTGAGAAAAAACAGATGAGTGAGGGAGGCTGAGGCTGGTGGCCAGTGTGGCCTGGGACAGCCTCGGGGCCTCCAGGGATCTCAGCGCCCGGCCCCAGGACTCCTAGCTCCCCCTGCTCGGAAGCTGGTGGTGGGCCCAGGAGCTGGCCCGACTGGGCACATGCCAGGGGCCTCCGAGAGGCACTGGGACGTCAGCACGATGCCATGTCCCTCAGATTTGAAACACGTGTAGGCAGCGGCAGCCAACCCATGTGTCACGAGGAAGTGAGCGGCCCAGAGCAGCCAGGGGCCCAGTGAGTCAGCGGGCACAGGAGGCCCCGAGGTCCTGTCCCTGTGGAGACAGCAGCAGGCGTGAGGCCCCTCAGCCCAAATCTCCTTGTGTCCCCCGAGGCACACGGCCCACCCCGACCACCACGATGGTCTCTCCACGCCCCACCCGCACCCAGCGGCGCATCAGAGCCCACGTGGAGGCTGATACGTGTTCAGGAATTTTGCAGTTGCCAAACACACCCACTACCAAAAACTAAATTATATAAGCTTACAATTCCATAAGTTGTATTAAAGCTAAGGCAGTGGATACTCAAAGCTCCTCATCACGGCTCTGTTTCCCAGGCCTCGTGCTCTGGAAGGGCTTCACTTCTGTGCGTGTGCTGTGTGGCAGCCCTGCCCCCAGGCCGCCCCATCAGGGCATCTCGGCCCACACTCCGCCGCAGTGCCCCCTCCACATTGTGGCTCCACACCCCTCCCCCCTCCCCTCCAGCCCCACCTCCCAGGGAACCCCATGCGCCACCGGGCCCGGGGCCTGGTACCCCCCTGCACCCTGCCCAGGGGAGCACACGCCCTAGGTGGGCTGCCCAGCCGCCCCCGGGCCTCCAGCGTCCTGACCATCTGTGCTGCGGCCAAGTCTCCTCTTGGGCATCTGCAGCCACCCAGAGGCCCCAGCCAGATTCTGGAGTCTCCCAGAGCAGCTCTGCCTTTACAATCTTCCTCTCCAGCAGCCCCCACTCTTCCTCTGGCACCAATGCCAAGGAGTGCCCCACCCCCCCTCCTGCTCAGTCTGTCCCCTCTGGTTCCAGCCTGTCCTCACCCAGCCAGGACACGTGCATTCACGTCCATGCAGACTGACCAGCAAAGCCTCAGTTCCCCGAGTGCCAGGTGAGACGGGCTGGGCCTGGAGAGGAAGGCGGTCTGAGAGGGGATAGTAGCGGGAGCAGTGGCTCCAGGCCACCTCTTTAGAGGTCACTTGACTGCATCACATCTGTTTATTCTCTTCTCCGCCTGGACCATCTCTCCATTGGCTGCTGCTGCGTGCTTCCCCCAGCTTGTGCCCACCCCAGCCAGGCCCTCAACAGGCATGTTAATGGCCCTGCACGTTTGGAGGCATCCTTGGAAAGTTGGCCAACAGATGCCCATTGACTTCATCTGTTTAAAGTTCCCTCCTCCCACATCAGTGATAAGAAAAAGGGTCATTCCAAACTCAAGCCCTTTAGGCCACCATGGGTGGTCCCAGTGACCAGAGAATCATGTGTAGAGGGGCCAACGGCAGCCCCCACAGGAGCTATGGCACACATCCAGGCCCTGGAACTTCTATTGTCTCCATCTGCTTGGCCAACCTGACCAAGACATACCTTGGAAAACACCAGTATAATAATTATCTCAGTGGGGCTCCTGCAGCTCCTTTTTGCAGAACCTTAAATTCCATCACATGTAGCTCTGTAGACAGGTCTGGCTGAGGAGCTTCTGCCCGCATCACAGGCAGAGCCTGACCCTCCCTCTTATCCTTCTCTCCTTCTTAGGTTTACAAAGCTAAGTGCTCCAAACAAGAAAAAGCCAGATAAATTCACACTCAGATCCTCACAATCAAACTTCTGAAAACTAAAGACAGAAAAATATCTTCATTGCAGAGATAAATGACACATTGCCTAACAAAGAACAGCAATTTGAATGACTGAAGATTTCTCTCCAGAGACCATGGAGGCCAGAAGGAAGTGGTACATTTTCCAAACACTGAAAGAAAAGAAAGTTAACTCAGAATTCTGTACACAGCAAAAATAACCTTCAGGAATGAAGGTGAAATAAAGACATTCTTAGATAAAGGAAAACTAAGATAATTTGCTACCACCAAATATACCCTAAAAGAATAACTAAAAGAAGTTCTTTGCACATAAGGGAAACCTAGGAAGGAAGAGCAAAAAGTATGGTACGTATCTGGGAAATTCTTCTTCTCCACTTGAGTTCTTTAAAATATGTTTGATGATTAAAAGCAAATTTTATAATATTGTGTCATGCAGTTTTCAGCCTATGTAGATATATTATATAAGACAACTACAACATAAAGGATGGAGAGCACAGCAACATACGTGGTGGTAGGATTTCTACAAGACACTTGAAATGGTAAAATATTTATTCTAAGTAGACTGTAAAAGTTTAAGTATGCATATTGTAATTGCCAGGAAACTACCAAAAAATGTAAAAAGATACATAATCAACAATGCAATAGATAAATTAAAGTAGAATACCAAAGAATGTTCAAATGACCAAAACAAAGGCAAGAACAAGGAAACAGAAGAATTTTTAGAAGGGGGAGGGGGGACAAAAAGCAAATAATAAAGTGGTGGGCCTGAATCCAAACAGATCAACAGTTACTTTCAATGTAAGTAGTCTAAATTAAAAGACAGGGCTTAGAGTGAAGTAAGTCAGAAAGAGAAAAACAAATACCATATGCTAACACATATATATGGAATCTAAAAAAAAAAAAAAACGTTCTGAAGAACCTAGGGGCAGGACAGGAATAAAGACACAGATGTAGAGAATGGACTTGAGGACGCGGGGAGGGGGAAGGGTAAGCTGGGACGAAGTGAGAGAGTGGCATGGACATATACACACTACCAAATGTAAAAGAGATAGCTAGTGGGAAACAGCTGCATAGCACAGGGAGATCGGCTCGGTGCTTTGTGACCACCTAGAGGGGTGGGATAGGGAGGGTGGGAGGGAGATGCAAGAGGAAGGAGCTATGGGGATATATGTATATGTATAGCTGATTCACTTTGTTATACACTTTGTATAACAGCACTTTGTTATACAAGCACACCATTGTAAAGCAATTATACTCCAATAAAGATGTTAAAAAAATAAATAAAATAAATAAAAAGATTAGTTCCGAAACCAAAAAATATTTTAAAATTAAAAAATGAATAATAGTATATATATACTATATATATGAAATAAATATATAAGCATGTAAAATAAAATATAAATATATTAAAAATATATATGTATATATAAAAATAAAAGACAGGGATTTTCAGGATGAATTTTTAAAAATCACCCGCCAATATACTATCTACAAGAAACTCATTTCAAATATAATATTGGTAGGTTAGTGTTTAAAGGATGGAAAAAGATATACCATGCAAGCACAGATTTTAAAATGGGGTGCCTATACTGATAACAAATAAAGCGGACTTCAGAGAAAAAAATTCATAAATTAACTTCAGAAAAAAATATCATAGATGAAAAGGGAAGTTGATGATAAAAGTGTCAATTCACCAAGAAGATACAACAATCCTAAATGTATATGCACCTAATAACACAGCTTCAAAATACATGAAGCAAAATTCACGAAGACAGAAGGAGAAGGAGAAATAGACAAATCCAGAATTATAGTTGGAGATTTCAACACTTCTCTCTGAAAATAAATAGGCTAGAAAATCAGCAAGGATAAAGAACTGAATATCAGTGTCAACCAGTGGGATCTAACTGATTTTATTAAATACTTCACCCAACCAGAGCAGAACACAAGTATTTTTCAAGTGCACAGGAAACATTTACCAAAATAAATGATACCTAGAGTCATTAAAAGTCTTTAACAAAGCTAAGAGAATTGAATCACACAAAGTATGTTCTCTAATAATAATGGAGCCAAACTAGATATCAATAACAGAAAGATAAGAAATATCTCTAAATGATTAAAAAGTAAATAACACACTTCTAAATAATCTAAGTAAAAAGATAAAGCCTCAGGGAAATTAAATATTATATTTAACTGAATGAAAATATAACATATTAAAATCTGTGGTATGCAGCTAAAGCAGCTCTTAGAAGGAAATTTATGACACTAAATGTTTATATTAGAAAAGAAGAGGGCTTCCCTGGTGGCGCAGTGGTTGAGAGTCCGCCTGCCGATGCAGGGGACACGGGTTCGTGCCCCGGTCCGGGAGGATCCCACATGCCGCGGAGCGGCTGGGCCTGTGAGCCGTGGCCGCTGAGCCTGCGCGTCCGGAGCCTGTGCTCCGCAACGGGAGGGGCCACAACAGTGAGAGGCCCGCGTACAGCAAAAAAAAAAAAAAAGAAAAGAAGAAAGATCTCAAAACAATAATCCAAGCTTTCACTTCAAGAACCTATTTTAAAAGAGCAAAATATGTTCAAATCAAGTAGAAGGAAGGAAAAAATAAAGAAAAAGAATCAATGAAATTTAAAACAAGTTACTATGGAGAAAATCAATGGAAACAAAAGCCAGTTCTTTGAAGTAATTGAGTTCAATAAAACTTTGGCAAAACTGAATACCAAAAAAAAAAGGAGAGAAGACATGAATTACCAATATCAGAAATAAAAGAAGACATATCAAAATTTCAGACCTTGTAGATGTTAAAAGAAAACTTGGCAAATACTACAAACAACTCTGAACACATAAAATCAATAACTTAGATGAAAGGAATCAATTCCTCAAAAACTACAAACTACCAAAACTTACCCAAGATGAAACAGATGATCTAAATAGTTCTAAAACTCTTAAAGAAATTGAATTTGTAGTTAAAACCATTCCAAAAAAGAACTATCCAGGGCCAGGTGGTTTCACTGGTATATTCTACCAAACAATTAAAGAAGAAATAACGTCAATTCTACGTAATCTCTTCCTGAAAATAGGAGAAAACACTTCAAATAATTTCATGAGACTAGCATCAGCATCGTGATGTCAAAACTAGATAATGAAATCACAAAAAATAGAAAACAACGTACCAATGTTTTCCATGAACAAAGATGCAAAAATGATCAACACAGTGTTAGCAAAGAAAATACAACAATATATCAAAAGAATAATAAGTTATGACCAAGTGGGGTTTATTCCAGAAACGCAAATGTCCTTCAATGGGTGAATGGATAAACTGTGATACATCCATAAAAAGGAATACCGTTCAGCAACAAAAAGGAACAAACTACTGATACATGCAACAACTGGAATGGCTCACAAATGTATTACACTGAGGGAGGAAAGTCAACCTCAAAAGGTTAAATGCTGTATGGTTCCATTTATATAATATTCTTAAAATAGCAAACTTATATAGCTAAAGACCACAATCGTGGTTGCCAGGGGTTGGGACTTGGGAGAGAATGTGACTATAATGGGACAGTATGGGAGAGTTTCTTCGGGGTTATGAAAAAGTTCGATGCCCTGATTGTGGTCATGATTACACAAATCTACAAATTCATGGACTCGATACTGAGAGAGAGGGGGAGGAAACTGGTGAAATTCAAACAAGTTGCTTAATTAACAGTTTGGTACCAATGTTAGTTTTCTGGTTTTGATATGTTTTGATTTGATGTTATATAAGATAATATCACTGGGGAAGCTGGTAAACGTACTAGGGAACTCTGTACTGTATCTGCAACTTTTCTGTGAATCTAAAATTATTTCAAAATAAATAAGTTTTTTTTACAGGGAGGCAAATGATTAGAACAGACACTTCACAAAAGAAGATATACAAATGGCCGGTGAGTCTGTGAAACAGGACTCAACTTCATCAGTCCCAGGGAAATGCAAATTGAAACTGCGATTAAGTGGCACTTTACATCCACAGCAACGACTAAAATGACAAAGACTGATGAGCACGTGTTTGGTGGGAGCATAAACTGTGCAATCGGCACTTGTGGTCAGTCACTTGTCATTTAACCCGGCCATTCCATTCGACATATTTACCCACGAGAAATGCAAAGACACGTCCTGACAAAGGCTTGAGCAGCTTTTCATAAAAAGTGGAAACAGCAGGTTGACAGACTGGAAACGTCCATGAACAGGTGGATGGATGAACAAACTGTGGTGTATCCACAGATTGAATACTCACCAGTTAAATGTGGATGCACCTCAGAAACATGCGGAAGCCGGAAGAGCACACGTTGTCTTAGTCTATGGATACGGAATTAACATGGAAAACTAATCTATAATTACAAAAGGCCAGTCAGTAATTATATGGGGTGGGGCACTTTATTGCAAAAGGATATGAGGAATCCTTTTGGGGTGCTGGGCATGTCCTCTGTCTTGATTGTGCTAATAGTTACACAGTTATATAAATTTGTCAAAATGCATCAAACTGTACACTTAAAATGGGTGCATCCTATTGTATGTATACGTATGCATACAATACATACTATATCTCAATGTATTTGATGTTTAAAAGCCCCTCCTACGTTTCTCAATGCCCCCATGGGGTAATAAACCGCACTGAGAACCATTGCTCTCCAGTGACTATCATTATGGACCCCTTGGGACTCGCTTATGACTTTGCAACTTGCGCGAGTCTCTCCAGAGCACGACGGTCGGCGAGCCGTCGCTGCAGCAGAGACTTGCCGTCCACCTGCCATCCGCCACCCCTCCTTCCTCGTAACTGGCCCCCATGGTATTCCCTTGTCCACCTTCCGCGCACGGCTCAGCTCCAGGGGCAGCCCCAGAGCAGGGAGGACAGTTAGGTCCTCGTCACCAGGCTCTGCTCAGGCAGGAGCACGTGACCCACACATGGCAAGGAATCTGCTGGGGCTTCTGGAAAGGCACCCTGCTCCAAGGAGACATCCCCAGGAAGAGCCGGGGCGCCCAGGGCCTCTGCCCCGGCTCCGCTGGCTGGCAGCCCGCGGAAGTGCCTCTCCAAGCCCCCTTGAGTGACTTCCTTTGCCAAAAATGGGAAAGAGTCTTGCATAACCAGACATCTGTACGAATCAAAATCCAGAGGAAATGCAGGCAAGTGCTGCGGGACAGTTAGAGGAGCTTCGCAGAGAAAAGGAGATCAGCACGGGAGCCAGCCCTGCCCCCTTGACTCGGGCCTCACGTGTTCTGTGGCTGTTTATTTGGGGAGAAAGCATGAACCCTGGGATTCGAACGGCAATTTCACAGTTTATTACAAGTTTTAAGAGTCTTTTCCAAGAACATTTCATCAGATCTGTTCTGTGCACAATCATCTATTGCTTCCTCCCAGTGGGGGGCGAATTTATTTATGTTTTCACTCTTCCTATAGATCTGTTATTCATTAGGTGTGCTACTCTTATTTTTAAGTATGTAGATTTTTTTCAACCAGAAAAACATTTAATTCAAGATTCGTACTGGGAGACTCCCTATTCCTGAGGAGGAAATGTTAGTTTTGCTTGGCAAACGGCAGCTTTTCATGGGCGACACGGATGGTCATACTATTTTTTAAAAAGCAGGCGATGGCAAAGGGCCCAAATCGGTCCCAGAATCAGGAGGTCGGGGACAGGCCAACAAAATGAACCCCTTCCTTCCTCTGGGTAGGACATGTCCCCACAGAATGAGCCCACCCGTGACCCAGGCTCTCAGGACCTGGTGACCAACCAGGGACCTCGCGTCCCTCAAGGTTAACCCGTCAACGTCCACTCAGTGGGTGACCTGGAAAAGAGGGCGTAGGGCCCGGCCCCCAGCTCAGAATGAAGGGGCAATGCTCTCAGAGTGGACAGAAAAGCGGATGCCAGGGTCACCGTGCCCGGCAGGCTCTATGAACACACCGGCAGGACAGAGCTCTCTGCCCACTTGCTCCAGGCAACAGGGCAGGGTCCCTCAGTCAGGAACAGCGGCCTTGCCCTGGGCCACCTGGAGCATCTTTTCCCAGGGGCTGCACAGGTCACGTGGAGGTCCAGCCCCTGCCACAGCACCACCCCACAGCCCGGCCCCCCAGGCTGGCACGGGGACCGTGTAGGACACGGGCCAGGCTCCAACTCAGAGGGCTGGAGAGGGTCCCTCTCGTCAGCCTTCCCATCAGACACCCCCAGGCTTGGAAACCAGGTGGCCCAGGGCGGGGGCTGTTCAGCAAAAAAGAAGAGTGACAATACCTCTGCCGTGGGCTGCAGGCGGGGAGCTGAGGGAGGGACAAAGCAGGTGACAGGCAGGGGGGTGGCCAGGCCAAAGCTGGCCTGGTCCCAGAAGGCGGCAGGGAGCCTCCCCCCGGGGTCCAAAGGAGGGACAGATGGGCCTCAGCTGTGCCTGAGGAGGCGGGACGGGGTCAGACGGGGAGAGGAGGGGCGTGGGGCCTCCATCGGTCTCCACCCGATTTTACACAGAACCCCCTTCCCAGCCATTCAACAGGTAGAACAAAGCCTCTGGCTGACGTTGGGGAGACCCCGGGCCCCTAAAGTGCTGCGAGCTCCCAAGGGTGGACAGGCCCTGTCCGCTGTGGAGGTGGCCTGGGGGACCCTGGGGCCAGGCGGAGCTCTGGACACCTGTGCGCAGGAGCGCAGAGTCAGGAGGGGTCCCGGACGGCGTGGTTCTGAGTTTACTCCCAGCTTCGCCCTGACAGGCCGTCAGTGACCCCTAACGCAAGAGGCTCACCGAGGCCTGTGCATCCTTAACCCACGCAGATCCGCAGATGCACCTCGCCTGCAGCCCTCCCCCGGGCAAAGACAGCTGCAACGCCCTGGGCCCTGAGCCCCCTCCGCTAGTCCCTCCCCCGCCCCGAGGCGTGCTGCACGGGGCTGCCGGGGGCGCTCAAGGACCGCGGGAGGAAACCGGCTGGGGTGCGCGGCCTGGAGCTTTCCGAGGCTGCGCTGGTAGCTGCGAGTGGGGCGAATCCCAGCGCAGAGGGATGGACGCAGGATGTGCAGGACAGGCGGCCGGGCTCCCTCCCTGGCTGCACAGGGCGTCCCTGGGGACAGCCTAATGCAGTCCAGCCACTCCGTGAGTCACGCGGAGGCCCACATCTGGAACCCCTCAGGCCTGCCAGACTGGCTGGCACGCAGGCTTCCCGTGGAAAGCCAGCCGCCAGCCCCCGGACCGGATGGGGTGATCCTCCGGGCCCCGCCCACTGCCCCCTCCCTCTCCCTCTCCCTTTCTTATTCTTCTTCCCCTGAAAAATGGAGCTCAGCGGTCTGCCTTCTGGTGTGGGGTGCTACTGGGAGGGATGGGGGTCTGGGGACATGATGGGGAGGGCCCTGACTCACCTTCAAAACGTAGAGACAGCAGGAAGGCCAGGGGCTCAGGGCCCGCTGACCATGCCAGACAGCCCAACTGGTGCTCAGGCTGGCATGGGGGAGGGTCTCGCAGGGAGCTGTGGGGACTCTAGACAAGCCCCCGGGCTCAGGCGGAGTGGAGGCTGGTTACCTGTGTCCTACAGAGGGTGCTCGGGACCGGAGTCAAGGCCAAGTCAGGGAACCAGCCTGAGGCTCCCCGAGGCTAGGTGAAAGGGGCCCTGGAGCTCCCAGCTAGGCAGCCTCATCCAGCAGAGCACATGGTGGAGGGTGAGGCTGCTGCTTACCCCACACCTATCCTGCCCTTCCTCCTGGGTGTTCGGGACAGCAGCCACTTGAAGATAACATGTGTCAGCCTCTCTTGCAGCTAGTGGCCCATGAGCTGTCAGTGGAAATATGGGAACATCACAGAGGTCACTGGGAGGAAATCGAATTTTCCAGTAAGAGCTCCCTCGGGTCCCTCCCTGACGTTTCTTGCTTCTGTCCTGGGATGCAGATGTGAGGGCAGCAGCTCCAGCAGTCATCATGAACCATGAGGTAACTGTTATATAGAGGGTGACAGAGCAGGGAGACAGGATCTGCGTCCTCCCTGATGGTGCTATAGAGGAGCCAAACTAAGTAAGAGAATAAACACTGTGGTCTGGTCACTGCCGGGGTCTGACCGTTAGGAAACACTCTGAGTCCAGCTCTGGGCTTGGCTGGGAGGCTCCATGGTGGGTGAATGAGGGTGTAGGGCTGTGAGGTGGGGGTGTGATGTCCCACCTGCTCCTTCCTTATCGTGTCTCCACAGGGCTCCTTAAATGTCTGCTCCCCGCAGCAGTGAGTCCTGAAGCCAGCTGATCACAAGACTCACCGGGAGTCTCATAGGAATATCGATTCTCCAGCCCCACTGATGCTCCGTCAGGTCCAACTTTCCCAGAGAATATTTCCTCCCCTCTGATGACCTATCATGGTGGTTCTCAGTGTGGCCTGGGGATCCTAGGGGCTCCCGAGATCCTTTCAGGGGGTCTGTGAGGCCAAACCTGTTTGTTTTTTTTTAATAAATAAATATTTATTTATTTGGCTGTGCCAGGTCTTAGTTGCGGCATGCGGGATCTAATTTCCTGCCCAGGGATTGAACCCGGGCCCTGTGCGTTGGGAGTGCAGAGTCTTAGCCACTGGACCACCAGGGAAGCCCCCAAACCTGTTTTGATAATGATGTTTCCCTTCTTCATTCTCCTTCTCTCACACATATATGTTCAGATCCCACACTGCAACAAACCGTCAAGAAGTGACCTTTTATTAGGTTTTGGTGTCATGTCAAAGAGTACCCACAGCTATCTGAAAAGATTCTCAGAATAGTTTTCCTCCAGCTCCATGCGTGTATGAGGCCAGACTTCCGTCACAGATTTTACCCAAAACAACCTATCAGGAGAGTTTGAAGACAGAAGCAGGTCTGAGAATCCAGCTTTCTTCCGGATGTTACAGTCTTGTACAAGTGAACCAGAGTGCCACTCCTCCCACAGGGTTTGGTTTTGTTTTTTTTTGAAAATATAGGTTTTTCATTTAAAGTGTGTTATTTATGTTAACATGCAAGGGGTTTATCCTTTTAAATTTGAAATGGATCAATAAATGGATTTTTTAAATTTCTGTTTTAATTTCTAATATAATAAATATTGGCGGACGTGAAGTTCTGTGCAATTCCCGCTTCTGTCCGAGTGGAAGAGGTTTGTGGTACCAGATGTGGCTGTGGCTGAAGTCGGGGGGGGTGGGAGCCAGAGTGGGGGCACCTGGATCCAGCACCCCTGCAGTCGGGAGTCGCAGGACATGGGCCCCCAGAGTGAGGGCTTCCAGCAGAAAACGCCGGCCCTTCTCTCCCAAAGAGCCGTGACATCCTGGGCCCAGCATCCCGACTCCTTCTCCCTACCCCCGCCCCTTTCCTCCCAGCTCTATGGTTACTCCCTCTCTTCCGCCCCACAATCCTTAGGGAAAAATGTAGTGTGTGTCTGGCAAAAGATGCAAGACCGCAGGACTATGGCTTGCCTCCCCCTCAAATCCCTACAGGATGCCACGATGTGGCTGGGTCTCCGCCACCGTTGCTCAGCAAAGGGCAGGCAGACCTCACTTGTACTGTACAAACACTGGTGCCTTCCTTATAAGTTTCATGATCAACCTTAGTGGCGTACAATTCACACAAAGCAAAGAGTACGTATATAAAGTGTACGGTCTCATGACCTTTTACAAATGCGCGCAGCGTATGCCGGCCACGCTCAGGCACAGGACGCATCTGTCCCCCCGCCCGCCCAGGTCCCCACTCGTCTGCTCTCAGTCACTAAATATGGCTTTGCCTGTTCTAGAATTCACAGGAACAGACTCGCACGGCACACATCCCTCGGTGTCTGACTTCTCCCGCACACCACGGGCTGTCACGTGTCAGGAGCTGGTGGTCTGATGGTGGAGCCGTGACCACAGTGTGGAACCGACCAGCCTCTCTCCTTGACCGGCTCGGGGTGTTTCCACTTTTCCACTGTCACGAATAAAGCTGATGTGAACATGCTTGCAAAAATCTTTGTGAAGACATGTGTTTTTATTTTTCTGGAGGAAACACTCAGAGGTGGAAAAGCGGGGTCACCAGGGAAGTGTAAATTTAACTTTATACAAAATTGTCAGTTTTCCAAGTGGCCACACCACTTGAAACTCCCACAGTCAATGTGTGAGTTCACTTGCCCTCACCCACAGTTGGGAGTACTGTCAGTATTTTTAACTATAGACAAACTCGTGGGATTTCAGTGGAATCTCACTGTGGTTTTAATGTACATTAAATTAATTATTTATGCTAACTATGATCTATGATACATATTATATATGTTAAAATTAATATATCTTTATAGTAAGTCTTAAAATCAAGTGGTTTAAAGCCTCCAACTTTGTTCTTCCATTAAAGATGATTTTGAATTTCCATATAAATTTTAGAACAAACTTTTCAATGTCTACTTAGCCTGGTGGGTTCGGCTGAGATCACATGAAATCTAAAGATTAGTTTGGGAAAAACTCTAAGCTTAATAATATTGAGTCTCCCACTCCATGAGTACGGTCTATTTCCCTACCTTTTAAGTCTTCCGTATTTATCAGCAGTGATTTTTAGTTTTCAGTGGGTTTGGCCTTTGCAGCTATTTTCTTACATTTATCCTTAAGGATCATGTAGTCTTTGATGCTGTAGAAAAAAAGCTTTTAAAATGTTTCACTGCTTAAATATAGAAATCCAGCTGAATCCACGTATCAGCGTGGCATCCTGCAGGAGAGCGTGGGCGTGAGGCCTGCAGTGTCAGCTCTGCTCAGACAGAACGAAGCAGTGCACGGTGGGAAAGGACTCCAAAGGCACCAGCCGACGCCCAGCCCCTACTGGCCCACGTCCGGTGACGGGATGGAGCACTGTTCCCTCAGCCACCCTGATGCCCCAGAGCCCAGAGCCCCAGAAGTCAGTCTGTCCCTGGGTTTGTCTCAGCTGGAGCCCTCTCCCCGCCCCAGGTGCCCTCTGGCAGGACTTCAGAGGGACTGCCAGCTTCCTCGCCCACACGGCCCACGTCTGGCCCAAACACACGCGTTCCTTTCCCCCCTTCCCTGCGAGGGTCCCCTCTGTGTCCCCAGCCCAGCCCTCTGCCCCCTCTGCCCTGTGCAGCGGTTTGGCTGAGCCCCCAGCAAGCAGGCTCACCCAGGTGAAGGCCCCGCAGCAGCTGCCCCCAGAGAAACGGCTTCTGCAGACCTCCCCACCCCACCCTGGACCTGTCCAAGACAGTGTGTGAGTGTGGACGCATCCTCAGGGCTCAGCCACCGGGCGCGAGACTTGCGCTTGGTGATCTGGACCCTCACCCGAGAGTTCCTCTTCTACTGCATCTTGGGCTCGGCAGAAACATCAGCTTTCACATCGTCTGATGCGTCCTCTGTGGCACCGAGCCTCAGCAGGCCAGAGCTCAGGACCCAGTCACATCCGGAGCCTGGGGGGCAGGGGGCGTAGTGGCAGGAGCTCTCAGGCCAGCTGCGGGAAGCTGAGCACCGTCACAGGTGACTAACAGGTGGGTAACATCTCAGCAACTCAGCTCGTAAGGGCTTACCGCTGTTCCTGCCACAGTTCAGAGCAAGCTGACCTGTGGGTTCACTCAGGGAGTCAGATCCTCCCCTCGGGTGGCGCTGCCCCCGCTGGCGCCTCGGGATCGGTCACTGGAGCCCTCCGCACCCAGGCGGGCGACAGGGAAGAGGGGCGTGGGGCCCGCACGGAGGACGTTCACACGCCAGGGCGGGAAGAGCAGCCGTCACGTTCTCACGGTCCACGGCCAGAGCCCAGCCACGTGGAAGGAGGCGGGGGAAGGGCGTGTCGCCACGCGCTGCGTGAACACGCAGTGGGCCTAGGTTCAAGTCCCAGACCTGCCCCTCGTTACCTGTGCAGCCCAGCACGAGCTGCCCCTTGGGTGGGGGTCCCCTGTTCACCGAGGAGGTGCTCTGTGCCTTCCTGACCTCCGCTGTGACTCTCTGGCCACTTGCCGCTCTGAGACCCTCGGTGGTCCTCAGGGGCGACAGAGAGGCTGCAGCTCACGCCAGGAGGCCCCCCTCTGGTGGCTCCACCCGCACGCCCACCTTGCGAACACGCGCTGGCCTGACGGACATCCACCTGGAGAAGCCCAGAAACGCGCCACTCTGCTAGGAGTTAGCGGCGCCTGCCCCACAGGCCTCCGCTTTTCCCCAGCCTATGGCTCTTTTCACACAGTTTCGTCACTGGCTCATGTTTATACAAATTGTTCTCTAAGAGATCAGTGACCATATCAGTGCTGTGCTGTACTATTGTAGAATTCTAGACAGAAAACTGGGAGAAATGGGAAACAAAGAAAGAAAGAAAATGCCATTTTGCAACTAAAAAGCTGAGTCCACGTGGCAACAGATGAAAAACTTTTTAAAAAAAACAAAAACTAAGCAATTACTTCTCTTGCCTGTTCTTCATTAAATTGACCATATCTGTTGGTGCTTGGTTGTGGAATGGACAAAAATACCACGTCCAAGTCCACGTAGGAACAGCTTTGCTTTGATTTTTGCCAACTTCACGCAGTCTTAACTTTGTAAAAGAAAGTGCTTTTTCATTAACCTTCAACTGACTCTAGAGAGGCCAAACCTGAGATTTCCTTTTACCAACTGACAGTCTTCCGACACAGCCTTTACTAGAAGGCGCTCCCTGCGGAATCTCTGCAGCTCGTGTCATGTGACTCACACGCTGTCCCTCTGCCCCATCCTCCAGAAAGAGAGCCGGTGCTTCTGGGCCACGAAACGTCTTTCCTTCCCTCGCTGCTTAGTCATCGCCCAAGTCACTTGGCAGTTGTCTGGGGCCCCCTCGAAATGTTTCCATTTATGGTTAGAATTTGGTCTTCCCAGTTTGGTCACACAGATGGGAAAGCTTAAGTGAACAGACAGCATCACAGAGCAGCCAGAGCGAGAGCCCAGGGGCTGGAGGCGGAAGGGGGCTCCGCGGGCGGTGACGGGACAGACCCCAGCCTGGCGAGGGGCTGGCCGGGGGAAGGGCCCGCGCCCACCTGGGGTCTGCACCGTTGCTGTGCTGCCAGGCACGCCTCGCAGACACCGTCACACACGCAGCACACGCCTGCTGGGGCAGCAGTGCCGCCACAGGGCCTGGAACAGTGGGTTTATCGCCCGGTGGGTTCTGTTTATTACTTGTCTAATGGCCCCAGGAGACTGTAAGTCTCGCTGGGGCAGGAACCACCCTGCCCACTTTGGGGAGGGGCAGAGGGTGAAGGGTGGGGCGCCCCCAGGCTGGTCGCTGCCTCAGACCCGAGCGCACCCTTGAATGGGGCTGGGTGCCCATGATGGCCCCAGACATCTGGAGACCAGGGTAAAGGACTGCCTGCCCTGGGAACCGGCCCCCAAGCCCTGGCGCCTTCCTCGTGCCCGGAAGCCTCACTCCCGTCTCTTCTCTCCAAGGGCCCCGGCCCTCTATGCAGCCCACCCCTCTTCCACGCAGACCGCCAGGGCCTAGGTGGGCAGGGGTCTCCTCCACACCCTACGCCGCCGGGAAGGAGACCCCAACCACAGAGGAGTCTTTCCTCAGAGGAAACTTCCCATCCTTCTTTGAGCTATCAGCTAAAGGGCAGCCAATTTTCAAAACCGTAGTTTCTCCCTTTGTGTTACATTAAAGAGAAAAGTACTCAGTGTTTGCGTCTTAGTTCTGTCACCAGGACTACAGCACCTTGAGAGCTGGGGCTGTGTTCCCCACCAGGCCGGGGTCTCGGTGGAAGGAAGAAGGGCATTAGAATTTCTGTCCGTGAGCTTTCCTCCACGCCTTCCCTCAAGACACTCACTCTCGTGCCCAGAACTACCATCCCTTCCTAGAAAGAACAAGGCTTTCCCATTTCTGGCTGGGCTTTCCTCGCTCGCCCAGGGAGAGGTCTGACCCGTCATCACGGCCTGGATACTTGTCTGTGTGCCCAGAACACGTCCGGATGAAAGCAGGTAGGGCTTCTCTGCCCCAGGCTGGTCCTCGCATCCCGGGACGTGGGGAGTGGGTGACCTGGCCTTGCCGCCCTCATCTGCAGCTGCAAAGGCTCCTCGGGGACCTACCCATCCTCACTGTCAAAATACAGTGACATGCCTCTCACACGAATAGAGGATGAAGACATGGCGGAGCTTCTCTCCACCTCGCTGGCGAGAAGAGAGAGAGGGTAGGGCTGTTTCAGACAGTCCTTGCAGGAGCAGGGATGGTCTGTCCATGAGGACGGGCTCTCTGAGATGAGCGTGCCGAGTTACATCCTAGGAGTCAAACCATAACCTTTAGAGTTATTGCAGTGGAAACCCTGACAGTTGGGTTTTTTAACCTTTTTTGTAATTTGAGTGCCTGACTTTAGCTTTGATCGCCAAGGCAAGGCATCCCCTTCGAAGCCTGCTGTCTCGAATAAACACGCTGCCGGCCACAGACTAGAGATGAAGAGCCAGGCCTCCTTCCCCAGCCCACCGTCACCCACAGAGGCTCCTTCCCCAGCCCACCATCACCCAAGGAGGCTCCTTCCCCAGCCCACCATCACCCACAGAGGCTCCTTCCCCAACCCACCATCACCCACAGAGGCTCCTTTTCTTAGAGGTCGTGCTTGGTTTTCAATAGCTACCTGACCCTTTGGGCCTCCCGCTTTTCTCTTACCACTCTTCAAATTGTCACTCTTATGTTTTAAATTCATCAATAAAGAGTGAGCCCAAGAAACCCTGGGCCTCCATCCTAGACCCCAGTAAAAGCAGAACCCCAGGCCCACACATGCTCTCTCTACCCACAACCTTGCCATGTAGCCCCAGGTGAACTGTGCAATTTCCAGGTCCTGTAAGTAATAAGTCTTGACTCTTCCAAAGTTTCCTGATAGTTATTGCTGAAAAAAGACATCTTGCAATTATAATAAGAAACACAAGGACAGGTCCAACCACAACACTGCTTACTGATATAGTGAGACGGGCACAAAACAGTTACCCTTTTGCGGAAGGAAAATCACAATGGAGTCGGTGTTGCTCTAAATAAGCCGGGAAGCCACTGAGGAAGTGGGGCTCGTGCCCGTCTCAGCCCGGATGGAATCTGACTTTTTGACCACTTATTGACCCAACAAACGCATCCAGGACATCTGACAGAAACTCAAGACACTCACTGGTCCCTCACCCTAAAATCACTCCTGATTCCTCAGGACAAATGTTTCCTGACTTATGTCAATCACAGGTCTCACTGGGCAACTTTAAGGACCTCGTGGCCTTTTGGCTTTAGGAGCCCCTGACTCTTTTTCTTCCCCAGCACACTCTTTCGCTTTTACCCAACCTGTGTCCCCAGAATTGCAATTCTCAGGACCCCCCAAATAAAGCTCTTTGTTTCTCGCAGCCTAGATACTGATTATTTTCGACACTTTCAACCAAACACAGATTATTTGCGTCTGTCCTGGAAAGAACCTGCGCGCCGGCATGAGACATCACAGAACCCGAGCCCTTGGTGAAGGGTGATGTCAAGTACAGGTGCACAAGGACACAGACCTAAATGACCGTGGGGTGCGCTGGCTGAACAACACCCCAGAATGACACTGAGAGGACACAGCACTCACCGTCTTGCTTTATTTCCAAGTTTTAAGTAACCAAAGGCTGCAAGTTGGGGTGTGAGAACATCAGTGCTTTCCTGACCTCCCCCATCCTTCAGTGTTTTTACTTATCTCTCATTTTTGTTCTTTTTCTCATATGTGGCCACCTCAAAAATATCAGAATATTGTTGTTATTCATAGTACTTGCTTTGCAGAGTAATATGTACCATATTATAAATTTTGAAAAATTAACAGAATGTTTTATATTTCTAAAGGGAGTGCTTGATAGTGATCAATTAAAAGTCAAGTTCCCACCCCAACTTCAGCCCTCCAAGCGCTCTGTGAAACACACCAGGGCACAGATGGGTAGACAGAGAGCCGGAACACCTCATACTGGAATTCTCTGAAGGTCAAAGGGGTCGTGTGGATAAAGGCATTTGTTAAAAAGTCACACCTACGAATTAATGATCCTGGGGGAGAGGAAGCACCTAACTTTCCCTGACAGAACAGCCATGTGGCTTAAAAGTAAGAGCCCTTCGGGCTTCCCTGGTGGCGCAGTGGTTGAGAGTCCGCCTGCCGATGCAGGGGACACGGGTTCGTGCCCCGGTCCGGGAAGATCCCACATGCCGCGGAGCGGCTGGGCCCGTGAGCCATGGCTGCTAAGCCTGCGCGTCCGGAGCCTGTGCTCCGCAACGGGAGAGGCCACAACAGTGAGGGGCCCGCGTACCACAAAAAAAAAAAAAAAGTAAGAGCCCTTCGCTTCCAGCCCTGGACTCACCGCTCACTGGGCAAGTCGCCTCCCCACCCACCCAGGCTCCTTTCTCCCTCTTGTCACAGGACTTGTGGTTCTAGGAAGACATGGCGGAAACTACTTAGTTTTGGAGGAGAAAAGCAACCAGGTAATGCCACAGTATTGCGGGACCTGCCTTTTCCTTTCCAATTCCCTTTTCCCACCCTCAAAAATGGCGTTGTGAAGCTCAGAGTTTCCAGCTACTGCTTCACTTAGCCTTGCTTCTTCAGTGATGAGGTGCCCATGGTGAGAAAGAATTATCATGAGAATCCACTCAGCCAAAGCTCACAGTAGAAAATGGGTCACCGGGAGACCACAGTGAATCATTCTGGATGGGGTACAGAACACACATACCCGCCCCCGGCTGGCTGGGTCCTCTGGGAACTTCCAGCGGAAAGTCTTCACTTCTGACCCAAGAAGGACGGATGACCTGTCCCAGTGGAAACATTTACGGATATCAACGCAACTCTATTCAATTTAAAATTAATGCTAGTTGCCTTTTTACGGATCTACTTCTGCTGAATCCTGTGCGTTATCTCAAGGGAGGGGGGTGGCACATAAATTTGGATGATATCAGGAAGAGTTTTCATGCAGGAATCATTTTTTGGTCTTGAAAGGTGGTCAAGATTTGGATAAATGGAGGCCGTGGGAAAGGCAGTTCAAACGCTGGGAGGAACATGAGGACCTCCTGCCCCATCCCTGGGGACTGGAGAGCATCTGCTCTGACAGAGCAAGTCACCAGCTCTCGCATTCAGGCTGCTATCGGGTGGAGAGCATCCCCTCACACTCTCCCCTTTATGCCAATGCTTTCCCTCCTTTCTGACTTTCTTAATTCTGTCCTGGTTCCCAGAGGCCCCAGGCTCAGTCTCAGAGCTGCGCTTGACTCTCCCTCACCCTTAAACCGCCCAAGGAGCTGTCAATATAGACCTTGCCTCGGTGGGGACCGCTCACCTCCACCCGCCCTTTCCCCTTCCCATACCTCTTTAGGCCCTCTACATGACCCCTATTTTGGTTGTTGTAAGACATTCGTACGTTTTTCCCAAACCAGGCAGGAATTTCCCTAACTCCCAGCTGTATACAGCATGGACCCTGGTTCTGGTTTTCCAGAATGGTACATTGTCTGAGATCTGGGTTTCAAGTGTGGAGTGCTAGGGGTGAAATTAGATGACTCAGCTCCACGGCAACGGAACAATGCAAGTGTACTCTGGTCAATAAGCACGGTCCTCTAGACACAACTGCCCCCCACACAGAAAACATGTACGTAGTCCACTTGTAGCAGGTTCTACTGAGGAGCGCTAAGGTGACATTCCCTGAGTCCCCTCTTCACCCACTCTGCAAAAGAGGCAAATGCAAATTTGGAGGAAAGAGAACCAAGTGGGGCCAACATTTTAATATGAATCCCTCATTGCTTTATGAGATTCATCGTCAGTTCAACCACGAGAAGGGCGCAGATGAACAACCAGGCCCTCGACAACTGTCCTCAACCTTTGGATAACGGCTCTAACTCTTCACGGCTAAGCCCTAGGCTCTGATGTCACCACCAACCTTCCGCTGGTCCTTTTCCCGCTGCTTCTGCACGGCCCGCTGCGGCTTTATCACCCTTTCTCACTGCTTTTCAATTACTGGCCTTAATAAGCCCGAAACAACCCTCATCTGCGGTGTTGCCCGGGACCACCAAGAAGCGACCCCGGGGCCCAGCCTGAGATGAGGGGAGCAGCTTAGGAGAAGCACATCCCCGTAACTCCCACGGGGCATCCGACCCTAAATACCCTCAAGAGGCCTCCCACCTGGAAGGAAGCCAGCATCTCCTCACCAGGGAAGCGGAAGCACACGCCCCCACCGGAAGTCACAAGTCACGTGGGCCCCGGTCAGGCGGGCTCCTGGGAGGGAAGTCCCGCCCCTGCCGGAAGTCACATGGGCCTGAGCCCGGAAGCCCCGGGAAGCTTTGTAGGTCCCAAGCCTTGGATTCCCCTCGCTGGTGGTGGAAAGTCCACCGAGTGCTGAGGGTACTTCCAGCCCTGCCTGGGCGCCTGTCCAGAATCAGTTCTGGGTGAAATAGTTCCTCCTGGCCACCTCTGCTTCCCTTGCACAGCAAATGGGGAGAAGTGAAGCTAATATTACAGAACTTGCAAAGGAAAGGGCGGCCATTGCTGCATTATTCACAACAGCCCAAAGGTGGGAACAGCCCGATGTCCATCAGAGGGTTGAATGGATAATTAAAATAGTATATCCACACCATGGGATGTCAGCCACAAAAAGGAATCATGTACTGATAATGTGGATGAACCTTGAAAACATGATGCTCAGCGGAAGAATCCAGATGCCAGAGGTCACATATTGTATGAGTCAATGTATATCAATTGTCCAGCGGAAGCAAATCCACAGAGATGGAAAGCACGTCGGCAGGGCTTGGGGGGAGGAGTAGGGAAGGGAGCACCGCTTCACCCGTACAAGGTTTCCTTTTGGGGTGATGAGAATGTTCTGGAACTAGGTGGAGCTGATGGTTGTTAAAACACTGGGAGTGTACTAAGCACCACTGGATTGTACACTTTAAAATGGTTAAAATGATGACTTTTATCTGGAAGGAAGGAAGCCAGCCAGCCTGAGCCAGCCATCCGTGTGGTGGGCGCCTTGAGGCCAGGCACCGCGTCTGAGCCTTTCCGAGGAGCGTCGCCTTGGAACCTAAGCCAACCATCCGTGTGGTGGGCGCCTTGAGGCCAGGCACCGCGTCTGAGTCTTTCCGAGGGGTGCTGCCTTGGAACCTAAGCCAACCATCCGTGTGGTGGGCGCCTTGAGGCCAGGCATCGCGTCTGAGTCTTTCCGAGGGGCGCTGCCTTGGAGCGCATCAGTGGTGATGCTGGCAGTTGTGCAGGAGTGGTGGAAGCGTACATGCTGGGGCTGGGGGGCATCTTACAGGTAGACAAGAGGCCAGTGACTGCCCAGAGGGACCCGCTGGCGGCAGAGCTAAGATCTACCCACTGGCATGCCTGCCCGGCACGCTGTGTGTGCACTGCCCTTTCCTCTGGGGCCTTGTTAGAAGAAGACTGGTCCCACCCCATTCCAGGCCATGGAAAAGGCACCGGCAGTACGTGGCATCTCGTCTACTCTGGAAAGACCTGAGTTGCAAAAGAGCTGGCGTCGGGTCCTGTGAGGTGAGTTACAGCTCCGCTGGCCCGTGTCTCATCTGGTGCTCTGCCTTTTCTTTAAGTTCACAGCTTCCTCCCTTCCGGTCCTCTGATTCCTAATGTCTAATTGCTATAGCAATCCCTCCCCACCTATTCATAACCACTTAATAACGCAGCCCAGTGTCCTCTGCGGCTGGGTGGTTCTGTTTAATCCACTTAGCAATCTAACACTCACAGTCAGAGCAGTGTGTCTCTCCTGACCGTGGCTGAGAGTTACTTCACGTCATGGCACTGCTCCCAGCACTGAGGCAGAGGGCAGCCGTGCCCACGTGGAGAAGCCAACTTGCTTTCCCGCTTCCCGTGTCTGAGTGTGCTGGGGTGGGACGGGGTGGGGACGGCCGAGGCAGGACAGAGCGCACTGTTATTGGAGACTGGGCTGCCTGGTTCTCTTTCTGCATGCACACAGACTTTTTTTGAAGTCAGTTTGGGTTTTTGTGGAAACTTTGTTTTTGTATTTTTCCCTCTTGTTTCTCTGGTAACATCAAAAACAAACACACACACAGCTGTGTCACCTGGCTCCCAGCTACATTTTTCCAGCAGGCACCTAGGGCTGGAAACTCAGCAAGACTTGGACTCCAGAAATCCAAACTAACTCTCACTTAACTCCTTCTCCCCCATTTCAGTCTGTGCCACAGAGCCAGCTGGACAAAAGTCTTCTTCTGGGTCACCAAGGAGAAAGGGCTGTGGCCGTTCTTTCTACCACCCTGGAGCAGGCTTCTCTCCAGATCAGGCCGGGGTGGGGGGAACTCTGCTCCCATGTCTTCCAGCCCTGCTCGTGATATAAATATAAGAGCAAAAAAGCTCGCAGCACTTGCCTTTTCTCCTTCTAACAGCCAGAGCTTTTGATGGTGGAATAGGCTTTCTATACCCTGAGGCTGAGGATTCCTTGTCTCTGGAAATCACGGAATTTGGTGGCTAGGAAAGTATTGTTCCTTTATTCCAGCTGTTTCATTGTAAAATGAAGCAGCTAAGGAGCAAGGAGAAGGCCACACAGCAAACTAGTGACAAAGCCCTCGTTCCCGAGCGCCAGTGTCTCCTTCCCACCGCTTGGCCCGTCCCCACCGAGGAAGGCTGCTGCGTCCAGATGGCCCCAGGCTCCAGGAACCAGCTGCTTCACTGATTCGGTTTTTGCTGACTTGTTCTATTTTTGTTCTACATGAGGAATTTCACACTTCCACCCAGTTTTGAATCTCAAATATGTACTCTGGCAATACAGAAACTGTCCTAACACACACTAACATGTCAACCAAATTCCCCTTCTATTCATTAGTTCACCCAATGGTTATTCAACACCTACGAAGAGAAAGGCTTTGTATGGTGAGAATGGGAGGGACGGAGCAGACCAGGTCTCTGCTCTCAAGAGCTCGAGGGGCCTCTGGCCTCCTGCAGGGCAGCCGACAGACCACTGATGGGTGATGCAGGCCACGCCGACCACAAGGGCGAACACAGATCTGCATGGAAGTGTGCTCCCCTTCCACGGTAGTTCCCAGGGTCAGAATATTTGTTGCTTTGGCCTCTCAGCAGCACAATCTTATGTTAACATTCACAGGAAACAGAATCGTAAACCAATTCTACAAACTCCGAGTGTCTCGTTATTCTTCGTGCAGGTATTCTTCATAGCCCTCCTCTCACCGCTCACCTTTGGTAACTGCTCAGTCCAGACCTCTGCAGGTTGGATAAGCAGGAAGGAGACTCTCAGATTATCTTATTCTTATTTGCTAAACATGATTTTATTAAGCCCTACCATACATTCAATGAGAATACATGCAAAGATAAATACAATGTAATTTTACAGTACTGTACAGCCGACAGTAAAGTTTGGGGAGAGAATTTCAAACAAAGTAGTAATTGGAAAAGCAATATCTAACTCTCCCAACCAGGGCTTCCCTGGTGGCACAGTGGTGGTAGAGAATCCGCCTGCCAATGCAGGGGACACGGGTTCGAGCCCTGGTCCGGGAAGATCCCACAGACCGCAGAGCAACTAAGCCCGTGTGCCACAACTACTGAGCTTGTGCTCTAGAGCCCGTGAGCCACAACTACTGAGCCTGTGTGCCGCAACTACTGAAGCCCACGCGCCTAGAGCCTGTGCTCCACAACGAGAGAAGCCACCACAATGAGAAGCTCGTGTACTGCAACAAAGAGTAGCCCCTGCTCGCCGCAACTAGAGAAAGCCCGCCCGCAGCAATGAAGACCCAACACAGCCAAAAATAAATAAATAAATAAATAACTCTCCCAACCAGAAGCCCTTTAACTTATCTGGGCTAGAAATTCCCCACCCGCCTTAAAAATGTGTTCAGGCTAAAAGCCAAGGGAGAGGCTGTCTGTGGCCCAGGTCTCTGTGTGAGTGGTAAGCCAGTAAGGACCCACTGAGGCTGTCTGAGGCTCTCCTCCTGTGAGGAACCCCAGCCCAGGACCCAGGGCCAGAGGCAGGGCGGACCTGGGGCAGGTCTCTGCTGAGAGGTGGCAGCATTTGGGTCACATCAGCAGCTGGGGAGGCCTCAGGACTGTACCTGCACTAGTAGCCCTCAGTGGCACAGACTCCACTCCCTTCCGGGACGGTCTGCAGCTCCTGCTGCCTGGCGCCCCTCGCTGGATACTGGATCTCAACCTACGCACGGAAACTCGCCGTAACCTGTCCCCCTTCATCTGGCTGTGGAGGAATGCTGATGGGAGCACACTCCAGTCTCAAGCAGGGCCCATCTGAGTCCTAACATGACTGTAAGCCATGCACCACTTACACGTATTTCCAGCAAAAACACCGAGCAAAGGAAATCGCTGGCCTTAACAAAAGATGCTACCATTTGAGAAAAAGAAGAGGTGCTAGTTAGTGTCTTTCAAGAAGCAGATACCAAGAAAGGATGCAGGAGATGTCCTGGGGAAACCTCTGTGACAGATAAAGGGTGGAGGGGCTGGGGAAGGTGCGGGGGAAAGAGGAGGAGGGGGAGGCAGTGCACTTCTTCGTAAAGTCTGTGCGTCACAGGAGCGACCCGCTCCCACAAGCTGAGTCGTTGGGCTAGAGCATGCCAGGGCACCGTGGGGTCTGACAAGGGCACCGGGGGCCGTCAGTCACTCCTGCTGCCCCAGCGCGCCCTCCACGGCCGCCTGCCCTGCGCTGCACGGGCCCAGCTCCTCCATGCTTCCCACGGGCCTCGCTTCTGGCGGACACTTAGAGGAGGGGTCAGTGGGGTGGACCACAGCCCCCATCGCTGCAGCAGGTCTCAGCGCCATGACAGACCCTGGTCCTCTCCCTCCTCCACCATCCTTTCTGAGTCCCCTCACGCTGGGCAGCCTTCAACCCGCAGGTCTCCCCGGCTTCCCTGGGGTGTGATGCAAGCCTTCATTCTGGAGGAGTCTGAGCCCTTGTGCATGAGTCCATTCACAACTAGGGCTGGGAAAGGGACTGCCTAGAGGCACCAAGTGAATCACAGGTGTCTTTCCCAGCCTCCATGGCGGGAAAGTGGTCCTGCTCTCTGGTGATCAGCACCAGTTACCCTGCCAAGCTGGTGATTCCTTTTCTTGTCTGCTGGACCCTGGATATAAGCCATCCAATGTGCCCTGTTAGTCCAATGGCACCCTTTGGGGACTGGACCTTCAACCCTGTAGAGTCCGGAGTTGCAGGGAGAGGAAGCCCCAGACCCTCCAATGGGCCAGAGGGAGCGATGGTAGGTGGGGCTACTTCCGCTCACACCCTCAGTTCCTGAGGCCACGTATTCTTCCTGTTGGGGACACAGCGCCATGTAAGTGTCTCTGATTCAGCACAGACGCTGCCTCCTGAAAGAGGGCACTCCCCTTTTCAGTGTCCCTCCTCGTCAGGGCTTCAGCTCGCCCTGAGAAAGCTGTTCGAGCCTCCTGGGGGGCCGCCTGACCCTGGGAGGAGCAGTGGGCCCCATGGTCATGTGCCCAATCCCACGCTCCTGCGCTGTGAAGTGGGTCCCCTGGTTGGATGCTATGCTCATGAGATTCCATGCCTGGGGACCATGTGGCTGAGGCCTTGTGAGCAGGTGAAACTGTGCCTGGAGGATCTATTCACCAAGCTCTCCCAGGACGGACGTAGCCCGATGTGGCTGACGCACCGCCAAGTGTTCTGTTGTCTCCTGAGGAATAACGGGGACCCAGTGCTGATCTCTGTTGCTGGCAGGTTGGACATTCAGAGGTAGCTGAATCTTCCTTGGAAGTGAGTATCCATCCTGCTGGGTCCATCTCCACTATGGCCTGCATCTCTGCCCTGTGCTCATTCCACTTCTGTGCCCATCACGCTGGTTCTGGGGTAACTGATAGTGAAAACTGGCTGGTGTCTACTGGCCGAGTCACAGAGCCTCTTCTGTGGTGAGTGTTTCCTGGTGGGTGTTAACGAGTGATACAAAAATCTTCACACTTCATGTCCACTCCCAAAAGTCCATCCACATGCCTCTAGCCCAGAATCCTCATCGCTGATCCTGCAGCCTTTTCCTTCGGGGTTCCTGACCAGACAGCCATGCAGTGCCTGCTGCCTGGGAATCTGTACATATTCTCATCTGGCCACATCTCCTTCCCTACAGAGTGGCTGGCCAAGTGCCTGGAGCACTGCCCACTGGGTAGCTGTCTCCTCCATGGCCTTCAGAGATGTCCTTGCCTCTGGCTGGAGTGCAGCCACCCTCATTTTCAGCCGGCTCCCACACTGAGCTGACTGCACTGTGAACCAAGCTCAGACCTTTCCCTCCTTCTGCATGTGGTCGACAGAGCCTCTCCCACATAGGTGTGAGCTGGGGGAGGGGTACCACTGTCACTGCTGGGGTGACGTGAGAGTCAACACTACCTTCTCACGCAGCTGACTCATCCCCTCTTTTCCATTTTTTGAAAGACCGCTGCTGAGCACACGTGGCTTTATGACGTGGTGAGTCCAACAGGCTCTGCCTCTGCATGGTCAGTCGTCCCCTAGACAAGTGCTCCCTCCTATCAAGACACCAAAACATTTCTCTGAGTGCCTGTGATTCTCAGCTATAGATGGAATGGGCTTGATCCCGAATCCCGCTCTCTCGTCGCGCCTGATCAGCATGACGTCAGCATGACGTCATCAATGTAACTGATCAACGTCCTTACGACAGAGGACAGAAAAGTTAACAGAACCTGAGGCAAAACAATAAGTGGGTATTTCAGTCCATCCCATATGATTACAGGCTTTTCTGATAGTCTCTCTAATTGAAATAGAAAAGAACGCATTCATCAAAGCAGTGGCCACACATCATGTACATGAGGTCTTATCAATCTGTTCTAGCAGCAATACCATGCCCAGAAGAGCAGCTGCATTTGAGTTACTGCTGGGCTACTCTCGTGGTGGACTATAATCACTCTCCAGGATCCACCTGGTGCTGCGGGGGTGAATTTAAATGGAGCTACGGTAGGGAGCCTACATATTTAAGGTCTTTAATGGTGGTACTACTCTCTGTCATCCCCTTTGGAATGCGATATTGTTTCTGATTTACTATCTTGAGCGGTTGGGGAGCTAAGAGAATCCTTCACCTGCAAAACTGTGCCTATAAGAAATGCAAAAGGAAGTTCTTTAGAAGGAAGGAAAATTATACCAGATGGAAACTGAAATCTACATAAAATAATGAGTACTGTAGGTAAATATAAAAGAATTTTTTTCATTTTAAAATTACTTAAGATAATTCACTGTTTAAAGTAAAAATAAGAACAATGTACTTTGAGTTTTATAACATATATACATATAAAATGTAAAACAGCAACAGCCTACAGGGTAGGAGAGAGACATGGACGTTCACAGTTATGAGTTTATTACAATACATATGACACAGGATTATTGAAAAAAGTAAAAGATGTATATTTCAAACCATAGCACAACCGTAGGGGGAAAAAAACAAATGTATAGCCAATAAACAAATAGAGGAGGTAAAGTAGAATATTAAATACCCAGTCAAAAATAAGGCCGAAAAAGGGCTTCCCTGGTGGCGCAGTGGTTGAGAGTCCGCCTGCCGATGCAGGGGACACGGGTTTGTGCTCTGGTCCGGGAAGATCCCACATGCCGCGTAGCGGCTGGGACCTTGAGCCGTGGCCGCTGAGACTGTGTGTCTGGAGCCTGTGCTCCGCAGTGGGAGAGGCCACAACAGTGAGAGCCCACGTACTGCAAAATAATAATAATAATAATAATAAGGCAGAAAAAAAAGGGAAGAAAGAAGAAAGAATAGATGGGGCAAATAAAAAATAATTAGCAAATTGGTAGATTTAATCTCAAACATATTGATGATTACATTAAATAGAAATGGTCTAACACTCTTACTAAAAGGCAGAGATATCAGGGTGCACAGAAATGTAAGCTACAACAATATTTAAAGAAGCATACTTTAAGTTCAAAGACACAAGTAGGTCAAAATAGAAGGATAAAAAATACGTATACCATGCAAATACTAATCATAAGAAAACTGAGTTGTTATATTAAATCAGACAAAGTAGACTCAGGACAAGCAATATTATGAGGAATAAACAAGAGTGTTACTTAATCATAAGATTGTCAATTCATCAGAAGACATAATCTGAAATATTCATCTAATAAAAAATCTTCAGAAAACATGAATCAAAAACTGACAGAATGAGGGCTTCCCTGGTGGCGCAGTGGTTGAGAATCTGCCTGCTAGCGCAGGGGACACGGGTTTGAGCCCTGGTCTGGGAGGATCCCACATGCCGCGGAGCAACTGGGCCCATAAGCCACAACTACTGAGCCTGCGCGTCTGGAGCCTGTGCTCTGCAACAGGAGAGGCCACGATAGTGAGAGGCCCGCGCACCGCGATGAAGAGTGGCCCCCGCTTGCCACAACTAGAGAAAGCCCTCGCACAGAAACGAAGACCCAACACAGCAAAAATTAATTAATTAATTAATAAACTCCTACCCCCAACATCTTCTAAAAAAAAACAACTGACAGAATGGAAAAGAGAAATGAACACACCCACAATTATAGTCAAGATTTCAACACCTCTCTCAATAATTGATAGGGAAAAAAACAGACCATCTGCTGGGCCATAAAATGAGTCTCAACAAATTTAAAAGGAGTAAAATCATACAGAGTATATTCTCTGACCACAATGGAATAAATCTAGATGTCAGTAATAAAAGATATCTGAAAAATCCCCAAATATTCTGAAATTAAACAGTTCTTCTAAATAGTACTTTGCTCAAAGAAGAGATCAAAAGAAAATTAGAAAATATTTTGTAATGAGTGAAAATTAAAATCCAAAATGTCAAAATAGGTGGTAGAGCTAAGTAATGTTTAGAGGAAAATACATAGCTTTTTATGTGCTTATATTAGAACAGAAAAAAATCTAAAATCAAAGATCTAGATTTCCTTCTTAAGAAGCTAGAAAAAGAAAAATTAAACCAAAAATAAGTGGAAAGAAGAAAATTAAAAAGAAAAGAGTAGATATCAATGGAATTGAAAACATACCAAAAAATAGAGAAAAATCAATGAAACCAAAGCTGGTTTAATGAAAATATTAATAAAATTGAGAAATATCCAGATAAACTGATGAAAAGAAAAAACACAAATTACCAATATCAGGAATAAAATAGAAGTCCAGCACTACAGACCTTGCAGGTATTAAAAAGATAAGGGAATGTTATAAAGATCTTTATTCCTCCCCAAACTGACAATTTAGAAGAAATGGAAAAATTCATTAAAAGACACAAATTACCAAACTGAATCAAGGGGAAAAAAAATAGAAACTCTTCTACAGGCCAGGATCCCTCATGAGCATAGTTCAACAAGTCCTTAACAAAATCAAATCCAGCAATGTATTTTTTTAATGTATCGTGATCAAATTCAAATTTGATCAAACTTGTTGAGATATTTCCAACAAACGCTAGATTCATTTAACTTTCAAAGATTTAACAATGCAATTCACTATATTAATAGAATGTCTTTAAAGAACAATGTGATCATTTCAATAGATGTAGGAAAAGCATGTGCCAAAATTCAACAGCTGTTTGTAATAAAAACTCTTAGAAACCAGGCATAGCAGGAAATTTCCTCAACCTGATAAGAGATAGCCACAAAAGTCTCATAGCTAATTTCGGTGTAATGTGAAAGGCTGAATGTCCTCCTCTTAAGATAAGAAAAGAGGCAAAAATGAACTTGGTATATTAATATCAAAGTAGACTCACCATTCTATTCAACACGGTATTCAAAGGCCTAGCCTTGCCCTGAGCCTGGCCTTTCTCCAAGAAAAAGAAATGAAAAGTATACAGATTGGAAAGAAAGAAGTGAACTTGTCTTTATGCACAGACAATATGACTACATACCTTAAAAATCTACTAAAGAAATCGACTAAAAAGCTACTAGAATTGACATGGCAACTTAACAAAATCACAGAATGCAAGGCCAGTAAGCGCCTTCCCCCAAGGAAATTGTGTTTCTATATTCCGGCAATGAACAGTCGGAAGTTGTAATTTTGTGTGTGTGTGTGTGGTACGCGGGCCTCTCACTGTTGTGGCCTTTACTGGGGTTACTTCCTCAGTAAACTTACAACAATTCACTGCCATTCTCCAATACCCGTCTGTCTTCTGCGGAGGCCAGCAGGGAGAGTTGAATGAGGATGTGGTGGGAATCATTGCCCCTGCATCTTTCAGGTCCTTGGTGGTGGTACTAATCTCTGCATCCCTCCAGGGATGTGGTACTGCTATGATTTACTATTTTCCTGGGTAGAAGCAGTTTTAATGGCTTCTAGTTGGCCTTCCTCAGCATAATAGCCCCCACTCCACAGGTCAGGGAACCAATGTGGGAATTCTGCCAGCTGCTAAGTATGTCTATTCCAATTATACTTTCTGGAACTGGAGAAGTAACCACAGGTTGTGTTCAGGGACCCACTGACCCAATGTGAGACAGACCTGAGCTAAAACTCTATTGATCGCCTGACTTCCGTAAGCCCCTCCTCTGACTGGGGGGCCACGTTTTCTTCTCCTGAAATCAGAATCAGTTCAGATCTATTATCCAGTAGCCCCCAAAACGTCTGATTATTTACTTTTCCCCAAAGCACAGTTACTCTGGTAAAAGGCTCTATGTTCCTTTGAGGAAAGACTGGGAGAAAGATTAACAGTATAACTTTTGGATGGTGGCCAGTGTCCTTCCTCAAGGGAAGGACCTTCATCCAAGGGGTTCTGGGTCTGTAAACTAGCTCAAGGCTGGGAATTGACTGAGGGGCCATAACTCTGTTTTTATCATTTGAGTTAGACCTTTGTTCAGTTGAGCTAGAACTTTTCTGCTTATGCAGGGCAAGCAGGGATTTAGTAGACTTCCTATGTATTTCTCTCCAGGAACATCATGGGTAACCAGCCAGTGCTGTAGGTCTAGGCGAATCAGACAATTCTGATTGGTTTCTTGATTCTGCTGTTGTTATGGGGACCGTGCCCATCTTGCCTTTGGTGATTGAAAGCTACCACTTGGCCCCTGACACCCCAGCATCCAAATACTCCATTGCGTTTAGGTTTTCCAATTGGATGGCTGCCGTTCCCACTATAAGGTCCGGGCTACAGAGAAGAATTATCGAGGAGCTCTTCAAGGATGTTGGGGCTCCCCTCACAAATTCATTTCTCATAGTGGTAGTGAAAGGTATGTCTTTTGGACCCTCCCAGGATGAATGTGTAGGTCTTAAATGACAAATGCACTCGGGCATTGCAATCTCCTTAAGCTTCTGAATCATTTCCTCTACTTTCAACCAAGAGAGGTCAGGTGTTTCTGAGTTGCAGAGGGTGGGCCATCTTTTGGATCATGTTTCAGCCAACCAACCAACAAAACACACTGAGAGCCCTTTCTAGCTCCTGGGGCAGTAACATTAAATGCACAATCTCTGCTTAATGGACCCATACCCATAAATTTGACCTGGTCCAGTTTTATGCTCCTTCTATCATGATCCCACACATTTAGGATCCGTTCTCACACCTGTTCCAGGATTTCTGCTTGCATAAACTAGAAAACTCAAGTCGTTCTTTTGGAGTGCATGCAGCACACTTCCTCCTGTGTCACACTTTGTGCCTTACCTTTAGGGGTCTCTTGGGACTTGAGTCTAGATACAGGTCTAGAAGCAAAGAAGAGCGGTGGGGTGGGTCCTGGGTACAATCAGCGTTGTCTTGTGGGAGGCCATTAAGGTTTCCCCAGGAATCGCAGGGTCAACCCCCTTAGATGAAGGTGGGAAGGCTGATACCCCCATGGATGAAGACTCTTCAGAGAAGGCCGTTTCTGCTGGGTTGGAGAGGTCTCTTCCACTGACAGAGAAGACTCGCCAGATTTTCGGGGCTTAATGTCCACAGCTCCAGCAGGGTCTTCCCACACATCCCCACCCGACTTATAGGAGCCGTTTCCTTCACACTGAATGCCCTCACATTAACAGTAGATATTCCACGAGGCGATCACATGGGTGAGGTTCTGCATTTGATTTAGAGCAGTTTCATCCCTCATATCCTTTAGGGCAAATCCAGAAGCTCTTAGATCATCGTGCACAGCTTGCTCTGGGAATTTGAATTCCTGAGCTCATCTTTTTCTTTCATCACTTCGTCCAGTGACATTAGGAGCGACCAACTAACGTCTTCATATGCCTTCGTTTTCCAAATGTTTGAAAGTATCACATACAGAGTCACCCAGCTCTTTGTTTTCCATAAGTGGTCGATTAGGGGTACCCCATGCAGGTATTTTGTCCATCTCTATGTCCATGCCATGGGCTATCAGTGCTCTCTTGACGACTGAAAATAGTCTTTAGTGTCTTTAAAGCAAATCAGATTAGAGAGCTAATTCCAGAAACCCCAGAACTAACTCCCCTGGGACCTAGTATGCAGCTATTAATCTGGCAAACGCCCTTTTTTCCATCCCTGTCAATAAAGATCACCAGAGGCAGTCTGCTTTCTTCTGACAAGGACAGCAATACGAGTTCCCCCACCTAGCTCGGGCCCATCTCCCAAGTGACCTGGACAACTGCTGTCTCTGAGTGGGGCCCAGAACAAGAGAAGCCTCCTTGCAGGTCCAGGCTGCGGGGCAAGCTTCTCTGCCCTGCATCACAGATCCAACAATGCCTGAAGTGACAGTGGCAGAAAGGATGCTGTCTGGAGCCTTTGGTGTAGGTGAATCTCGGCGCAGGCCTTTAGGACTTTGGAGCAAGGCCCTGCTGCCCTGTGCAGACAGCTACTCTCTTTCTGAGAAACAGCTCTTGGCCTGCCACTGGGCCTTAGATGAAACTGAATGCGAATGTGGGCCACCGCGTTACCATGAGACATGAGCGGCCCGTCGTGAACCAGGTGTCGTCTGGCCCACCAAGCCATAAAGTTGGAGAGGCACAGCAGCACTTCATCATCAAATGGAAGTGGTGTGTGTGTGAGGGGCCTGAGCAGGCCCTGAGGGCACAGGGAAGTCCCATGAGAAAGTGGCTCAGACGCCCCAGGTCCCCACGCCTGTCCTCTGCCTTCTCTCTCCAGCCAGCACCTATGGCCTTGTGGGGGATTTACTTCCCTAGGACCCGTGACAGAGGAAGACAGGACTCGGGCCTGGTGCGCAGACGGCTCTGCACGACATGCAGCAGGACCCACAGGCGGGCGGCTCTGGGACCACAGCCTCGCCCTGGGACATCCCCCGAAGACCTGGTGAAGGGAAACCCCCCAGGGAGCCGGACTTCAGGCAGCACACCTGGCTGTGCACTTGGCCTAGAAGGAGAAGTGGCCGGCTGTGTGGTCATACACCAATTCTCGGGCTGCGGCCTGCGGTTTGGCTAGACGGTCAGGGTCTTGGAAGGACCATGACTGGAAAACTGGTGACAAAGAAATTTGGGAAAGAGGAATACGGATAGACCTCTCTAAATGGAGAAAAAATGTGAAGACACTATGTCCCGTGAGAATGCTCCCCAAAGGGTGACTTCAGTGGAGAAGGATTGTAATTATCAAGTGGACAGGTGACCTGTCCTGTGAGTACCGCTCAGCCTCTTTCCTGGCCAGCCCTGCCATCGCCCAATGGGCTCTTGAGCAAAGTAGCCATGGTGGCGGGGTGTGGGGAGCGACGGGTGGGCCCCCACTCACCAAGGCTGACCTGGCCACTAGCACTGCTGAGCGTCCAACCTGCAGGAGCAGAGACCAACACTGAGCCCCTGATATGGCATCACTCTGCGGGGAGCAGGCAGCCACCTGGTGGCAGGTTGATTACACTGGGCCACTCGATCACGGAAAGGGCAGCATTTTGTCCTTACAGGAATAGACACCGTGGATTCAGATTTGCCAAACTACCACCCATGGACTTACAGAACACCGTATCCATCACGCATTCCACACAGCATTGCTCGCTTCACAGCAAAAAAAGTGTGACAACGGGCCCATGCTGAAGGAGTAACTCGCTCTCCCTCGTTGAGTGGACGTCCACCTTCTCCTGCCCTCGGACATTGCTGCTCCTCATTCTTGGGCTTTGGGACTCAGACCAGGACTTACAGCATCAGCCCCCCAATTCTCAGGCCTTTGGGCTTGGACTGAAGTACACCACCAGCTGCCCTGGGCCTCCAGCGTACAGAGGGCAGATTGCGGGGCTTCTCGGCCTCCAGAACCACGTGAGCCAATGCCTACAATTAATCTCCTCTTATGCATATCTGTACATAAATGGATCCTTATACATATATCTACAGGACATATTTATATACAGGAGCTATAGAATATCCTATAGATCTATAGGCCGTATACAGATCTATTTATAGATCTATAGATCGAGATACGAATATAGATACAGATCCTATGGTCTGTTCCTCTGGAGGACCCTGACGGATACTCTTGCCAAGGCCGCACAGCCTGGGGGCGAGGGGCCAGTGACAGGCCAAGACCTCGTCATCCTTCGGGCCTCCTCCTGGACCAGATCACCATCCTGTACCTTCCTCTCCACGACTTGGCCCTGGCAGCCACCATGGACCACCCTGCACGGCCCATGGGGGCTGCCATGGTCAGAAGTGTCGGATGGGTCCCCCGTGCTACTGCTTCCCCATCGGATGCACCTCCGGCCCTTCTGCTCCAACTGATACAGGAAGGAGGGCAAACACACTCTTCCCATGTTCGTATTTCAAGGTCTTAGTACCTGAGGGGGCTAGAAGGGCCTAAGGTAAGGTGGAAGGTTCTGGAAAGATCCTGCTTGCAGGCTCTGCCTGGGAAAGGTGACTTTGGCAGGGGAACTGACGAGAGCCACCCACATCCACCTGGCTGGGCAGGTGTATGGGCCCCACAACAGGGCAACCTGGGCTGCAGCCTCCTGGAATCCCCACCCCGGCACAGAGTCAGAACAGAAGGGGCATCCACAGTACCCAAGAGGCCCTGGCAGAGAAAACACTGTGGCCACTGGGGCCTGGGTGCTGGGCAGGGCATGTCCCTGGCTCTCAGCAGCAGAGGCCCCACTGTCCCCTGCCCGTGCCTCTGCCCCCAGGGGCCTCCTGGGATTCTCTGGAGAGGGTCCGAAATTCACAGTGACAGAGATTTAACAGCTGTGGTCCCCGGGGCCGAAGGCTGAGCTGTAAGGAAACGAAGAGCGTGGGTCCTGGAACCACCTAGCGTGGCTGCAAAGCGCCGCAGGGGCGCCCCAGAGAGGAGCGAGCGCCGCCAGGCTGGAGAGGCAGCCCCGCGCAGCCACAGCCCTGCACTCTCAGGAGGGACCCCGGCCCACCACGCCGCCAACTCATCAACCACCGAGGGTCCAGGCCAGGCGTCCCAGATGTGGGGTCAGGAGTGCCGACGCAGCTGCCGTGCAACCGGACCCCGTCGGGTCACCAGCCTCCCCCATCCCAGCCCTCTCAGTGGCCCAGGGTGGACAGGGACGCAGGCCCCTGTGGGTCTGAGCGTCCAGGAGGCTACGCGGAGCTGCTCCCAGACTCCAGCCCCTCACAAGGCAGGCTCTGTGCTGGCGGGACCGTAATTAGAAACAGACCCGCGTGTGACTCAGAGGGAGAAGGCGCCACCCTCCCCCACCAGCTCACACGGGCTTTTTAACTGGGGGCTCACTTCCTGTGAGCCCCCGCTTCGGTCTGGCTGACATGTGTAGGCCACAGAGCTGATCTCATCCAGCTGGGATATTCTAGAAGGCTCTGCTCCCATGCACGTCTGGCCTGACTCCGGGAGAGGGGTCACCACAGCTCCTCATCCTTCCCTAGAGCACCTGGCTACATACATACACATGCATACATGCACACATGTTCCCTCACATGCATGCACACAGGCACACGTAGGTACACATGTACACATGCAAGCATGCACACACGTTCCCTCACATGCATGCACACAGGCACACGTGGGTACACATGTACACTTACATACATGCACACACGTTCCCCCAGATGCATGCACACAGATACACATGTACACTTGCATACGTGCACACACGTTCCCCCAGATGCATGCACACAGACACACATGTACACTTACATACATGCACACAGAAACACACAAATACACATGTACACTTGCATACATGCACACACGTTCCCTCACATGCATGCATACAGACACACAGATACACATGTACACTTACATACCTGCATACATGCACACATGTTCCCTCACATGCATGCTCACAGACACAATAGATACACATGTACACCTTCATACGTGCACACAGCACATTCCATCAGCTCCTCACGCCTGCAGGGACGTGGGATCCCAGCTCACTGAAGTGACCACTCAGGACTCCCAGGACCATGCTCCAGGCCTCTCCAGGGGCTCTGCTTTGGGAAAACGCAGCAGAGAGCAGGCCGTCTGCAGTGGGGATGGAAAGGGCACCCAGTCCCTCCTGCCAGCCCATGGCCTTCCCTCATCCCCTGTTGAAAAGCAGCCTTCATGCCCACAGCAAATCATTCCTGCTCTGTGGTGTCATCATGGGGGGTGTGCCTTGGGGTCTGTGCCGTGCGGGGTGTGAATCATGGGGTGTGTGCACCATGGGGTGCGTGCACCAAGGGGATTAAACAGGACACGTGCCGCCTGCTCCTAAACCTGCCCCATCAGCCTGAGCACCTTCTGTACCCCATCCTTGTGTTACCTGTTCTCATTCCCTGGAGGATGGTCCAGATTAACTGCCCTGGCCACACCCACGTGGCCTCCGGCTTCCCAGCTCTAGAGCCCACTACCAGGTGAGCAGGGAATAGCCATGAGTTTCTTTTTTTTCTCAATTGAGGTGTAATTGACATAACATTAAAATAAGTTTCAGGTGTACAATGTAATAATCCGTTATTTGCATACATTGCAAAATGATCACTACAGTAAGTCCAGTTTACATCCATTACTACACATACTTACAAATTTTTTTCTTGCGATGGGAACTTTCCAAGATCCACTCTCTTAGCTACTTTCAAATATGCAGCAAACACCCTATTATTAAGTACATGACATCCTGTGACATTTTCATTTTAAGCTGCAAGTGTGCATCTTTTGACCCCTTCACCCATTTTGCTCACACCCCGCCACCCACCTGAGGCAACCACCAATCTGTTCTCTATATCCATGAGCTCGGTTTTTTGCTTGGTTTTTTTGTTTGGTTTTGTGTTTTTTTAGATTCCACAGGTAAGTGAGCTCATACGGTGTTTGTCTTTCTCCGTTTAATTGATCTCAGCATAACGCCCTCTAGGTCCATCCATGTTGTCACAAATGGCAAGATTTCAATCTTTTTTATGACTGAGTAATATTCTATTGTATGTATATACCATCTTCTTTATTCACCCATCAATGGACGCTTAGGTTGCTTCCATGTCTTGGCTACTGTGAATAAAGTTGCAATGAACATGGGGGTGCATATATCTTTTTGAGGTGATGTTTTCATTTCCTTTGGGTAAATACCCAGAAGTGGAATTGCTGGATCATGTGGTAGTTCTATTTTCAGCTTTTTAAGGACCCTCCGTAGCGTTCTCCACAGTGGCTGCACCAGTTTACATTTCCGCCGACAGTGCACAAGGGTTCCCTTTTTCCACACCCTCTCCAGCGCTTCTCATTTCTTGTCTTTTTGGTGACAGCCACCCTGACAGGTGTGAGGTGGTACCTCGCTGTGGCTTTGATGTGCATTGCCCTATGATCAGCGGTGTTGGGCACCTTTCTTGTACCTGTTGGCGTCTGTATGTCTTCTTTGGAACGTGAGCTTCTCTCTGGGAGTCTAGAGCACATTCAGTGGGTGCCAGGCGATGCCAGCCCTTGAGTCCAGTGGCATCAGAAAACAGCAGCTAAACCTGCAGGGCAGGTGCAGAGAGGCTGCCAGCCTTGCGAGGACTTAGCAGAAGGGAGCCCCCGGGAGCGTATTAGTTTTCTACAAACTGCAGCTTAAACGCACACCCTTAGCCCACTGTCTCTGGGTGAGAAGCCCACGAGGCCAGCTTGTCCTCACACGCTGACAGCCAGGACAGATGAGCTAGGGTGAGACTGGGGGCTCTGAGGACCCTCTTCCAGAGTCATTCGGGTCACTGGCTGTGTTCAGTTCTCTCTGGCCGTAGGACTCGGTCTTCTGGCCGCTGTCAGCTGGGGCTGCCCTCAGCTCCTGCCACGAGGTCACTCCATCTCTGCAACAGAGAGCCCTCACCTCCCTCACGCCAAATCCCCCCAGCTCCACCCAGAGAGAACTCAGCTCTGTAAGGGCTGTGTGGGCGGGTCAGGCCACCCGCATGGTCCCCCATCCTAAGATCGGCTGACTGGCAACCTCAGCTACGCTGCAAACGTGCCGTGGCACTCAGGCCTGGCCCAGGGGCCATCTCAGGATCCTGTGCCACGGGACAGAGCTGGCCTCCAAGCTGGACGCCGGGAAGGGCAGGTCTCCTGGGCAGCAAGGCCAAGACAGCCACCACACGGCCCCCCAAAACCTCATGGGGCGTAGAGCGACTTCTCTGGGACAGCGGGACGGAGGAAGAGACACAGAGACATCGGCCGAATGATTTCATCTCCACCGGGTACCAGACACGGGCTGGTTCTGCAGAAAATGTGGGTGTTTCGCTGTTTCCACAGTTACTCACAAACAACCCGAATTCCCTCCTGATAAATTTGCTGTGACACATTCACCTGGACCCAACTACCTTCAGAACGTTCTTTTGGAGTGACTAATAGGGCTCAGCGGCCCAGGTTCTGGAAAGCGCGTTGTAACAGGAGCTGCCGTGGCCAAGTCGTCTGGCCCGGGGGAGGGCTGTGGCCGTGTCTCTCCCCAGCAGTGTGACGCTTCCCTGGTCCCCAACCCTAGGGACTGAGAGGTGGGCCCAGAGCGGGCAGGAGGGGGAGGGGCCCTGCCTCAGCATCCCTGCTGGCCAGTCACCACGTCTCTGGCGCCCAGATTCCTGGCACTCCCTCTCTCAGCATCCCACCCAAGAGGGCCGGGCGGGCAGGGCACCCCGAGCTCGAGGGCAGGCGGATCTAACCTGACCAGCGCTCAGGACCGACTGCTTGATGGAATCTCCGCTGGCGGCACAAGGGGTGGCAACGTCCTCGCCTTCGTGGGCCGTTCCCTTGTTCTCGGGCGGAGCGCCCTCACGTGGGGACTGGAGAACCTCAGCTGAAAGCCAGGGCTGTGTCTCACTGACCTCCTCACAGGACGTGCCCGCCCTTTTTACCGGCGGGGAGACTGAGGCAATGCGGAGCCAACTCCTGGCCTCCAGCTGCGCGGCAGACAAGGTGGGGCTCCAGGAGCCTGGCTCTCCGTCAGCGCCGTGTGTGGGTGATGGTCAGAGGGCTCGGGCACTGAGGCGGACTCTGGAGACCCCGCCCACCATTCAGTGCCCAGATCCCGAGGTCCAGCGGGGAGCCATCCCTCCGCCATGCTGCAACCACGCGGCCCAGAGAGGCTGACCGGGAGCATCCAGCACGGGCTGTGCACGAGCCCAGGCCCAGGAGGGCGCCCATGAGGCCAGGCGGAGAGGCGGGGACCTCAGGGGCTTTGTGTCAGGAATGGCTTTCTGGATCCACAAGCCTGGCCACCCACCCCGCAACCACTTGCCCTGCACCAGCCATGGCTCCAACCACCGTGCTGAAGGCTGGGCCACCATGGCAGGGCCCCTAGGAGGCCAAGGTCAGTCCTGGAGTGAGCAGGCAGGGCCAAGCTGCTGTCCCTCCTCCTGTAGGGAGTGACCTGGTCCCTCACCCACTCACTTAGGACCCACCGCTGCGTCCTCCGGGCACCGCTGGGCCCTCCAGGGCCACCAGCAGCTGCCTGCCCCTCTCTCCCTCTGACCACTGGCCCAGGAGACCTTGTTCTTGGGTCCCAGAGTCCCCCGCCCCAGCCCTGACCCACCCTGTGGGCCAGGCCTCGACGGCAGAGCTGGGCAGGGCACTGGGGGCTCTCGCTTTGAGGCCCTGTGCCGCCTGGTGCCGAGCCTGAGACTCCTGGCTACCAGGCAGCCACTTGGACCAGTGGGGAGAGAGGGCTCGGGGGGACCTGGCATCTGGCAGGACAGAGAGGACCAGAACCTCCTCCAGGAAGGCCACTCAGAATGGCGAGGCCAGGTCACCAAACACAGGCCAAGTGAGAGGACAGGCTGCCAGGGACCTGGGATAGGGCGGAGTGGCCCGGGTAACCACGTAAGGGGGTCTCGGAGCTGGTGGAAGGGGGCTCCAGGAAGAGCTGGCCGGGGTGGGGCTTCTCCACCGGCCAGGCACAGACGTGGTGATGGGCACAGGCCCCTGCAGGACGGGCGGGGTAGCTGGGCCACAGCCAGAGGAGTACGCAACCCGGCCAGACACTCAGCAGCTGGACCTGAGCTTGGAAAGGTGTCCGAGGGTGGCCGGGCTGCTTCCCCGTCAGTTTCCTGGGTGGACGAGGGCCTGCCCTCAGGAGGGGCGGAATCCAGGCCCCCCAGGTGGAAGCAGTGACCCCAGCACCCCTCCCACACCTGCCGCCGTGTCCCCACGCCCAGGGTCTAAGTGTGTGGAATAACTGACTGGAGGGAGGGGTGGGGGGGACATGTTGCTGGCCTCCCTCAGCCTCGTCCTCGTGACCAGGACGGGCCTGTTCAGTGGGGCTGGATGTCCCCCCCGGGCCGTTCAGGGCAGGGCGGTGGCAGCCTGGGCCCCTCCCGACCCTGGGAGCCCTTGATCTGAGGGGAAATGGATAGGGCTCTTGGGGCATTTCAGAAAATCCCACACCCGCAATTATCCTGAGCCCTGGAATCAGGACTCTCTTGAAGTCCCTTCCAGCTCTCAAATCCGTTCCAGTCGCCGCCCACAGAGCCGCTCACCCCCTCCATGTAGGTCTGCAGGAATTCCGCGTCTCAAGGCTGTTAATCCTCAGACAAGCTGGTTCTGTTTAAGGTTTGATTTGTCGGACAATTTTGAATTTTCTTCCTGCCAGAAGGCGGTCCCATCAAAGGGAAGAGATCCTCCTCGTGGCTGAGGTTGCTGGCCCCTCCCAGCTTCGGCCCACGGGGAGAGGCGGGGCCAGATGGCCCCGGAGGGGCACACACCAGCCGCGGGGTCTGCAGACGTCAGGAGACGCTCGTCCCAAGGGAAGCCGGCAGGGCCCCAGGCCGGCTCTGGTACCACAGTCACCCTTTCTGATCACAGGGGCCTCGCAGTACAAGTGGGGTGCTGGTGAGGACACAGAAGTCCCTGAATCCTGGGGGGGGCATGAAATGGGTGTCCCTCCAGGGGGCCCCTGAGGTCCCTTCCAAGCAGGGGAGCTTTATTTATGATGCTTGGGCTGCACCCTGTGCTCAGGGGCCCTTCCGCCTCCTGGCCCGTCCCCGTGTTAGGCCACAGGCATCTCAGCAGTAGCAGCCTGACTTTGAGAGTCAGTTTCCGGCCTCTGGGTCTAAATCACCCCAGGTCAGCTGTGGCCCCAGGCCTTGCAATCCAGCTGTGGGAGAGGACCCAGGGCCCTGTTCCAAGCTCTGTGGTGTGCCCTCACCTCTAACCACGGCTCCCGTGCTGCCAGCAGTCTGCATCTGCAAACTCTCGCCATCCGGGGTGGCCAGGCCACAGCCGTTCGGGAGGAGTGGGGAGCGGGTGGGCACCATGGAGGGGGCTGCCAACCAGATAAGGCGCTGACCCCTCACGCCCGACGCGGTAAAGGCACAGTGGGAAGAGCAGGGGTGAGCCCAGGCAGGAACCAGTCACCATGCCAGTGGGAAAATAGGGAACACACGGGAGCACATGCAGTCTCACTGCCAAGCGTGAGTGTGCATCTCTAAAACTGTGAGAATAGGGCTCGTCAGGATGGATGCCGGGTGTTGTTAAAAGCAGTTTTGGCTTTTCTCCTCCTTTCCATATGGGGCACTCAGTTGTGCTTCCTGGGTTCAGCTGGACGGCTTTCACATGATCATGCCAGACAGCACATATGTCCACCCAGTGGTGCTAACACCTGCCAGGTGAGCAGGGGAAGATGCCAGAGGGGCCAAGTCACAAACCAACGCTGTCCTGACCCTGGCACCCTGCAGAGTCACTTCCACGGGACAGCTTGTCGACACAAGTGCTAGGAAGATCCCTTTGACGGAGGAGAAGCCACAGGTCGGGTGACTCCGAGACCTGGCCAGCATCACAGGGCACAGGTGGGACTCTGGAGTCGTGCCCTTTGCGACTGGTCACTTGTGTGCCTTGGCCCATGATCCTGACCACTGTCATCATGGACCAGCCAGAGGCCCTGATCTCCCAGATGGACTGACCTGAACGGGACTGTTCATCATCTCAGATAGAGAGACAGGCCCAGCCACACAGGGAAGTCACTGAAGTAGAAACACTGAAGTAGGAAACAGACAAATGAAAGATAAAATCAACAGAACAGAAAGCTGATTGCTTGGAAAGATCAATAAATTTGATAAAACTCCACACATACTAATTTCTAAAAGGAGAGATGTCACAGATTATTAATATCAGGAATGAAAGAGAAAACATAGCTATAGATCCAACAGACACTAGACAGACAATAAGGAACAATAAAGAAACGCAATGATAAGAGAGAAGCATAAGCAAAGTCCTCACCGAACTGTCAACACAATAGGAATCACACTCGGAAGACCCTGGACTTACAGATTTCAGATTTGTTTTATCCCTGGTTCTTAAACACTAATGTAGAGAATTCTTCTCTCTCCACTTCATTTTCAAAAAAATGAAAAAAGGAAAGAAGAAAAGAAATGTAACGACCATCTTTATAACAATAAATTTAGACAACTTACATGAAATAAACAAATTCATTGATAGACACAAATTTTTCTAAACTAACTCAAGAAGAAATAGTCTGACATTTATTAAGGAAAATAAATTCGTTATCCCAGAGGGCATCACTGGAGGATCCTATCAAACATTTAAGAAAGAAGTAACACCAATCCTGTATAAACTCTTCCAAAATATGGAGGAAAAGGGAACACTTCACAACTCATTTTATGAGGCCAGTATTACCCTGATACCCAAACCAGACAGAGATATTAAAAGAAAAGCACAGACCAACATCTCTCATGAATATAGACACAAAACTCCTTAAGGAAACATTAGTAAGTTGAACCTACAAATTTAGAAAAAAGATAACATACCATTACCAAGTGGGTTTATCCCCAAAATGCAATTTTAGTTGAAAATTTTTAAAAATCAAACAATATAACTCACCATATTAACAGAATAAAGATGATGGACCCATTTGACCTCCTCAATAAATGCAGAAAATATATTTGGCAAAATACAACACCTGTTTATGAAAATACTGTAAGAAAACTAGGAATTGAAGGTAACTTTCTCAACCTAATAAAGAACATCATCAACAAAAAAACCAAAATTACCCCACAGCTAATATTGTATTTAACATGAAAACAGGAGACTTCCTCTCTAAATTCGGGGACAGAGTAACAGGTGTTCACTCTCACTCCTGCTACGTGACATCATACTGGAGGTCTAAATAGCGCATAAAGGTGAGAAAAGGAAATAAAAGAAATCTAGATTGGAAAGAAGTAAAACGGTGTATTCACAGGTGATATGATTGTGTACTTAGAAAATTCTACAGAATCTACCCAGAAAAAGCTGCAAGAACCAGTAAGTGAATTTGGCAAAAGGCACAGAACCAATATACAAAAGTAAAAGGCAGGACCTCAGGGATGGCGGAGTAAGGACCGCTGTGAATCTGCTCCTTCTTAACAGCAACGAAATCACTAGCAAAATCATCTAAATTAACTTTTTCTGAGCTCTGGAGATTAACCAAAGGATTACAACAACCTGAAGATTTTATTCAAGAAAAACGACTGTGCTTTGGTAAGAATAAACTACTGAAACATGCTATGACATTAGTGAACCTCAAAAACATGATGCCAAGTGAAAGAAGCCAGACACAAGAGCCCACATATTATATGATTCCACTTGCATGAAACATCCAGAAAAGGAAATATATAGAGAAGAGTAGACTAGCGGTTTCTTGGGGCTGAGCGATGGAAAGGGGGCTAACCCTAAATGGGCATGGGGGCTCTTACTGGGATGATGAAAAAGTTCTAAAACTGATTTGTGACGATGATTACACCACTCGGCAGACTTACTGAAAATTACTGAACTGCATACCTGAATAGGATGAATTTTGTGTTACACAAAATATACCTCAATAAATCTGTTTTTTTTTTAAGCTATGCATAGCCTTTGCTATTCTCTCAGTTCAACACCTAGAATTCTGGACCTTCAAAGAAATGGAAGCCTTGGTAAATATGCCAGGTTCTCAACTGGGTCACTTAGAAAGTTATGCTCTAAAAGTAATGAAGAACTGGTAATTTACCAGTCTTCACAAAGGCATAAACCTAGATTTGAATTATATCAATCCCTGACTGGAGAAAGGAATCCAGGCCTAAACTAACTGCCCACCAAAATAAAATTAAATCCTATAAAAAGGAAGATAACATTAAGAAGAACCTCTACAGTCTTTCACTGATAATGTCCAGCATTTAATAAAAAATCATCAGGTTAGTCAAGAGACAGGACTATATGACTCTATGGGAAAAAAACCAACAAGAGAAAAAGATTCACAAGTGGACCTGGTTTTGGAGTTATCGTACATGAACTTTAAAATAAATGTGGTTAATATCTCCAGAAAATGGAAGGTAAGATAGAGAACTGAATAAGAGAACTGTAATCTAGAAATGGAAGATTAAATGGAAATTCTAAAAATTAAAAATACAGTAATTAATAGTAAGAACTCAATGGATGGAATTAACAACAGATTAGACATGGCAGAAGAGAGGATAAATTCGTTGGAAAATTGGTCAATAGAAAATGGTCAAGACTGAAGGACAAATTAAAAACAGATAGAAAATACAGAAAAGAACATAAGAGATAAATGGAACGTGATGAAAATGTCTAACATATGTAAAATTTAAGGCCCAGGTGGAGAATAAAGACAGAATGGAGCAGAGGCTATATTTGAGGAGCTAACAGCCAAGAATTTTCTAAAACTGAATAAAGATATATAACTGCAGACTCTAAAAAGAAATCTACATAAGCCAAACAGGGCAAGTACAAAGAGCACCACTCCCAGGTGTATCACAGTGAAACACTGTAAACCAAAGGCTGGGTCTTGAACTTCTCATCCCACCAGTGGTGGTGGGTTTTCCCCTCCGTCACCTCTGGGTACATCTAAACCAAATAGAATTCGTTTACAAAATGCCTCAGAATATTTATGCCTCCTCTTGACCAGCCGTGTGGTACTGAACTGAAAGGCCCAGAATGTCATGCAACTCAGTTTCTGCTGACACAGGAAGGCCACGCCACCTTCTCAGGTTTTCCTCCCCCACCTGTCCTCCCTGTGAGCATCTGTCTCTTGTCTGTGAGGCTCTCGTGACACAGGATCCATTGGATAAGGTGTATGAAGGAAGCTCTGTGGATGCCACCTTGGGGAGCTGCTATCTTCAGGCTGGCTTCACTTCCCAAGAAATGACCAGACGTGCAGGGGAAGTAAGGACCCTCAGGAGCGTCGCATAGCTGGACGGAGGCCACCATGCACTCACAGCCTCTTTCCATCAAGGGGGCAGCTCTTGCCCAACAGCACGTGTCCCCCAACCTTCCTGCCACCTGGTGTCCTGGCCCCAGGCAGGCCCCTCGCCGGGGTCCCCCTCTGTCCTGGCTCGCACTGGAGATGTGAATGGTGGTCCATGCCAAGTTGTCACAGCGCCCTAGGTTGTCATGAATACAAGCACTCTGCTGCCCAACACCCACTAAGTTTATCCAGACCAGTGAGGTAGCTTTGGCTTAAAACCGTAAAAGGTGTCGCCCTCCCACCAACTTGGAACACACACTGTGACACACTGACTCCTGGCATCACCCATTAATGGCGGGTTTTGTCATTTCTGAGTCTGGAAAGCGGACAGTGGAGTTACTCTGTCAGCCCCATGGGTGAGGAAAGGAAAATGTGAGTCCACAGTCTTCTTCTAAATGCATTTCTGAGGCTGTGAAAGCCCCGCCCCGCCCCCCAGAATAGTCCCACAAGAGCCACTGAGCATGAGAAAGCCATGGAGGGCTTGTCCACATGGAACCACTTAAGGCCTCCCGCGGCCTAAAAACATGTGGGCAGAGGAGGAAATGACACTTCTTTTTAAAAAAAATTTATTTATTATTTTTGGCTGTGCTGGGTCTTCGTTGCTGCACACGGGCTTTCTCTAGTTGCGGGAGCCGTGTTGTGGTGTGCGGGCTTCTCGTTGCGGTGGCTTCTCTTGTTGCGGAGCACGGGCTCTAGGCGCGTGGGCTTCAGTAGTTGTGGCTTGTGGGCTCAGGAGTTGTGGCTCACGGGCTCTAGAGCACAGGCTCAGTAGTTGTGGCGCACGGGATTAGTTGCCCCGCGGCACGTGGGATCTTTCCGGACCGGGGCTCGAACCCGTGTCCCCTGCACTGGCAGGCAGATTCTCAACCACGGCGCCACCGGGAAGCCCCAGAAACGGCACTTCTTAATCCCTCAGGTGGGGCCGGCAGGGCCCACAGCCAAGGGCAGCTCCTTCCCTCACTAAGGGCACACTCACATCTTCAGGAATCGCTGGTCCCCCAGGCCTCAAAGCGCATCTGTGCTGCTCACCCCCGCACTCTTCCCACAGACAGGAGTGACCCTGGCACCTGGCTTCCTCCCGGACACCCCTCAGGGCCATGAGCCCCCAGCCTCGGACCTCAGCCAGGTCCCTCACGGGATGCTGCCCGGATCGGGCAGCGTGGCAGTGCAGACAGCAGCCCGGGGCCAGAGCTGCCAGGGCCGCTGGACTCAGGACACCTGGCTGAGGTGGGGCTGACCCGGGTTCCCCTCCGTATCCTTCTGCACCTCAGAATCCTGGGGGAACAGCCGTGCAGGAGCAAGGGGAAGGCTCCTCAGGCCCAAGGGACCATAAAGGCTAAGTGACGCCTCCAGAACTCTCTAAATACAGCCACAGCAGGAGGCGCTGGTGGTTTTCAGGGGAACGCGAGGTGCCTGCTTTCACTGCGTCGGACACCTCGCAGACCCCCAGCCGAGACGGGCTGGACGCAGAGGGCAACTCTCAGGGTCTTGGTCCCCACGAACCTCCATAGAATATCGGGCCCTGCAAGGCCTGCCTCTGAGGCTCAGGATTTACCGGCTCAGCAGCCCCCTCCCCGCGCTGAAGCCGGGCCCCGCCCTGCAGGCATAAAGGCGCAGGAGGCCGGCCTCGCCTCCCAGGCTGAGGTTCTCTTCCCGGGAAGGTTACCTGCGCCCTCTGCAGCCGAGAGTGCCGGGCAGCCGGTACCATGAGCCGCGTGCGTGCAGCGCCCGGCAGGAAGTGGGACGCCATCGAGTGACCGACGCTGTCGTGACCGCCTGGATAGGCAGACAGAGCTGCGAGCACGGCGGGCGCTGATGGCCCCCACGGAGGACAGGGTGGGGACGCAGGCTCCCAGCAAGGCCGCAAAGTGCCCAGCCTCCCCCGGTGTCCCGGCTGATCCCGGTGATCGGTGATCGGGAGTCGGGAAGCGTCTCTACAGGTGAGGGTCATCCACAGACACACGGCCTCGCTCCGGGGCCCAGGGACTGCCCAAAGCCCGCAGGGCGCTTCCCACCAACACCTCTGACGCCAGGGCTCCGAGCACAGGGCCGCCTGCACCCAGCCCGGCCTGCTGCGCGGACACACCTGCTCCCCGCCCGAGTCACCGGAGACACGGGGCGGGGCGATATTCCTAAGAGTGGAAGGTGCGCCTGCAGAACCCAAAAGGCCTGCCAGGCCTGTGCTTCTTCCTAGAAAGGGGGCGCCAGGCGCAGCAACTCGTCTTTCACTTTGGGGGGACATCCTGGCTCACCCCCGACCCCCGGCCCTGCAACCTGCCTGAGGCGCAGCTCTCTGCATTTCACAGGGCTCCCCTCCCACATCTGGGGCACACGTGTCCTAAGGCCCTCTGCTCACAGCCTCCTGGCTCGTCCTGCCCAGTGCCTGATGTCCTCACTGCGACGGGCCTGTGTCCTGTCCTGGGGGACGTCCAAGGGCCCAGTCTCCTTGACTGTGTTAGGACAGAGGGGAGAGTTGGCACAGCCCTGAGGCCAAACCGTGAATGAGCACTATGACCCCTCCCACTGACCGCAAACTGTGTCTGACCATCTTTTTCTAACTGGGATGGAAAAGGACGTCATCACTGATCCACGGCCTTACTAACCTGCAACAAGGGTGTCACGAGGACGTCACACCTGGCGCAGCAGGTGCAGCTGGGCTGCTCCCTGGTTAAGCCTCGGGGGTCTACACTCTCCAGGACCAGCCAGTCTCCACAGCCCTTGTCACCACAGAGACCGACAGCCCACCCCGCCTGCATCCTCCAGGTCGTGACCTCCAGGACAACACGTAGTTTGTGGTTTACCTTCTGGGGCACGAGGGGGCCATGTCCAAGCTTCCCCTTGGGCTTCCCTGCTGGGTGGTCTGTGGCCACACTGGCAGGGAGCCCAACGTGCAGTTACTCCAGGGCCCAGCTGCACACCTGGGGACAAGGAAAATGACCACTGAGTGGTCTGACCAACACTTTGGCCAGAATTCTTTTATTACCCGGCCTGGTAAACGCCCCCTCCAACAGGGAGGCCATGGTGACATTGTGGGTCTCCAGGTGTCCAGTGTCCCCTCAGATTCTGGGTCCAATCATCCTCAGAACGTCTTGAGAGCTCCCTACCAGAGCGTTCGGGCCACCACGTAACTGCTGTAGGTCCTTGGGAGCGTCGGGGAGCCTCACAGTAAAAACTGGCCAAGGCGTGGCCCGGTCCTTCCTCGTGGCCGCCCGGCCACCTCTGCAGTCAGTGGCTCTGAGGGGAACTTCGTGAAGTCTGGGAACAGAGTCGGGACCCCGCCCCTTCACTGGGCCCTGGCCTCAGCCTCTTCGCTCCTTCCTCCGCCATCTACCAGGGCAGCTTCAGCACTTCTATTCTGCTCACTGTGGGCCAGAACTTTCTCCAGGCCTCTGCGAGTCATCCCAGAATTGAGCGTGCCCGGTGACCTGAAGACGTGCCAGGAGCTTAACTCCGAAGTTCCGAGTAAGCGCCTCCAAGGTGAGAATTCCTGCTTTCACAGTCTTCTGTTCTGGCCTCTGGGTCAAGGACCCTCAAGTCCAACCCCAGGGCTGCTGCCCGGTGCCGGCAGGTGGGCCGGCTCTCCCGCAGCTCCTCTGACATGCGACCTCCGTCCTTCTGACCCGGCCCACTGGACTCTCTCCCAGCCATTGGCCTGGCAGCCAGGAGGTGGGCTGGGGTGGCCTCCGAGGGGGGCATCTGTTGCCTTGCAGCAGGGAGGCCCCTGCAGCAACTCCCAGCACAGCGAAGTGCTGGCTCTACCAGGGAAGAGGGGGGCCCCGCAAGCTCTGACGGCTCAGGGGTCTGCAGAGCCTCATCTCAGGGCTTCCACCCGGACGTCCCCACCCAGGTTCAGGGTCTCGGGTTTACTCGGCCGGGGCCTGGCCGCCACAGCCCAGCGACGGCCGAGTGGTCACCGTGCCTGGAGCCGGGTGCTCCCATCATTCTCAGCCGCTGCTCAGCCCTCGGTTCTTCCCCCGAAGGAGATGGGATCTCTTTTTAGGACAAAGAGACCCTGGTGCTCACTCTGTGCCCTTAACCGTTGGCTGACTGCCTCAGTCTCCCGTTACCCCCTGCAGGGCCATCGGTGCAACTCAGCACTAGCCAGGTAGACCTCCGACCGCTTCAGACTCCTGAGTCGTCATACCTGCGAGGTGCTCCTTGTAACAGGACATTTTCCCAGGTCACCCCTGGTGGAATCTGGCAACTGGGCCTCCACCTTGTGCCAAGAACTCCCTGCCCCACACACACCAACCGGGACGGGGTCCCCAGTGCTGGGAGAGGCAGCACCAATGCCCCCTGCACTCCTGTGTCCCCTGGGGCCCTCCGAGAAGGAGGCGCCAAGGCAGGCGGGATGTGACTAGGAATGCACTGGGGCAGTGGCTGCAAAGGATCCAGGAGAGGCGGCTGGGGACGACGGGGGAGCCCTCGGGCCAGAGGCGAGACCCCGGGAGGACACGGGCAGGGCGCTGGGGAGGGCGAGTGGCCGCCCACAGAGCAGCTCCTAGACCGTCCCGGCCATGGTGACAGGGGCACCTGGAGCCAGCTTAGCCCCTTAAAGGATTTGGGTCTTGCAGGAGTGGGCCTGCGTTCATAGCCCTGGGAGCAGCACCCATGTGAAGTGTTGCCCCAGACAGCACAGGTGGACCCAGCAGGGCAGCACCATGCGGGGCCCTAGGCGGCAGCACTCCAGGAACAGGGAACCTGGGCTCGTGTTCCTGGCCACCACGCAGCTGCTGCACTCGACACACTTGCACACAGACACACACACCGCACATCCACCCACACTCATACACAGATACACACACTCACACAGCCACACCCCCACCTCAGTGCCCCCTGGCTCTGGCGCCCATCCACACGGGAAAGGCCCCTGGGGAGGAGACAGTGACTGGTGCGGCCAAGGGACGGGTGGGCAGTGGGTGGTGAAGTGGCACTGATGGGCGTCCAGCCTGAGGGCCTCCGGGAGGGGCAGCAGGTGGACGGCCGCATGCTGGAGCCGAGGAGTAACTGGCAAGCCCTTCAGGTGGCAGAGCAGGGCCGTCCTGTCTCGAGGCTGCAGGGGCTGCATGTGCCTCCCCTTCTGCTTCAAGTCACTACTGCTGGGCTCACTGAGGACACAGAGACCCCTGGCCTCGGCCACCGGACTGTCCCAACAGGAGAGGGGAGCCAGCTGCACCAGAATCCGGGCACAGTCGGAAAGAGGTGGCCAGGAAGACCAGCGGGGCTGCGCGCGGTGGGGAAGTCCTCCTGGGCACACCGGTGGCCAGGAAGCTCTGGGGTCTCTCTCCTCTTGGGCGGAGGGGCTGAGTCAGAGATGTGCAAAGCTGCTCAGCGGAGCCTGGGGCCACACCTCCTGCTGCCTGGGCCCCCTTCAAGGATGGCGGTGGCACGCCCTATCCCAGAGCCCAGGGACCTCACCCCCAGCCCCGCCTGCACCCTCCCTGAAGGAGGAGCCCTGGTCCTGGGGGGCTGCCGCTCCAGGGTGGGTGGGGGAGTGGCGAACCCCACCACAGCCCTGACAAGGACCCTTCTCACCCTTTCCCAGACTCGGCTCAGGTAGGGCCATCACAGTGGCCCCAGGGCCCAGCCCCAAGAGCACCTGTGGGTTCTTGCAAGGAAACCGGGGCCCAGCCAGCACTACTAGGCCCTCGCTCCCCACCCAGAGCGCCTGAGGCTCCCACTGTCCTGGCTGCCCTTGCCCCTCCCCGGCCGGCCTTTCACCCCTGAGGGGCAGGGACCCCACAACGGGACACACGTTGTGATCAGTGGGTCACAGAGCTGCGTGTCCCTGCACGAGGAAGAAGACCCCAGCTCGCTGGTCCTGAGCAAGGGGGACGTGGGGAGGGGACGCCTGGCGGGAGGACCCTGCGGCCTCCCAGGGCTGCTCCCTCAAGGGGCGAGTGATTGGGGAGTCCGAGGCGCCCCAGGCCCCGGAGTAGACGCCGCTGGTCGCGGGGAAATGGGCGGGGGCGGGCAGCAGGCAGGGAGGTGGGCAGGCGTCCAGTCGGAGCAGCAGGCCGAGGGCGGGGAGCGTTCCTGTCCTCGAGGGGCCGCTCTCCCGCCCCGTCCCCAGACTCCCGCACCCCTGCCCCCTCCGGTCCCCTCCCGGCCCCTCGGGTCCCCTGTCGGCCCCGCCCCGCCTCCATGCGCGGGGCCGCAGCGCCTCCCGGTGGCCTCTGTGGGCGCGGGGCGGGGCGGGGCGGGGCCGGGGCGGGGCCTAGCAGCGGCCCCTCCCCCTGCCCACTCGGCGTCGTCTCGCACCGACTGGACCCGGAGCCTCTGCGCTCGGGAAGAGTCCGGCGAGGGCTCCCGACGCGTGGTCAGGTAAGGCCCTGGGCAGCGCGGTCCGTCTCGGCGCCGGGACGCAGCGACTTGGCGTTCGCCGCGGGACGCGCCCGCCGCGGTGCCCCCACTTCCACCGCCAGCCTCGCTCGGCGCCCCCGGGTCCGCGCCTGGGGCGCCTCGCGCGGGGGCCCGTCCGTCTGTCCCCGCCTCTCCTGGGGCCGAGCTGGTCTCCCGGTTCCCGGCGCGGTGCTGAGGCCACGGCGCCTGCCGTCCCTGCCCGGGTCCCCCATCTGCAGCCAGACCCTTGGCCGCTCCTGGGCGGCTTGGTTCTGTCTCGGGCCCGGGGACATCTCCGGAGGTTCAGGAGCCCAGCTCACTCCCATGAGAGGACCCCCCCCAACGGAACTGAGCACAGGGTCTCCAGGGGTGCTGGCCCCCCTCCTCAGCTCGGCTGAGAGGGAGCCGATGTCCCTCGTCCCCCTGGAAGGACTGGCCCCTAGAATGAACTCTGAGGGGCCAGCTTCCCGGGCACTCGGACTGCAGGGGAGGAGGGGGTCTCTGCTACCCGGAAGCAGGGGTGAGCAGGGATGGGGAGAGCACAGGCCACACCCCACTCTACCCAGGAGTCATTAGGAGCCCAGCCTGCCCCTATTCCTCTGAGGCTGGAGGGGCGCACCGGCATCCCCCCGACAAAGTCTGCTGGTCGGGCCCCACACCCACCCAGGGCTCCTCACGGGCCCAGCAGAGCCCAGGACAGGACCCAGCACCCACTGAGGGGGTGGGGAGATCAGCCGCTGAGAGTATCAGCTGATGCTGGTAACAACAACCAAAAACGGCAGGGTGGCGCCCTGGGGTGCCTGCCATCCTGCCTGGGGGCCCCAGAGAATGGTCCCCTGAACCCAGGGAGAAAGCTGATGGCCCCTACACCCCCAGGTCACCCAACTGTCCCCACGGGAAAGATCTGCACTTGTAGAGGGACACCCAAAAAGAAGGAGGGTTGAGGGACACAGATTTCCCTGGGTTTTGTTTCCAGTATGGAAGTTCTGGCTTGGAGGCCATCTTGCGTTGGAGTTTATTCCCTGTCTGCCTCACCAGGGCCAGGAGGCTGGACGGGCGCTGGGGGCTCCCAGGAGGGAGGAAAGTGGTCTGCCTTCCTTCTGCCATTCCGAGGCAGGAGAGCTGGGTGGGGGAGAGGGCCTGGGCCCCCGGGGCATAGGTAACTGGAGGGGCTGGATGCAAGGGGCGCAGATGTGTCCCCTTGGCAGAACGTGGGTCTCAGTGGGCCACTGGGCCACTCTGGCCCCCGGGGAAGCTGCCACCCTGGGCTGATGAAAGTGACCTGGGAGGCCTGTGAAGACCGCGGCAGGTTGGGGGCAGGTTGGGCACGTCCACAGTGGAAACAACAGGGAAGGCAACATCCAGGTGAAAGCCAGGCTCCAGCCGCTGGGTCATCTGGTCGGGTGGAGTGCAGCCCTGCACCGGGCAGGGCACATCCACGCCCAGCAGACTCTGCATCGCCAGCCAGCACAGGCAGCTCTGTTGTGCAGCAGGCCCGCCTGAGGCCCCTCAGGTGTCGGATGAGCTCCCTGGGATGGGCCGGTGCCTGGGAGAGGAGCAGGACCCAGGGGTCTTCCCGGGGCCTCAGCAGAGGGTGTGGGCCACGCCCAGCCTCCTCTCTGGCGCTGCCTTTCATCTGTAGAACAAGGTCTCTAGGTGCACAGGGTATAGGGAGACCGTGTTTGCGGCCACGAGTGCTTTACAATGCTGGGAAACCTAGCTCTTGTGATTATTTTAAGAAAAACTCAAATAGTTTGATTCTTTTCCTTTAAACACAGCCCCGTGTTCCAGTGGGTCTCTCCTTCCTGTGGCTCCTTTCAAACATTTGTGCAAAGCCGGGGGGCCCTGGTGTGGGGCACACCTGCAAAGAAGCAGGGTTCGTGGGGTGCTGCCCACTGAACAGGACCTGGGGGGCCGGTCCCCACCCTGAAGATGTGCTGGGATTGGGCCAAATCAGAAAGCAACACCCTGCAAAGACCGGGTGCAGATCTGCCGCGGAGATCTGAACAGACCGGCATCCCCACGCCCCGCCAGCGGTTAGCCTCCGGGGGCCCACTGTAGACCCTGTGACGGGCAGACGGAGGGTGGGCATCCCCACTGTGGGGGACTGCACCTTGGAGAGCAGAGTCTGGGTCAAAAGTTCTGAAAAGTGTCAAGGCTTCCAAACCTGTTGTCAGAGCCACCAGAGGAGTGGAGACGGGCCCTGGTGCTCTGGCTGTGGACAGTGTCTGGTTTTCTGTCCTGTTTGCCAGTTTCATAGATGAGGGATGGTGCCTTGATGGTTTGCCTGCGTGTCCTTGGTTTTTGTGCAGCTCGATCACTGACCATTTGCGCTGCTGTTACTTTCCTCATCTTCCCCATCTTCCTAATGGGCGCTCATTTTTTACTACTTTGTAAGAGATTTTTTTCCCTAATTTTTCAAAATTGTGGTTAAGTACGCATAACATAAAATCTACCATCTGAACCATTTTTAAATGTATAGTTCAGTGCTATTAAGTACCTTCATATTGTGATACCATCACCACCGTCCATTTCCAGAACTCTTTTCATCTTGTAAAACTGAAACTCTGTCCCATTAAACACTAACTCCCCAATCCCCCCTCCCCCAGCCCCTGGCAACCACCATTCTACTTTCTGTCGCTATGATTTCTGAGATATTCAAAGTACCTCATATAAGTGAATCATACAGTATTCATCTTTCTGTGTGTGGTTTATTTCACTCAGTATAATGTCCTCAAGTTTCATCCATGTCATAGCATGTGTCAGAATTTCCTTCCTTTTCAAGACTGAATAATATTCCATCGTGTGGATGGACCACATTATGCTTATCCATTCGTCCGTCAATGGACACCTGGGTTGCTTCCACATTTTAGTTGTTCTGAGTAATACTGCTATGAACATTGTTGTGCAAATATCTCTTTGAGACCCAACTTTCAATTCCTTTGAGTCTCTATATCCCCAGAAGTAGAACTGGTAGATCGTATGGTAATTCTACTTTTATTCTTTGAGGGGCCACCGTACTATTTTCCATACAGCTCTACATTTGCACATTCCCACCAGCAATTCCAATTTCCCCTTATCTCTCCAACATTTCTTGTTTTCTGATACTGTCCATCCTAATGAGTGTAAGGTGATAGCTCATCGTAATTTTGATTTGCATTTCCCTAATGATGAGTGACGTTGAGCATTTTTTCATGTGCTTATTGGCCATTGGTATAACTCCTTTAGGGAAATGTCTGTTCAAGCCCTTTGCCCATTTCTGAATCAGGTTGCTGGGGGTTTGGTTGTTGAGTTTCAGTTCTCTATATATTCTGGATATTAATCCCTTATCTGATCCAATTATGTAGGCTGCCCTTTGACTCTCTGGATAGTGTCTCTTTTGTATTGTTCTGCATTTATTATTAAAACCAACAGTCAATGGTAAATGACAGACTGACTGCCTGTCTTTGTTCACTTTGGACGTTAAAGACTGGAATAGGAACACAGTATCACTTTTCCACAGCAGAGGTTAGCCCTGGCCTCTGGCCCCCAGCAGCAGGTAGAGTCAGACTTCATGGAAGTGACAGTCACCATCGTGGGAGACACCCTCCCTTTTCTTTGGGCTCTTCTGTAGTGGAGAGGAGCACCCAGAGTTGGGCTGAAGACATCTGAAGACACAGGGAGAAGAGCCGAAATAATCAGACCTCAGACGGTACTTACGTGCTGAGAGGTACGTATGGACGTTTATAGTGCCAAAGCAGGTGTGCTGTGGGGACCATCAGGTTAAAACTTCTAAACTTTATTCCTGTCAGAGACAAGTCAGACTAAAGAGGCTACTGCTTTAGGGGCAACTAGAAAACTGGTGTCACCCAGATGCAAAACAGTAGCCATCACAGTGATTCCAGGACTTCAAAGCTCCACAAACATGATGTGTTTTCTTTTGCTTGTTTAGGCTTTCTTCTCTCTTTTCTCTTTATTCTTCATTCTGTCTTTCTCCAGTTTCCATTAGGCTCTACCTGCACTCGCCACTGGTACCTTCAAGCTCACTTCTTTCTCCTCTTCATCTCTCTTGCTGCTTTGAGGAGTGGCTGTTACAACACACCATAGTAGAGCAACATTCAGAATGCTCCTCTATCACAGTTCTGATTCTGGAAACTGGTGGTTTGGTGAATTGCGTCAGCTCATTTTGAAAAAGGCAAGCAAGTTGTAAAAAGGGGGTGGGGAGCCTGGAGGCCAGACGCTATGAACTCCCCAAGTCCACCATCCAGCCTAACAGACTGACCAGGCGTGGAACACGTGTGTGCCTGTGTGACGCCACCTCGTCCTTTGTCTTCTCGTGGGACCTGACAGCATCATCACAGAGAAGCTAACACCGTGGAAAGGTTTCTTTCAAACGTATGACGACCTTGCCTTGTTTTTATTCCTGAGTGGTGTCTGCATCAGTGTTAGAACTGACTGACTGAATTCTTACTGCTGTCACCTAACATTTGAAGCCTATTTAAAGGTTTACTGTTTCTCTGAGTCCATATTTTCTATTGATAACAGGAGCAGAGGCAAGCAGTCCCGCTCTGGATTTAAAAGCGCCAGTTGCCGTCTCTCACAAGTGTAACGCTCGCAGAACTCATTATTGCCCCCAGAAAACCCATCTCCATAATAACAAGAATTTCTTCTCCAGGTTCAGTATCTCTTAGAGCCTTCGCACTTGCTGTGTCTTGGCCAACTGACACAAACCCACACTTGGTCTGCAGTCATGGTTTGTAAGTGTAGCAGGACCAAGGTGAGCTGAGCACGGCTTTTCCTTCTGGAACACACAGCACTGAAGTCGTTTTCTCTGGGTCCAAGTAGGATGTTCTCCTCAATTGCTGAAAGCTCAGCCACACAACCCACCAGTAATTCTGTTTTGTCATTGCGTTTCCACTCTTTTGTTGCAATTATTTTGGCTCTATTTTGTTCTAATGAGTATCTGTGACAAGGCATTATTTCAAATCCACTGTCAGTTGCAAACATTCGCAAGTAAATAAATACGTGTTCCTTGAATAAATTCTCCTGCATCATTTTCTTTTATAAATTTATTTTGTTTATTTATTTATTTATTTATGGCTGCGTTGGGTCTTTGTTGCTGCGCGTGGGCTTTCTCTAGTTGCGGTGAGCAGGGGCTACTATTTGTTGTGGTGTGCGGGCTTCTCATTGCGGTGGCTTCTCTTTTCGTGGAGCACGGACTCTAGGCACGTGGGCTTCAGTAGTTGTGGCACGTGGGCTCAGTAGCTGTGGCCCACGGGCTCTAGAGCGTAGGCTCAGTAATTGTGGCATGTGGGCTTCAGTAGTTGTGGTGTGTGGGCTCAGTAGTTGTGGCTCACGGGCTCTAGAGCGCAGGCTCAGTAGTTGTGGTGCACGGGCTTAGTTGCTCCTCCTGCATCATTTTTGTGGTTGCAAAGTCAGACATTTGACGGCTTTCTCCAAGTGCTCGTCTTTCTTAAAATGTTCGATCACTTCCTTTAGTTCTTCTTGCCTTCCTGTAAGAGACCGAAAGCTAGTATTCATTTTGTGTGTTTGAAAACCAAAATAGGGATCAAGAACCAAACTGGTTGCTAGGTCATCATTTTCAGAGTTCCTTGGTGGACATTCCAGAAGATGGTACATATCGACTGTGCCCTTCACATCCTGAATTACAATAACCTCGCCTCTTGTGCTACCCTGGGGTCCCAAAGGCAGCAGCTGGCCTGGGGACTCCTCATCCTGGGTCCCAAAGCCTCGTGTTCTGAGGCTTCGCTGCCTCCTCTGGTGCCAGGCTGCCCTCCCCTCACAGCCCCAGAGCCTCGCTGCCCTCCCCAAAGATGCATCTCCGCCCCCAGTGAACCGCTCAGACCCTGCCTGTGACTGGTGGAAGGACACGAAAAGGAGTGCCCTGGACCAGGCTGAATAGTGTCTTTTGATGCACAAATTTTTTAAATTTTCATGAAATCCAGTATGCCTATTTTTTTCTTTAGTTGCTTGTGCTTTTGGTGTCATATTCAAGAAATCATTGCCAAATCCAGTATTGTGAAGAGTTTTGCCTTCTGTTTTCTTCTAGAAGTTTTATAAATTTAGGTCTTACACTTAAATCACGGATCCGTTTTGAGTTAATTTTTGTGTATGGTGTTAGGTAAGGTCCAACTTCATTCTTTAGAATGTGGATATCCAGTTTTCTGGCACCACTTGTTGAAAAAGACTGTCTTTTCCCCCACTGACTGGTCATGACAGCCTTGTTGAAAATTGTTTGATTACATACGTGAGGGTTATTTTTGCACTCTATTCTATTCCATTTGTCTAGATGTCCCTGTATCCCAGTGCCATACTGTTTTGATTAGTGTAGCTTTGTAGTAAATTTTGAAATCAGGAAGTTTGTTCCTCAGTTTGTTCTTCTCTTTTAGAATTGTTTATGCTATTCAGGGTCTCTTGAGATTCTTTGCGAATTTTAGAGTGGTTTCTTCCATTTCTGCAAAAGTCATTATTGAGATTTCGATGGAGAGTGCATTAAATCTGTGAATCACTTGGGATAGTATTGACATCTTAATATTAATTCTTCCAATCTATAAACACAGAATATCTTTCCATTTATTTATATCTTCTTTAATTTCTCTTATAAATGTTTTATATTTTTTAATGAGTCTTTTTAAATTTGTTGAGCCTTCCACTGTTGCTACACTTCTCCTCCTCATTGCAAGCCTCTCCCCCTCTGGTTGAACTGACTTCCAGGAGATTTAAAGGGCTGGCACCTTTTTTCCCCCATTCATTTTTCTCTTTTTCTCCTTTTGGGAGCCAGACATTGAAGATTATGACATTCAAAAGCAACTGCATATACAGGGGAAATTAGACAGGAGCTGCACATGCCTGGGGGAAAGTGCAGGCTCAAGAAGGAAATGAGAAGACCTTACCTTTACTCCTCAGGCTGAACCTTGGCACAGAGACAGCCTACGACAATCAAAAACAAAAAATAAAAATGAAAACAAACAAACAATCAAGAACAGCAAACCCTAGGGAAGGACAAGAATCTGATTTCCAGAGTTACCATTTTAGATTCAAATGTCCAGTTTTTAACAAAAAATCAAAAGGCAAACAAAGGAACAGGAAAGTATGGCCCACTCAAAGGAAAAAATATAAACCAACCAAAACTGTCCCTGAAAAAGACCTGATGGTGGATCTACTAGACAAAGACTTTAACACAACCATCTTAAAGATGCTCAAGGAAATAAAGGAAGATGTGGAGAAAGTCAAGAAAATAATGTATGAACAAAATAGAAATGTCAATAAATAGAAAACCTAGGTAGAATGCAAAACGATTTAATAGAGCTGAAGAATACAATGACTTTTAGTTACTTATTAGAGGGATGCAAAGGCCAATTTGAGAAGACAGAAGAAAGTGTTAGTGATGTTGAAGATAAGACAATGGAAATTACGAGTCTGAGGAGCAGAAAGAAAAAAGATTAAAGAAAAGTGAACAGAACCTAAAGGACATGAATACTTGTTTTGGGAGTCCCAGAAGGAGGTGAGAGAGAAAGGGGCAGCGGAAATATGTGAAGAAACTTCCCAAATCTGATGAATGACATGAATATAAACATCCAAGACAAGGAGGATGAACTTAAAGAGACTCACACTGATACACATTATAATCAAACTGTCAAAAGACAAAAACAAAGAGAGAATTTTGAAATCAGCAAGAGAGAAGTGACTCATCATATCCAAGGGATTCTCAATAGGATTACCAGAAGATTTCTCGTCAGAAACTTTGGAGACCAAAGGCAGGGTGTTGATATATTCAAAATGCTAAATGGAAAAACACCTGTTGCCTGAAAATTCTATGTCCAGCCTAATTGTCCCCCAAAAGTGAAGGCAAACTTAAAACATTCCCAGATAAACAAAAGCTGAAAGAGTCCATTACTGCTAGACCTGCCCTGTAAGAAATGCTCAAGAGGGTCCTGCAGGTGAAATGAAAGGACACTAGACAGTAGCTTGAAGTCATATGAAAATATGAAGCTCTCAGTAAAGGTAAATACATGAGCAATTATAAAGCTATTATTATTATAACAATAATTACTGTAACAGTGGCATGTAACTCGCTTTTTTTCCTACATGATTTGAAAGACTAATACATTTTTTAAATTATTAATCTAATATATACCCAAGAGTGGAATTGCTGGGTCATATGGTAGTTGTACTTTTAGTTTTTTGAGAAACCTCCATATTGTTTTCCACAAAGGATGCACCAACTTACATTCCCATCAGTAGTGCATGAGGGTCCCCTTTTCTTCACATCCTCACCAACATTTGTTATTTGTGTTCTTTTGACGAGAGCCATTCTGACAGGTGTGAGGTGATATCTCATTGTGGTTTTGATTTGCAATTCCCTGATGGTTAGCAATGTTGAGCATCTTTTCCTGGGCCTGTTGGCCATTTCCTCTTTGGAAAAATGTCTATTCAGTTCTTCTGCCCATTTTTGTTTTTATAATTGCTTCACAATACCGTATTAGTTTCTGTTGCACAAAAAAGTGAATCAGCCATATGCATACACGTGTCCCCATATCCCCTCCCTCTTGAGCCTCCCTCCCATCCTCCCTATCCCACCCCTCTGGGTCATCGCAAAGCATGGAGCCCATCTCGCTGTGCTATGCTGCTGCCTCCCACCAGCCAATGATTTTACATTCGGTAATGTGTATATGCTGATGCTACTCTCACTCACCCCAGCTTCACCCTCCCACCCCATGTCCTCAAGTCCATTCTCTATACCTACTTCTTTATTCCTGACCTGCAACTATGTTCATCAGTACCTTTTTTGTTTGTTTGTTTAGATTCCATGTATCTGCATTAGCATACGGTATTTTTCTCTTTCTGACTCACTTCACTCTGTAGACAGACTCTAGGTCCATCCACCTCACTACAAATAACTCAATTTCGTTTCTTTTTATGGCTGAGTAATATTCCATTGTATATCTGTGCCACATCTTCTTTATCCATTCGTCTGTTGATGGACATTTAGGTTGCTTCCATGACCTGGCTATTGTAAATAGTGCTGCAGTGAACATTGTGGTGCATGTGTCTTTTTGAATTATGGTTTTCTCTGGGTATATGCCCAGTAGTGGGATTGTTGGGTCATATGGTAGTTCTATTCCTACTTTTTTAAGGAACCTCCATACTGTTTTCCATAGTGGTTGTATCAATTTACATTCCCACCAACAGTGTAGGAGGGTTCCCTTTTCACCATACCCTTTCCAGCATTTATTGTTTCTAGCTTTTTTGATAATGGCCATTCTGACTGGTGTGAGGTGATACCTCATTGTGGTTTTGATTTGCATTTTTCTAATAATTAGTGATGTTGAGCATCTTTTCATGTGCCTCTTGGCCATCTGTATGTCTTCCTTGGTGAAATCTGCCCACTTTTTAATTGGGTTGTTTGTGTTTTTGGTGTTGAGTTGTATGAGCTGTTTATATGTGTTGGATATTAACACCTTATTGGTCATATCATTTGCAAATATTTCTTCCCATTCAGTAGGTTGTCTTTTCGTTTTGTGGATGGTTTCCTTCGCTGTGCAAAGCTTTTAAGTTTAATTAGGTTCCAGTTGTTTAATTTTGGTTTTATTTCCTTTGTTTTAGGAGAGAGAGCCAAAAAAATATTGCTGTGATTTATATCAAAGAGTGTTATGCCCATGTTTTCCTGTAGGAGTTTTATGGAATCTGGTCTTACATTTAGGTCTTTAATCCATCTTGAGTTTATTTTTGTATGTAGTGTTAGAGAATGTTCTAGTTTCACTCTTTTACATTTAGCTGTCCAGTTTTCCCAGCACCACTTATTGAAGAGACTGTCTTTTCTCCATTGTATATTCTTGCCTCCTTTGTCATAGATTAATTGACCATATATGCATGGGTTTATGCACTGGGCTGTCTGTTCTTTTCCATTGATCTATGTGTCTGTTTTTGTGCCAGTACCATACTGTTTTGATTACTGTAGCTTTGTAGTATAGTCTGAATTCAGGGTGCATGATTTGTGCAGCTCTGTTCTTAAAACTAGCATTATTGTAACTCCACATTTTGTTTTCTACATAATTTAAGGGACCAATGCATTAAAAATAACATTTGCTTGTGTTTTGGGACACAAAATGTGTAAAGATGTAATTTTGTGACATCAATAACTGAAAGGGATAGGGAGGGAGCTTTTAAAGAAGTAGATTTTTTAATGCGTTGTTGAAGTTAAACTGGCATAAATTCAAATTATATTGTTATAACTTTAGAATGTTAAATGTAATCCCATGGTAACCATAAAGAAGGTACCAAAAGAATATGCACAAAAGGAAATGAGGGGGCTTCCCTGGTGGTGCAGTGGTTGAGAGTCCGCCTGCCGATGCAGGGGACACGGGTTCATGCCCTGGTCCAGGAAGATCCCACATGCTGCGGAGCAGCTAGGCCCGTGAGCCATGGCCGCTGAGCCTGCGCGTCTGGAGCCTGTGCTCCGCAATGGGAGAGGCCACAACAGTGAGAGGCTCGTGTACCGCAAAAAAAAAAAAAAAGAAATGAGGAAGGGATGTAAATGTTTTACAACAAAAATCAGCTGCACACAAAAGAAAACAGTAATGCAGGAAATGAGGAACAAAAAAGCTATAACTACATAGGAAACAAATAGCAAAACTACAGAAGTAAGTCTCTCCTTATCAGTAGTTACTTTAACTGTAAATGGATTAAACTGTCCAAGCAAAAGACAGAGACTGGCAGAATGTATATTAAAAAAATGAGATCCAACTATATGCTGTCTACAAAAGATTCATTTTAGAACCAAAGACACAAATAGGTTTGAAGTGAATGGATTGAAAATGTTATTCCATGCAAATAGGAACCAAAAGAGAGCAGGCGTAGCTATCCTAACACCAGATTAAAATGGACTTTAAATCAAAAAGAGTTACAAGAGGCAAAGAAGGACATTATATATTAATAAAAAGTTTAAAACAACAAAAATATATTACACTTGTAAACATTTACACAATAATAGGCCATCAAAATTTTAAACCTTAAGAATATGAAACCTTGATCATGCATTGGGAATATGGTTGCCTGGCTCTTGGCATGTTTCCACTCTGCTCACGTTGTTTTGTTTTAACGAAGGTGATATGTGGGAGCCCAGTTATCATGAGTGTGGACTCGGAACCATGCTGCCTGAATTTGGATCTCAGCTATTATCTGAGCACCGAAGACAAGTTACCTGTCTCAGTCTCAGTTTCCTCATCTATGAAATGGGGATTATAATAGCACCAGTGTGCTATCCACAAGGGCTCTTGTGAGGGTTAAAAGAAAAGATGTAGTATAGTGTCTGGTGCAGAGTAATCATAAGACATTTCACTGTCATTTCATCTTTTCTATTTCCTTCAAAGACTTTTTGGTCCATGTTTTACACTCAGTTACTTACTTCTCCTGGACTTTATTTGGGTGTACTGTGTGAGGTGGGATTACTTTATTTCTAATCACATCGTGACCCCTTTTCCCAGCCTTCTCTCAGTGCTCTGAAAAGCAGCCGTCTCATTTCCTCAGTTCTCATGTGGTGTTATGCCACTGCTGTGTGGTCTGTTGGCCATTCCAGCACCAAAACCACTAATGCTTTATTACTGTAATTGTATTCCATTATTGCACTTGATAACACAAGTTTCATCACCCTTCATTTTTTATTTTTCTCAGCTACTCTTTTTCTTCCAGGTAAATCTTAGATTCATTTTGTCAACACATAATGGCAAAAAAAGCAAAAAGTTTTATTGGAAATTTTAATCAAAATTACATTCAATTATAGATTCAGTTAGAAATAACTGATATTCTTAAATATCGTGTCTCTCATCCAAAAACAAGGTTTGTCTCTCCACTGTGTTCCTTAGAAACTTTTTCATAAGTCCTGCACATCCGTAGATTCTTATTAAGTTTATTCCTTGGATTTAAGTTGTTTTTCTTGCTAGTGTAAATAGTTATTTTTCCATTACGTTTTCTAATTGGTTGTTGCTGATAGAAGAAAATCTGTAGATTTTTGTGTATTTTTTTCTTATAATTGCCTCATTGAATACCCCTTTCTCTCTCCCCTAAACTTTGTTCAATTGATTTTATTGGATTTTCTAGGTAGACAGTCCCATCTTTAATAAGGACAGTTCCTATCTCTTCCTTTCCAAGACTTACATTTTGTTTCTGTTTACTGTCTTATTGCATTGGCTTCGAATACAACAGTGAATAATATAATGAGATCAACACTCTTTGTCTTTTTTATTTTTTGTACTCTAATGGTCATTCTTCAAGTGCAGGAGTTTTTAATCCAGAGTCAGTTCCATAGATGGACCCCCTGAATTAATGAGGACTTCGGTTTCTGTATATGAGTAATCTGTGCATATGTGTCAGGTGAAACTGTCCAGATTCTTAAAGGAGTCTGTGACCCACAAAGATAAGGACACCTATTTAGGTTTTGTGTAAAATTTGATAGTGGCTGTTGATTTGAAATTTATATCCTTTATAATATTAATCCAACACCTAAGTTTCTTATGAGGTTTTACTTTTATAATGTTAATCCAACCCCTAAGTCTCTTATGAGGTTTTGACTTGTTTGTTTGTTTGTTTAACCACAAATGGATGTTTTGGGGCTCTTTTAGAGCAATTACACACATACCTCGTTTTAATGCACTTCACTTTATTGCACCTTGCAGATGTTTTGGTTTTTACAAATTGAAGGTTTGTGGCAACCCTGCATTGAGCAAGTTTATCAGCGCCATTTTTCCAACCACGTTTGCTCACTTTATGTCTGTCACATTTGGATAATTCTTGCAATATTTCAGAATTTTTCATTATTATCTTGTTATGGTGATCTATGATCAGCAGTCTTTGATGTTACTACTACAACTCACTAAAGCCTCAGATAATGGCTAGCATTTTTTCTAGCAATAAGGTATTTTTAATTAAGTTATGTACATTGTTTTTTAAGACATAACACTATTGCACACAATAGACTACAGTATAGTGTAAACATAACTTTTACATGCACTGGAAAACCAAAACAATTCCTTCAGCTTCCTTTATTGCAATGTTTGCTCTATCATGGTGGTCTGGAACCAAATCCACAGTATCTCTGAGGTACGCCTATACATGATTTTCTTTTTTATATTAATGTGACTTACATTAATATGTTTCCTAATGTTGCATCATTGTATTTTTAACTAACTTCATCTTAGTACTGGTTTAGTTGTCCTTAACACGCTACTATATTTTATTTTCTAATATCAGTTAGGATTTTTCCAACTGTATTCAAAAGTGATACCTATCTATAGAGTTCCTTTAAGGGATATCTTTTATCAAGTTTTGGTCTTAGGTTTTGCCAAGTTAACAAATGAATTGAAAAGCTTATCTTTTTATGTTCTGAAATAAGTTAAATAGAGTAGTGTTTGTTCTTGAAAATGCAAAAGAACTCACCCAAAAGCTGTTTGGGCCAGAGTCTTTGGAAACGTGTTTCCTTCCAGTGTTTCCATTCCTTCCAAGTCAGAGTCCAGCCAGTTCCTCACCTCCTCTCTAGAGGTGAGACCACTTTCCCAGAAAATGGTCTTTCACGTTTACTAGCTCAAAGCTGCACTTGGTATGCTCTTAAAAACAAACAACAATAAAAACTCTCTTCATCTATTATTATTTTACTCCTTAAATTTGTATATTTCTATATTTGTGTTTACATCATTTTTATTCTTGCTTAGACTTGCTAAAATTTTTTCTATTTTATTGGCCTTTTTGAAGAACCAGCTCTTAGATGTATTTATTATTCTACTGTAGGTTTTTTTTCAACCAATTGTTTTTGGGTTTTTTTACCACTTTCTCTCTCTTGCTTTCCAGAGATTTATCTCTTTAAGTATTTTTTGTCCTTATTCTTTAACCACATGCCTAATTTGTTACACTAATTTCTTATTTTATAACATAAAGCATCTGAGGCTAGGTATTTTCCCCCGATTATAGCTTTGGCCTTCTCATATTTGTTTTTAAGTGTACATCGTCATTGTCACTAATTCCTATGTAGTTTTTGCGAGAGTTTTTCAATTTCAAGTGCTTTGTTTTGGGGTTTTTTCCCCTATGTCTTATTAGTGACAAATTTTGCATTGTAGCTCAAAGAATTTTATCTGTAAAATTTCCATTTTTTTAATAAATTAAAGCTTTCTTTGTGGCTTACTCTAGGATTGAATTCTGTAAAATTTTTAAGAGTGTGTGTTCCCTACTTGTAGGTTTTGAAAACATAGGTATATATGTAATATGTGGGTGTGTTTTATGCACATTATCCAAATCCTTTATGTTTAGAAAATACATAATCCTTGCTTGTTACTATCAAAGTTTTATAAAACATAACATTCAGATCCTCTGTTTTTTTTTAATATGATCTGTCAATAACGTAAAAGGATGAGTTAAAGTCTACTTGGTTGCAGTCTGTCAGTTTTTTCTTTGATTTTTCACCGATTGTGCTTTAAGTAATATTGTGTTATGAAATTAGGTACATAAAGATTTATAACTGGACTGCAGCAGCTTTTATCTTTTCCTGGGCCCCATCCCTCATCCTCTGTCTTCAATTCTAGTGTCTCAACAACACTGCCCCGTCTTTCTCTCCGTTTGCATCCATCCCTCCCCACTCCATTTTCTTTACACCATCTGTGACTTTCTACATAAAGTGTGACTCATAAACCTCATTGCAATGGGTTTCATTTTTTGACCCAATTTAGGAAAGTTTGTCTTTACAGGAGAATTTAAGCCATACACCTTTATTGTCACAACTGATCTATGTGAAATTTCTGGCTTTTAATTTTATGCTTCAGTTCTTTTCCCTTCATTTTCTATATTTTACTGTACATCTCAAGTTTCTTTTTTTTTTTTTTCAAGTTTCTTTGCTTTTCATTTATCTTTATTCATTTCTCGATTGTTTGCAGAAATTCCTTGCAGAATATTTTTAGGAATGGTGTGTGGGTGGCATAGATGTGAATCCATTTACATCTGAGATGTTTATCCTTTTTTTATTTTTAATGGAAGTATAGTTGATTTATGTTGTGCTAATTTCTGCTGTATGGCAAAGTGACTCAGTTATACACATATATACATTCTTTTTTATATTCTCTTCCATTATGGTTTATCCCAGGATATTGAATATAGTTCCCTGTGTTATACAGTAGGACCTTGTTGTTTATCCACTCTATACATAATAGTTTGCATCTACTAACCCCAAACTTCCAATCTATCCCTCCCCCAACCCCCATCCCCCTTGGCAACCACTAGTCTGTTCTCTATGTCTGCGAGTCTGTTTCTGTTTCGTAATAAGTTCATTTGTGTCATATTTTAAAATTCGGTATGTAAGTGATATCATATGGTATTTGTCTTTCTCTGTCTGACTTAACTTCACTTGGTGTGATAACCTCTAGTTGCATCCATGTTGCTTCAAATGGCATTATTTTGTGGGTTTTTATGGCTAATATTCCACTGTATAAATATACCACATCTTCCTTATCCATTCATCTGTCAGTGGACATTCAGGTTGCTTCCATGTCTTGGCTATTGTGAATAGTGCTGCTGTGAACATAGGGGTGCATGTATCTTTTTGAATTAGAGTTTTGTCTGGATATATGCCCAGGAGTGGGATTGCTGGACCATATGGTAGCTCTCTTTTTAGTGTTCTGAGATGTTTATCCTTATACGTGAAAGATAAGTTGGCTGGGGAGACATCCTTGGGTCATTTTATTTTCCTGTCAAAATTCTGAATTATTGTCTCATCTTCTGTTGACAACGTTGTGGAGAAAAAGTTTTATGCCTCTATTAGTGGTCTATTGCTGTGTAATAAAGTACCCAAAACTTAGTGATTTAAAACAATAAACGTTTACTATCTTGTAATGTATTCAGGCCAGGAGTTCAGGAGAGGCTTCGCTGGGTGGTTCTCACTCAGGGTCCCTCATGAGGTGCAGTCAGGATGTGGGCCACAGCCTCGGTCATCTGAGTCTTGGCTGGGGTGGAGGGTCTGCCTCCACGATGGCTCACTCACCACTGTCGGCTGTAGGCTTCATCACCTCCCCCACGAGCTTCTGCAAAGGCTGCTTGAGCACCTTCACGCTACAGCAGCCGGCTTCCCCCAGAGCGAGCAAGTGGAGAGGGGCCCAGGCAGACGGCACCTGCCTCTTACGACCCAGTCGTGCAAGTCACACAGCATCACTTCCACGTTATTCTGTTGGTCATACTGGCCAGAGACCATTCAGGGGGTGAGAGGACTCTGGATGGGCAAGAGTAACTGGGGGCCACCTTGGAGGCTGCCTGCCACAGGCCAAAGTGATTTTTCCCTTTGGGTGTTTTCTGTATTTTGTTGTTGCTATTGTGTTTTTCCCCTGGGTAGATATTTTTAGAATTTTTCATTACATTTGAGAGTAAGATTTTCCACCAGTACACTTTATTATGTGGGCTTCTTTTAATATATTATGTGTGTTTTGTGTGTGGTGTATGATGTGTGAGTGTGTGTGATGTGTGTGTGTGACGTGTGTGTGGTGTGCTGTGTGTGATGTCTGTGTGTGTGGTGATGTCTGTGTGTGTGATGTCTGTGTGTGACATGTGTGGTGTGCTGTGTGTGTGATGTCTGTGTGTGACATGTGTGGTGTGCTGTGTGTGTGATGTCTGTGTGTATGGTGATGTCTGTGTGTGGTGTGTGCTGTGTGTGCTATGTGATGTCGGTGTGTGGCATGGGATGTGTGTGTGGTGCAGTGTGTGTGTGTGGTGTGGTGTATGTGATGTGTGTGTGTGGTGTGATGTGTGTGTGTGTGGTGTGTGATGTGTGTGGCGTGTGATGTGTGTGGCGTGTGCTGTGTGTGATGTCTGTGTGTGTGGTGATGTCTGTGTGTGGTGTGTGCTGTGTGTGCTGTGTGATGTGTGTGGCATGTGATGTGTGTGTGGTACACTGTGTGTGTGTGGTGTGGTGTATGTGATGTGTGTGTGACGTCCGCATGTGGTATGCTGTGTGTGTCTGTGTGATGTGGTGTGTGGTGTTTGTGATGTGCCTGTGTGATGTCTGTGTGTGTGCTGTGTGTGTGATGTCTGTGTGTGGCGTGTGACGTGTGTGTGGTGTGTGGTGTTTGTGATGTGCGTGTGTGATGTGTGTGTGATGTCTGTGTGTGGCATGTGACGTGTGCTGTGATGTGTGTGTGTGTGGTGTTTGTGATGTGTATGTGATGTCTGTGTGTGTGTGTGTGTGGTGTTTGTGATGTGTGTGTGATGCCTGTGTGTGTACTGTGTGTGTGTGATGTCTGTGTGTGGCATGTGACGTGTGTGTGGTGTGCTGTGTGTGTGATGTCTGTGTGTGGCGTGTGACGTGTGTGTGGTGTGCTGTGATGTGTGTGTGGTGTTTGTGATGTGTGTGTGGTGTTTGTGATGTGTGTGTGTGATGTCTGTGTGTGTGGTGTGCTGTGATGTGTGTGTGGTGTTTGTGATGTGTGTGTGTGATGCCTGTGTGTGCTGTGTATGTGTGATGTCTGTGTGTGGCATGTGACGTGTGTGGTATGCTGTGATGTGTGATGTGTGTGTGTGATGTCTGTGTGTGTGATGTGTGTGTGTGGCGTGTGACATGTGTGCATATGGAGAACAGTGCCAAGCTGGGCAAGCCTCCCCTCCGTTCTGTCCCCTCTCATCTGTAGCAGACAGGACATGGTGGGCCTTACGGTGCCCTCTCTGCGGTCTCTCCTTCATGGAGCAGCGGGGTGAGGGGTAGTGGAGGACAAAGCCGGGCCCGCATCTCGGTGGTCAGCCCTGACTGGCCCTCTGACTAAGGTCCCACGGTGGCCGTCGCCGGTGGCTGATGGCTCTGGACCCTTGGCTCTGGCTGGTGCAGCCCGACTCCCTCTTGGCCTCTGGGTGCTTCTGAGCCCCTGGCCTGCCCCTCACCCCACCTTCTTAGTCCTCACCTCAATTGAGCGTTGCCCCCAGACCTCCCTAAACCAGACTCCTCTCGGCCAGGAGCTTCCTTCCTCTGGCCATTCCCTCAGTCTGGGCATATCCATCACCTCCTGCAGGAAGCCCTCCTGGATTTCCTAATACTCCCACGGGGCTTACTTTAATCTCAGCAACTGTCGCCACCCTCGGGGTCATGACCGTTACCTGTAGCCTCACAGCCTCTTGAGCCCACCATGACCCCATGCGGAGGGAGGCAGGACCACGTCCTGTGCACCCCTAACTACGCCAGGAATAACCCCTCTCACCTTAAACCCAAGTGCAAATTCACCTCCTCTCAAAAATGAGAGGTTTCCACAGCGTTGAGGGGCATCACCACGAAAACAGCACCAAAGCGCCCCTGACGCCTCTGCTTCCCTCCAGAGCCCTCCAGGTGCCTCCTCTCGCACCCAGCCATGCCGGGGCCCAGGCTGCCAGCAGAGCCCAAGTCCCCAGCAGGGCTGCATCTTCACCAGGTTCACCCTCTGTTCCAGGGGCGCCAAGTGAACCAGTTTGCAGGGTCCCCACTGGAACAGCAGGGTGACAAGCCCCTTCCTCGCCTTCCCACGAAGTGTTCCCCTTCCCCTCACACCGTGTCCCCAGAGCCCAGCCAGCCCACCCCGCCGCACCTCGAGGTCCTCTCACTGCATTTGTCCGGCAGAGGGTGCGCTCGGCTGCAGAGGCCACAGCATCAGGACCACCTCAGGCCCCGCAGAGACATTCCAGGGCGCAGTGACCTCTCTGGAGAAGGGTCCCCTGCACCCTGTGCAAATGTCCCACGTCCCTCAACAAAGCAGGACCCGGAGGCCACTGCCTGCCAGCCCTCCAGGCCTGTCCTTGTCAGCGCCCACGTTCCACTCCCCAGGCCGTCCCCTCCCCCCAGTCAGCATGGCGTCCAGTACCAAGGCGCACCCCGGCCCAGCCTGGGCCTTTCTCCCCTCCCCGGGTGCCCCTCCTCCCAGTCGCCCCCAGCGACCCCTCTGCCCTGCCCACCGCAGGACCCCCTCTGTCCTCACTGATGCCAGTCACTGGCTTTTCAGTTCCCAGGACGCACCTGTCTGCCCAGCGCACCCAGGGTCTGCAGGGCAGGGAGGAGTGGCGAGCGTCCCACCCGGAGCGGAGCCCAAAGCTTGCCGTCTCTGCTCCCAGTCAATGCTTGTGGCCCATCCAGGGCAGGGGGATAGGAGCCCCCTGAGCCCAGCTGCTGGCCGGCCGCGTGTGTGCCGCCCCCACCGTCTGGGGAGTAGGGCTCGGACCGTGCTGTGCGCGCGGGGCACCGTCTGCAGCGCCGCCCTCCCTTGCTGCAGGATGTCGGGGCGCACGCGCGCTGCCAAGATGCTCCCAGGCCCCTGCTCCGCCCTCCTGCTCTGGGGCCTCCTGGGGGCCGTCCACGCTCAGCAGCAGGAGGTCATCAGCCCCAGCACCTCCGAGAGGAACAGCTGCCCAGGTACCACCGGGGTGGGTGCGGCGAGGCCGGGCGAGGCCTGGGCGGGGCCGGGGGGCGGGGGCGGGGCGGGCTGCGGGGAGGCGGGGCGGGCTGAGCCCGGCCCCAGCCCGCGCAAGGGCCCCCGGCGCCGCGGTGACTCGTGTGCTTCCCCAGAGAAGGCCGACTGCCCGATCCACGTGTACTTCGTGCTGGACACGTCGGAGAGCATCACCATGCAGTCCCCCACCGACAGCCTGCTCTACCACATGCAGCAGTTCGTGCTGCAGTTCATCAGCCAGCTGCAGGACGAGCTCTACCTGGACCAGGTGGCCCTGAGCTGGCGCTACGGCGGCCTGCACTTCTCCGACCTGGTGGAGGTGTTCAGCCCGCCCGGCAGCGACCGGGCCTCCTTCACCAAGAGCCTGCAGGGCATCAGCTCCTTCCGCCGCGGCACCTTCACCGACTGCATGCTGGCTAACATGACCCAGGAGGTCCGGCGGCACGTGGGCAAGGGGGTGGTCAACTTCGCGGTGATCATCACCGACGGCCACGTCACGGGCAGCCCGTGCGGGGGCATCAAGCTGCAGGCGGAGCGGGCCCGCGAGGAGGGCATCCGGCTCTTCGCGGTGCCGCCCAACCTGAAGCTGAACGAGCAGGGCCTGCGGGACATCGCCAACACGCCGCACGAGCTCTACCGGAACAACTACGCCACCATGCGGCCCGACTCCACCGAGATCGACGAGGACACCATCAACCGCATCATCAAGGTCATGGTGAGTCGCTGGGCCGGGGAGGCCACGCCCACCCGCCAGCAGCAGGGACGTAGCGTGGGGCCCAGAGCCTTGGGATCCGCTCACCCGCGTGGCAGGGGGCAGTCCACCGCTCCGGGCGTCAGTTTACCCCCTCTGAGTGAGGTGGCTGAAGAGGGTGGGCCCCGGGCAGGGTCCTGTCTATTCCGGTGTTCTGCGTCCCTGCCCAGACTCGGAGCTGACCATGTCTCCAGCTCCCCGCTAACCAGGGTTTCTCTCTGGGTCTTTTCCGCAGAAACATGAAGCCTACGGAGAGGTGAGAGCGTTTCCATCCCTGCCGGCCCTGCCGGGAGCTGCCTGGGGCCTCTGACCCAGCAGAGACGATCACCCGCGCCCCACTCCCTGTGGCTCCCGAGGTCTAGGACAATGAGGGGGGCCCGGCCAGGGAGCAAGACCCCTCAGCTCCACGTGGGGCCTGAGACTCGAGTCTGGACAAAGGGATCCTGGCCAAAACCAGGCTGTTTAAACGCAGGAGGTCAGCGTTAGGGTCTACACAGCCGAAAGATGAGGGTCGAGGTTGAGGGTTGCCCTCTGGGCTGACGGGCTCCATCCACCCGAGGGAGGCCAGGAGAAGGCAGGTGGCCAGCTGTGTGCCCAGCACGGGACCTGCAGCACAGGACCTGAAGCCTGAGCTTCCCCAGCACCAGCTCACAGCCCAGGATACTACAAGCGCACCCTTTCCTGGAGCAGCTGCTCAATACCACAGCGATTTAATATGCAAGCACAGGGGGGACTGGCCAGCAGCGATTTAATACTTTCTACTGTTGGTCATTGCTTAATGCAGCCTTGATTTCCAAAACTTGACTAGAGCACTGGTGTGGACCCCTGAACCCGCCCCTGGTGGGCACAGGGGCCTCCTGGGTACCTCCCAGGTCTGTTCCATCATGCAGCCCCCAGCTCAGCGTGGCCCAGTGTCCAGTGGGCCACAGGCTGCACCCCCTTCCTCCCTCCTGGGACTTGTGGTGCTAGCCTCATGCGCTGCCCCTTGCTTCCTGTTTCAGTGCTACAAGGTGAGCTGTCTGGAGATCCCCGGGCCCCCCGGCCCCAAGGGCTACCGCGGACAGAAGGTAAGATGCCCAGACGACCCGAGGGGTCTGTTTCCCAGGAAAGCCCCCGACCTGTCTTGAACTCCAGATTTAGGGCCACTGCACCTCGGATGGACTCACCACTTCTCACCCTGGCAAAACTAAAATTCAGTTTTTATCAGCTGCCTTTTATATGGCATTTTGAGAAAAGGAGGAATACTTTTTAATTAAGATTTGCCCATAAAAGACTCCTGTAAAGTAAACAAGCATGTTCAAGTACATAAGGAAACATGAACTCCGTCGCTCTTGGTAATATGGCGCTAACTCACACAGGGCGTTCAGGCCTGTCATTTGTTACATACGTAGGTTTTAAGAGGTTAGGTTGGCCCTGCATTTTCGTAACAACAGAGGTGTAGCAGATGAAATCCTTCCACAATTACTGCCAGGGAATCAGAAACACCAGTGATTCATGTCAAACAGTGTAAAGGCAGGAGAGGGAAAGAGACCTCTGAGGACATGAGACAGAGCGTTTGAAACACCGTTACAGGGAAAGTTATTACCAAGTGGCTTCTTTCTAAATTCGGGAGAGGGGTGTCTGCTCGTCTGCCAGGCCGCTGGCCAGATGCATCTGCTGCCTCCCCACCTTGATTTATTCCTTTTTCTTTCATCTGCTTTCAGGGCGCCAAGGGCAACATGGGTGAGCCCGGAGAGCCTGGACAGAAGGGGCGACAGGTGAGTACCCTCCACACCCCGTCCCGGCGGCCCCCGCTCCCCACGGCTGAGGTTACATCCACGGCCCTTTGCTCTTCCACAGGGAGATCCAGGCATCGAAGGCCCCATTGGATTCCCAGGACCCAAGGCAAGTTGCTGCGGACCCTGCCCAGGGGGCGGGACACGTGGGGACAAGCCAAGGGCTCCCTGGCTCCAGGCGGGGCCGGCCGCTGGGGTCAGGATGTGCCTGGCGTGGCCCACCGCTCCCACCCCTGCCCCAAGGAAGGGAGGCGCTTCTGCATTTCCAGCGATGTCCCTGGTGGCGCCTCTGCACCCGAGCCTGACGACCACCACCCCACCCCCATCCCCCCACCTCCCCGTCCCTCCTTCCTCCCCCAGGCCTGCTGGGTCCCAGCACACACACACTGGTAACGCTGCTTTTCTTTCCTTCCGACCTCAGGGTGTTCCTGGTTTCAAAGGAGAGAAGGTGAGAGTGGACTCTGGGCGGCCAGACCTCACATGGCCCCAACCCTGGCAGCAGTGTCCGGCAGCGAGCCGGGGGTCCGTGCTGGGGCATGGGACCCGGTGTCGTGCTGGTAGTAGCCTTCTGGGGCCGCTCTGGCCTCGTGTTTTGTCCAAGGGTAGACGGGCCTAATGCAGTGGCATCTGTGATGTGTCAGCAGCGCTAACTAGCCTCGTTTCCTCCTGTGCAGGGCGAGTTTGGAGCCGAAGGGCGGAAGGTGAGTGGACAGGCGGGCGGGGGCAGGGTGCCTACCTCCCCACTGCTCAGAAGGAAGGAGCATCGGGGCTAACAGGGTCCCTCCTCCCTCTCCTCCAGGGCGCCCCCGGCCTGGCGGGCAAGAACGGGACGGATGGACAGAAGGTAGAGTGCGCTGGGGCTGCGTCCCTGGGCGGAGCAAGGGTGCCCGCGAAATGACAACCACGCCCTCGAGACTCCCAGGTCTTTCCAGGGGCCAGGCCTCTGGGCATCTCTGGCCACTGCGCGCAACCTGTGGCTTGGGTGGCCCGTGGTTGCATCTACCCAGTGGACACAGGACACACGGGAACCTTGCAAGAGCGGAAGTGGACATTTGCTCCTGAAAAGCAGGGCCGGCCTTGCAGGAATCTCCCTGCCTGGCCTGCAGACCCCACGTCTGGCCTGACTGGTGGTTCACACACGTGCACAGGTGCACACAAACAGCACACACACAAATGTCACAGGTGAGCACGCACCATGCATGCACGCACACATGCACACTCCTGGAGGGTACCACAGGCACTCACGCTCCCGGCTGCAACCCCGGAGACTCTGGACCGCCACCCTGACAGCCACTGACGCACACGTCCACAGTGGGGTGCCCGGTGCACATAGACCCGGCACCACTGACCTCTGTCATCGGGGCTTGTGTCCTCCGAATCCTGGCCCTGACGCACCTTCTGCTCCCCTCTTCTCCTTCAGGGCAAGTTGGGGCGCATCGGACCTCCTGGCTGCAAGGGAGACGCCGGGGATCGGGTGAGCACAGCGTCGAGGCTTTGCGTCGAGCCCCTGGCCCTGAGAGATGCTGGGCGCCAGGCGGGGGTGGGGAGGGCAGCCACCAGCCCTGCAAGCTGCAGCGGGAAGCCAGTAGCTGGGCTCCTCCCTCCAGCCCCTGCCTCGCCTGTCCCGGAACCCCGCCAGGGTTCAGCCGGGGTTGGGGTCACAACATGACGAATGGCCTCAGGGGCTCCCGGGTCAGGTGGAGGGTGGCTGCTTCCAGAGTCCCGAGGGGCTCCCGGGCCAGCGGCTTGTCCAGTCTGCCCACCCAGGCCGGGGGTCCCGGCAGCCAGTCCAACGATGGGGTGCTGGTCACCCTGCCCCTGGTCAGCTGGCCCTGACCCCACAGGGAAGATGCAAGCGCAGCTCCCGGCCAGAGCCCCAGCACAAGCCTCTCCCTTCTTGCAGGGCCCAGATGGTTACGTGGGGGAAGCCGGCAGCCCTGGGGAGCCGGGAGATCAAGGCTCCAAGGTAGGCGGCCTGGCCAAGGTGGCGGGCCGGCCAGAGCAGAGGGGGTCGCCAGCCTCCTGGGGGCCTTCTCCCTGCCCGTAGCACTGGGCCGAGACGCCCAGCAGAGAGGCCCTGGCCCTGCAAACCAGGCAGGGGGCCGTGGGTGCCCACACGGGGACCTGCTCCACAGACACGGGAGGGGAAGCGCGTGCCCCCAGCCCCGCCGGGGTCCTGCCCCACTGCTGGCATCTGAAGAGCATGAGGCTGATTTCTCCAAACCTTTCCAGGGGGACCCTGGCCGCCCGGGACGCAGAGGGCCCCCGGGGGAAAACGGGGCAAAAGGAAGCAAGGCAAGTGTTCCCGGTGGGCTCCGGCTGCACTCCCGTGGTGCCCCATGGCGGGGGGTGGGCAGGCAGGCCAGCCCTGGGCCCTGAGCGCCCCCAGCTTGTCTGTCCCTGCTGCCAGGTGACGGCGCACCGCACCGCGAGGGAAACACGGCCCCACCGGAGACGGCGGGCATGCGTCCGCACGGGCTGGGCCCTGCCCACAGGTGTCCGCCCGCCTGGGCAGGTCACGGCCGTAGCTGAGCTGTCTCTTCCCCACAGGGCTACCAAGGCAACACCGGAGCCCCAGGAAGTCCCGGTCTGAAAGGAGCCAAGGGTGGGCCTGGGCCCCGAGGCCCCAAAGGCGAGCCCGTGAGTTCACCCGCGCACAGGCCCTGGGCACCCCGGCCGGCCTGCCGCACCCTCCCTCAGGGCTGCCTCAGCGCGCGCTGCTCTGGGCCTCTGGGCCCAGCGTCCTCCAGCCTCTCCAGCTGAGCCTCCTGGCCCCCGCACGGCAGCCGCCACGGAGGGCCGCTGAGGAGTGGCTTGCGGGGCCCAGGCACGCCCCTGCCGGACGCGGTGCCCATTAAGTGGCCCCGGGGCCCCACCTGCCCCGCTGGCAGGACCCCCCGAGGGCTCAACCTAGACCCAAGCACACACTCTGCAGGTCCACACGGCAACCGCACCCAGCCGTCCCTGAGGGTCTCGCCACGGGGTGGGTGGAGCCCAGTCCCAGGGCTGACCCCCAGAGGGGACGCATCCCGATCCGGAGGGAACAGAGGGACTTCGCGAAGAGCTGGTCCAAGCTCGGTCCCAGTCACGTCAGCTGAACTCCCGGGCTTACAAGCTCACCAGCCCCCGTCATTTCTTAAATCCTCGTCTGGGACCAAACCGACCCAGCAGAGGACAGGGTCTAGGCTGAGGCCCTCTGGGGGGGCCCCCAGACCCCACAGCCAGAGTCCCTATGGGGAGAACAGAGTGTCGGGTTCCAGTGGGGCTCCCACCCTGGAACCCCACACTCCCACGTGCCTGTTCTCTGCAGGGGCGCAGGGGAGACCCTGGAATCAAGGGCAGCCCAGGCAGCGATGGCCCCAAGGGCGAGAAGGTGAGTGTCCGCGCGGGGGAGTCTCGGGCGCTGTCTGCGTGTCTGTGTCTACACCGGAGTCTCACCGTGGTGCCAGTGGAGCCCCTGTGGCGAGGGATGACCAACACCCCCTCCACGGTCCGCCTAGGAGAACAAAGGCAACCCCCGGGGCCTGGCCGTCAGGGTGCACTCCCTGCAGGGTCTGGGAGAGCAGTAGTTACTCCCTGATCAGAGGCCTGGGCAAGGGCGGTTCCACGCACGCCATGCACAGCTGTGCAGGCTGTGCACTGCTCCACCCCCCAGCATCCCCCCCCCGCCCCGCACACATGTGCTCCTGTAGCTGGCGCAGGAGGTTTTTGTCTTTGTGGTGAAATCCAAGGGCAGCCATTTGCCTGTGAGATGTGGGGGAAGGTCTCACAGGAGGGGCTCCCTCCTCTGGGACTGGTGACCCCTGCCCTGCTGCATGAGGCCAAGCGGGTAGGCCTGCTGTTCCAGCACCACCCTCCACCATCTGGGGCCTCATCCCCGGGGAGCTCATGATGCCCTCTCCTCACCTCCCCCAGACTAACCTGGCCTCTCTTCCCACAGGGGGACCCTGGCCCTGAGGGGCCCCGGGGCCTGGCTGGAGAGGTTGGCAACAAAGGAGCCAAGGCAAGTGGGGCAGCGGGTGGGCAGCCACAAAGGCCACATACCCTCCTGGGGTGGCACCGCCAGGGCCCCCTGCCCCTCTCCTGCCCTCCACCCTGCAGACCCTGCCTGGGGCCACTGGGGTCAGGGCTAAGGACCTTTTGGAGGGCAGCAGGGCCCCCTGCCCTTGCCGAAGTCCACAGTGAGTGACAACAGCGTCTCTGAAGTGCCCTTGTCTCTTTTCTCTCCAGGGAGACCGAGGTTTACCTGGACCCAGAGGTCCCCAAGGGACTGTTGGAGAGCCCGGGAAGCAGGTCAGTAGCAGGATGCCTGGGAGGGCCCATGGCTTTGCGTCCTCCTGTCCTCGGGCAGGCAGGATACTGTCCGCACAGTAAACCTGGGCAGCGGGACAGGGAGCCAAGGGCCCCCACGCACCTCACTCCGCCATCCTGCCCTGAGGGGTCAGGCTTTACCAGGCGGGGGGTGTGCCGGGGGAGCCGGGACGTAGCACGCGGAGAGGAGAGACCCTCAGGACGGCCAGCCCTGCAGGGCAGCGATGCTGCCTGGGGGTCAGAGCTGGATGAGGTCAGACCCATCTGTGCCGACTCCCTGCTTCCTTTCTGCCCTCAGGGATCTCGGGGAGACCCTGGGGATGCTGGCCCCCGCGGAGACTCGGGACAGCCTGGCCCCAAGGTATGCCCCCTCCCCACCCGGCAGGCAGGTTGGGCCAGGGCTCCTGAGTAAGGCTGCCGGGAGCATGCCTTGGTGAGGGAGGATATCAGGGGCCTGGGCAGCAACCTCCCATCCCAGCCCGTGTTCTCACCCTCAGGGGTGGCGTGTCCTCCCAAGGCAGGCCCTGCCCACCCACCCCCAGTCCAGGCCGACTGACTCAGTCTCCACCTTTTCCACTGGCCCTGCCCTGACTGGCCTCCCGTGTCCCCTAGGGAGACCCCGGCAGGCCTGGCTTCAGCTACCCGGGACCCCGAGGAGCACCTGTAAGTCCTGGGGGGGGGCAGGGACTGGGGAAGGGGGTGGGCACTGTCGGGAGGGCCTTCCATTGACTGGAAGGTTCCTGCTACTTCCTGCCAGGGCCCCCCGCCGGGCCCAGGGTGAGGCTGGGGTTGGGGGCAGGGGGTGACCATCAAGAGCAGAGCCAGGTCCCCCGGGAATCAAATGTTCTCCCATAGCCTCTGAGGCTCTGTACAGATTTCGATGCCCAAGCCCACCCGTCAGGGAAGGGAGGGGGCTGCATGGCCATCACCCCTCAGCCCAGTGCTGAGTGACCCCTGTGTTTGCTTCCCAGGGAGAGAAGGGCGAGCCTGGCCCCCGCGGCCCCGAGGTACGTACCGCGGGGTGGTCTGTGCAGCGGGCCTCCGTGCTGAGCTCTGCTGGTGGGAGCGGGCCGCGCCCTGAAATGCTGCCCTGTGGGGCTGCATCTGACAGCCCCGCACTGCTGAGTACAGGTTCCTCCTGAAAAGGCGTGTCCCTCTTGGGCAGATCCCTGGAGGGCTGGGGGACGGCAGGGGAGCAGTGCCAACTGCCGAGCTCTCTGCGTTGTTAACACGGGTGTCCTGTGTCACAGGGGGGCAGAGGTGACTTTGGGTCCAAAGGAAAACCCGGGAGGAAAGGCCAGAAGGGCGAGCCTGTGAGTACCTCTGCGCCCTGTTGACGGTTGCCCGGGGCAGGGCCGCGTGGGGGGACCACCCAAGGTACTGCTGGAGCCCACCTGCCCTTTTCCTTCTCAGGCAGATCCTGGTCCCCCTGGTGAGCCAGGCCCGCGGGGGCAGAGAGGAGCGCCAGGACCCGAGGTAGGTCAGTCGCCCATCCCTTTGGCCCTCGGGCCGCGGTCCCTGGGCCATCCAGGCCAACGGGCACCCCGAACCATGCAGGGGTCCTGGAGTGGCCACGTGAGAATAAGTCCGGCCCTCCCAGCCTCGGCCATGACAGGTGTCACCTCTCACTGATATCCTTCCTCCTTCCAGGGAGAGCCTGGCCCCCCAGGAGACCCCGGCCTCACGGTAGGTTTCAGTCGGGGTGGGACTCAGGGTCCTTCTCCCTCCTAAAAATCTGAAGGGCAGGTCAGCAGGGGTGAGGTCAGAGCAGGGGGTGGGCAGGGACCACAGGCTTCCTGCAGAAGCGCTTCCAGCCCCTCCCCAGGGTTTGCGCTCTGGGCTGGGGGCTGACCCCGCTGTGTCACAGGAGTGCGACGTCATGACCTACGTGAGGGAGACGTGCGGGTGCTGTGGTGAGTCGCGGCCCCCACGCGGCTGGACTGGGACACTTGTGTCCTTGGGGGCTCTTGTCCCGGGGTCAGGGTCATCTGTCCGAGTCCTCCCCTCCCGCTCACGTTCAGTGTTTCCCACGGTGCACCTGGCTGCACGCCCCTGGGGTCTCAGGCTGTCTTCCTGGGCCGGGGGTCAGCGTTGTCACCCGCCCGCCCCTCCCCGCCTGCTCGCCACGCCCTCCGCTCGTCACGCCCCCCGCTCACCCCGCCCCGAACGCTCACCCCTCCCTGCCTGCTCGCCGCGCCCTCCTCTAGCCACGCCCCCGCTCACCCCGCCCCGCCCGCTCACCCCGCCCCCCCGCAGACTGTGAGAAGCGCTGTGGCGCTCTGGACGTGGTGTTCGTCATCGACAGCTCCGAGAGCATTGGCTACACCAACTTCACCCTGGAGAAGAACTTCGTCATCAACGTGGTCAACAGGCTGGGGGCCATCGCCAAGGACCCCAAGTCGGAGACGGGTCAGCGGCACCGCAGTTGGGGGGGCGGTCCGGCGGGGCAGGGGGCACCAGGCCGCATTCTCGAGCAGAGGGGCCACAGGACGCCTGAGGTCCGGGTAGAAATCCACGGGAGTGGTCTCGGAGGGGTCCTAGCTCTGCCGAGGGCCGCCGTCACGCCCGCGCCCGCCCGCAGGGACCCGCGTGGGCGTCGTGCAGTACAGCCACGAAGGCACCTTCGAGGCCATCCAGCTGGACGACGAGCGCATCGACTCACTGTCCAGCTTCAAGGAGGCCGTCAAGAACCTTGAGTGGATCGCGGGCGGCACCTGGACGCCCTCAGCCCTCAAGTTCGCCTACAACCAGCTCATCAAGGAGAGCCGGCGCCAGAAGACCCGCGTGTTCGCGGTGGTCATCACAGATGGCCGCCACGACCCCCGCGACGACGACCTCAACCTGCGGGCGCTGTGCAACCACGACGTGACGGTGACGGCCATCGGCATCGGGGACATGTTCCACGAGAAGCACGAGAGCGAGAACCTATACTCCATCGCCTGCGACAAGCCGCAGCAGGTGCGCAACATGACGCTTTTCTCCGACCTGGTGGCCGAGAAGTTCATCGACGACATGGAGGACGTGCTGTGCCCGGGTGAGTCCGGAGGAGAGGAGGGGAGGGGCGTGTGGCCGGGGAGGGGCCAGGTCTCCGCAGGCCTCCGAGGGAGCCACCGGGACCCCCACCTCTTTTCCTCTCTCCTAGACCCCCAGATCGTGTGCCCGGAACTTCCCTGCCAAACAGGTAACGCGGGCACCGCTGGCCCCCCAGGAAAGCCAGCAGCCAGGGCCAGGGGGAGGGTTGTGCAGGGACCCTAGGAATTGCCGCTGCAGCCGCCCCAGTGAGAAGCCTCGGATTCCAGACCCGCGGTGGCCTGGTCTCCGGGACTCCGGCACTTCTGAGGAGGGGGCTCAGGGTGCAGTTGACGTCTGGAGTCGCTCGGCCACCCTACCCACCTGGCGCATGTGGGGAGGGGGTGCGCTAAGCTCTCGGGCCGCTGGTCTCGAACACAGATTCACGGCCTCTTGGGCTGAGGTGCCCAGAGGCACAGACACCCCAGGGCCGCCCGGCTCCTGCAGGCGGAAGCCCTGGATCCAGTAAGTGAAATGGCTGGTCTTAAACCCTCAGGGAGGCGAACACATCCAGAGCCACCGGGGCAGCTGCAGAGCGGGCCTCTGCCCTGACGCCCTGAGCTGCTGCCTCGCGGCTGGGGTTTGCTCTTCCCTCCAGAGCAGATGTGTTTAGGGGGCCGTGCCTCGAGCCCTATGTGGTTGCACTAGAGTGGGAGGCTAGGGGCTGGGGTCCCTCGGGGCGGGGAAGGGGCAGGATGCATCGATCAGCTCCTCTGGGCATCCTGCTGCTGCCTCGGAGGGGCCCCCGGGGCCGGCTCTGGGTGGTGGGTCCTCCGCAGCAGGCGGGGGGCAGGGTAGTCGGGCTGGACTGTTGGCAGGTCCAACACCGATGGGAACCTTGGGGCCTGCGTCCACATCCATGTCTGCCACAAGGTCAGTGTTCCGGCAGGCTCCTCCCAGGCGTCAGGGGGCCCCGGGCAGGTTCAAAGGCACCAAGGCCGCCTGAGGTAAGGGACCATGTTGAGTTGGGGACGGGGGTCCACACACTTATTCTGACAGAGAACTTCCAAGGAAGTGCTCGCCAAGATTGTACCAATGACTATGCCATGGCCGTTGGCAAGCTGTGGGGTCATCCCAGAGACGGCCTGGGCTTGGGGGCCCCAGAGTCAGCTGAAGACGGTTGTGTGTGGCACCCAGAGCCACCCCAAACCCCAGAGGCTGGCCCAATAGCGCCAACCCCAGTCTCCCCCGGGGGCTAAAGGGGGTTGGGTCCACGCAGAGACCCAACTAACCCCTGGTCTGTGCCCCTGCCCTGTCAGGGTGCCTGACTCCTCCCAGGGTGTGGATGCCGTGGTCAGCTTGGCCCCTCGAGGGCAGAAACCTGACCCAGCCCCTGGTGCCAGGGCCCCGCGGTGATTTTGCTGGGGACGCTGTGAATTTCTCGCCATGGGGGAGTCCGCTGAGGGTCTCTGTAGATGTTCCTTATCAAGCTGAGGGTCCCCCATTCCTAGGTACTGAGAGTCTATCGTGAACGAGTGTGGGATCTTGTCAGAGGCTTTTTCTGCACCTGTTGACACGATCAGTTGGTTTTTCCTCTTTAGCTTTGCTGATGTGATGGATTATGTCCATTGAGTTTTGAGCGCTGAACCAGCCTTCCAGACCTGGGATAGATCCCACTTGGTCATGATGTGTAATACATATATATTGTTAGAGTTGATTGCTAATATTCTATTGAGGATTCTTGCATCTGTGTTTGTGAGAGATCTTGGGCTGTCGTGCCCTTTCTTGTGATGTCTTTGGTTTTGATGCTAGAGTAATGCTGGTGATCTCACTTCCCCTGAGCCTCCAGGACCTGACAGTGAAAGGGAACAGCCCCCTTAGGGACCCCTCCCCTGTTCTCCTAAGTCCCCCCTCTGCTAAACGCACAATCTCCTTCTCCTTTAAAGCGATTTGAAATTTCCCAGTAAATTAGACATTGTGCCCAGAAGGGAAGGAAGGAGCTGTAACGACAGAGTATGCGTTTACAAATGGCCTCCTTGACACGATGGACCCCGGCGCGCTCGCTGAGGGCTGCGCAGATGGGGCGCTGGGTGGGCGCGGCCTGCCGTGGCACAGCCCTGACCTACTGGGCCAAACGGCCCCTTCCACCCAGAGGCTCAGCCACATCCTGGGCTTGGACCAGGGCAGGGGGGCAGCTCAACTGGGGCAGAACCACGAGGCTGGCAAAGAGCAACAAAGGCGGACGCCAGGCAAAGGCGGCCAAGGCAGGTCTTCTTCCGCGACAGCTGCTGCGGGAGGCGGAGAGCCAGGGAGACCCGAGCCCTGCCCCCCACGCCAAGGCAGGAGGCTCCGGAAGGCTGGGTGCCCCAAAGGAAGGGCGCAGGGCAGGGCTGGGGCCGTGAGGCCGGGCCACCCGGGCGAGCTAACTGGACGTGTCCGAGGCACCCTGCGGACAGGAGGCCGTGTTGCGCCTGGAGCGAGGGGCCCGGAGGGTAGGCCCTGACCTCCCCCAGGACGGGATGGGATGGGAAGGGGAGAGCGTGGGGCTCCCTGAGCGTTTGCTCTCTGGTCCTCAGGGCAACAGCGCAGGGCAGGGAGGTTTACATCTGAAGGTGAAGGGCGGAGGATTTGTCATCACACGCCGGCTAGAGAAACCACCCTGAGAGGGGCTCTGGGGGCCCAGGTGCCTATCACAGGCCGGGCTGGAACAGGCAGGAAGTTGTCCCAGTAGTACTGAGCATTTTAAGGGGCTGGGGTCGTCCCAGGGCAGGGCCACCAGAACCCGGTTAGCCTCAGCAGCCGTCTGTGCCAAGAGTCTTGCAGTTCTCGAGCTTCTGCTCCCCGTCTCCTCCGGGCTCCCCAAAGCCCCATTTGCTTCGCCTTGGCACCCCGTGCTGACCACGGGGGAGCTGCAGCCTCCCCGGCTCCTCGTCCGACCCCCTCGCTGGCCTCTTGGTCCCTCCTCGTCTCCGAGGAGAGAGGCGGCTGGAGCCCCGATCACGCCGACCAAGTCCCTGAAAAGCTTCTCTGGAATCCCCCGCAGATGGACCGCGGCCTGGCGGCGAGCCCCCGGTCACCTTCCTCCGCACGGAAGAGGGCCCGGATGCCTCCTTCCCCAGGACCATCCCCCTGATCCAAAAGTTGCTAAACGCCACGGAGCTCACACAGGACCCAGCCGCCTACTCCAGGCTGGTGGCTGTGCTGGTCTACACCGCGGAGCGGGCCAAGTTCGCCACAGGAGGCGAACGGCAGGACTGGATGGACCTGTTCATTGACGCCTTTAAGCTGGTGCACAGGGACATCGTGGGGGACCCCGAGACCGTGCTGGCGCTCTGCTGAGCCCACAGGGTGCGGCCCCCCAGCTGCAGGAGCTCCCAGGGGCTGCCTACCTTACACTGCGGGGCTGAAGACAGCAGGAAGCTGTTCTCTTGGTCTGGAGGCCGGAAGTCCAAAAGCAAGGTGTCCCAGGGCCGCACGCCCTCTGGGCCTCTAAGGGAGGCCCTTCCTGCCTCTCCAGCTCCCGTCTCTGCTCTGTGGACACCTGGCCTCTCCCCTTCCCCCCCGCCCCGCCCTGCCCCGGCCTCCCTCCTACAGGGACACTTGTGTGGCATTTAGGGCTGGATAATCCAGGAGGGTCTCCCCATTTCACGGGAATTATTAGTTGAATTCCGTCTGCAAAGCCCTTTTGCCATGTAAGGTCATAGTCACAGGCTCCAGGATTAGGACGTAGGCATCTCTTCGGGGCCGTTATTTAGCCGAAAAGAAAGAGGGAAGACCAGAGCCTCATAAACGGCCCCAACTCCCGGATTCACCTCTGGCCTCTGTGCCCAGGTCACCCCTTGTGCGCTTCTCTCGCCCCCCTGGTTGATACATCGAGAACCCCCCAAACCAGCAGTCCCTGCGTTTCTGACTCTGACCGCAGGGACTTAGAGGCCCAGGGGCACACAGGGAATTCGCTGGGCAGCTCCAGCTCCAGCTCCAGCTCTGTGGGTTTAAGCCAAAGCTGCTCTTCATCTGCACTGCCGTATAAATAAGCTCCTTTAAAAAAAAAAAAAAATCTGCCAGAAACACTCGCTCATCCACGGGTAGCCCAGTACTGCAGGTGACACACCCAAGAGTGTCCTTCAGGTGCTGTGAGCACATCTCATACATTCTATAAAAGCTGAAAAACAAGGAGTGTGAATGTGTGCTGTGGTCAGCAACCTGCTGGGGCGAACTGCTTGCTCGCCTGGACCTCGGGGATTGCCCATGCAGGGGGGCACCTGGTGCCTGCGGGGCCCACGCGGGATCCTGAGCCCCTCGTGGTTGGTGCCACAGGTCAGGACCTCCTTCCGATGGGATCCCTGTGCTCCCGGCCCTGGGTCAGCACGCCTGGGCTGTGAGCGGAGTCCTCTCCTGCCCAGGTCAGGAGGGTGCCCATGGGGCTGAGAGCTGGACCCACGAGGGAGGACCAGCCCCGCCGCTGCCGAGCCCCGTCGGCCGTTAGAGCTGAGATCTCGGGAGGGGCTTGGCTGCGCGTTCCTGGACGGAGACCCAGCCTGTGGTCCCGTGCGCGGAGCGGGTTTTCAGGCTGTGCAGAGGCGCCCACGTCCCTCAGAGGCCCAGCCTCAGCCCTGGTGGCAGCCTTGCCCTCACACTGTCCAGTATGTCCTGGGCTGGTGACTGCCCGGAAGAGGCAAGGGTCTCACGTAAACGGGGAGTCACCCGGGCTGCCACACCTGTGCCCACTGCCCACCAAAGCCTGAGCCAGTCGAGGGGACACAGGCCCCTTCTCTCCCTGATGCTCCCAGGGCTGGGAGAAATACGGCCCAGCCTCCAGAGGTGGGTCCTCGCATCTGGGGATCTCCATGAGGTCTTTGTACACGATCACAGGTGTGATGACACCTCTCTCCCCCACCCCTACTACCCATGCCCTGTGGTCCTTTGGGCGCATCCAGTTCTTGGGCCAAAAGAAGGGGCTTTACTGATCCCTGCCTGCCTGCCCGCGAGGCCTGAAGGAGGTCGCTGGGCAGGAATGGTGCTGGGAGAGCGGAAAGGGACCCCGCAGCCTCAGGTTTGGGGACATTTCCTGGTGGGAGCACAACCAGGAGAGACGGTGTCGGTCCCAGGGAGACAGGGTGGGAGCCTGGACCCACGTCCTGGGTGCTGTGGAGGGCTCCCGGCCTCCGGTGACCTTGGGTGAAGTTTCATTGGTCTGAGTGGCTCCTGTGGGTGCGGTATGCGCCGAGAGGCGGGCGCAGGGCGTGGCCGGGGCGGGCGTGGCCCGGGGGGCGCGGCTGGGGCGGGGCAGCGGGGCCTCACCCGGGTCGCCCGCGCACCACCCCGTCTCGCCCCCAGAGCTGTACGTGGCCCAGTGCACCCAGCGGCCCGTGGACATCGTCTTCCTGCTGGACGGCTCCGAGCGACTGGGCGAGCAGAACTTCCACAAGGCGCGGCGCTTCGTGGAGGAGGTGTCCCGGCGGCTGACCCTGGCGCGCAGGGACGACGACCCGCTCAACGCGCGCGTGGCGCTGCTGCAGTTCGGAGGCCCACGCGAGCAGCAGGTGGCCTTCCCGCTGACCTCCAACCTGACCGTCATCCAGGAGGCGCTGGCGAGCGCGCGCTACCTCAACTCCTTCTCGCACGTGGGCGCGGGCATCGTGCACGCCATCAACCAGGTGGTGCACGGCGCGCGGGCCGGGGCGCGCCGCCACGCCGAGCTGGACTTCGTGTTCCTCACGGACGGCGTCACGGGCAACGACAGCCTGGAGGAGGCGGTGCACTCCATGCGCAAGCAGAACGTGGTGCCCACCGTGGTGGCCGTGGGCAGCGACGTGGACGCGGACGTGCTCTCCAAGATCAGCCTGGGTGACCCGGCCGCCGTCTTCCGCGAGAAGGACTACGACAGCCTGGCCCAGCCTGGCTTCTTCGACAGGTTCATCCGCTGGATCTGCTAGCGCCCCCTGCCCGCCCCCACCACCAGCCCCGCGACCCCTGCCCCGCGGGTGCTGTCCTCCTGTCCGTGGTGCTACTCAGACCCCACCTGAGAGGTCCAGCGCACTGACGGCTCAGTCTCTCCACGTGTGGGTGTAAAGTCAGGAGCGGAGGACCCCCGCCCACCCCAGCTCCTACCGGGGACCCCGCAGCCCTGGACACCCTGAGCGCACTGTCCCTCCTCACCATCCACCCTTGTCCTGCCCTCTGTGCCTTCCCGGGACCCCAGAGGCTTCACGGGGAGCACGTCTGGGGCTGGCCTCCCTCAGCCCAGCCTCATTCCCAGACTTGTCCTCCCGCGAGTGCCCTCCAGAGGCTCTCTGCCAGCCCTCGGACCCCGCTCCCAGGTCTCTGGGCGTCACCTCCCCCATCAGACTGAGCTGTGACAGCAGGCCCTGCACCTCCCCGTGTGCACACACCCCAGTCCAATAAAGGCTTTGAACCCCGCTTGCTCCCCAGCTTCCAAGTGCCAGTGGGGATGCTGAGACCGTTCACAGAAGCCCCAGGGCTGATCATGCCCCGGGGTCCCCCGGATTGCTCTGTGCACCCAGAGGGTGCCGGGCCTGGCCCCCTGTCCTTACAGGCACCCCACTCCCAAGGGCACCGACTGGATGGCCTCAACCGTGGAATCCACCTTTGTCTAGTTGGCTTTGGGCTGAAAACAAAGTATTTGGTCAGTGAAGTCTCACTCTGTCCCCAAAACGGGGCCAGAGAACTTTAGGGATGTTTGCTGGTTTGCATAAGGATGTTTGTGGATAGAGATAGATGATAGAGAGATGACAGATGATAGAAAGAGAGGTGATACAGATAGATGGTAGATGACAGTACACAGATGAGAGAGAGAGAAAAATAGATAACTGATAGATTGATATATAGATATAGAGAGATAGGTACACAGATGAGAGATGATTGATATATAGATAATAGATAGATGACAGGTACACAGATGAGACAGAAGTAGATAGATAGATAATTGATTGATATATAGATGATAGATAGATAGATAGGGGAGAAATGAGAGGCTCTTTCTGGCAGCCGCAGTGACTTCTTGTCCAGACGCCCAGGTCTTTTAAGTTCACCCTCTGGGAAGTGCCCTGTTAAATCCCAGGCTGTTTAGTCTGCTGGGCCTGGCCTAACAAAGTATGTCAACCTGGGGGCTTCAACAACAGCCTGGAGGCCAGCAGTCGGCAGAGTCCCGGTGTCCCCAGGCCGCGCCCCCGCTGACGGCTCTCGGGAGGGACCATTCCAGGCGCACCAGTTCCTGTCCCTCCTCCACGGCCCGTCTGTGTCCACGTTTCCCTCTTGGACAGTCATTTTGAATTAGGGCCCATTCTACCCCAGGATGACCTCATCTCAACTAATTACAGATTATGTTGCAACGTCTCTATTTCCAAATAAGGTCAGATTCTGAGGTACTGGGGGCTAGGACTTCGACATGGGAATTTGGGGGAGGGGGACACAGTTCAGCCCAGAACACGATGACACCCTGTTGACCCCCCTTTGGGGGTGACTGACTCACTTCCGCCTCTCCTGTCATCTGCCTACACGGCCTGCAGCTGAAAGGCAGGGCGTCACACCGAGTATCTTCTCTTCCTCTGCCCCCCTCCCTCCCCGCAAAGAACAGTACGAAACGCCTGCACGAGAAAGAGAAGAGCCCGGCAGCCCCAGGCCTCAGGCCGCAGGGCTGGCGCCTGTGAACTTCCCGGGGGCGGGGCCGGGGGGGCGGGGAGGCAGGGGCGGCGCCTGTGAACTTCCCGGGGGCGGGGCCGGGGGGGGAGGCAGGGGCGGCGCCTGTGAACTTCCCGGGGGCGGGGTCGGGGGGGAGGCAGGGGCCCCTCCCTCCACGGATCTGGAGTTCTATCCGCTGGACCCTGCACGGGGTCCCCTCTGCAGAAGAAAGGACGTCCCTCTCCGTGACTCCGGCCTACGACCCCGGAGAGCAGGTGAGCGGGGTCCTTCCCCCCGGGCGCAGGCCACCTTGGGGACCCGCAGGGCGCCCGCCACGCTGGTGTCCCCCGCTCTCTCCCCTGGGGCCCCGACCTCCCTGGAGGGCAAGGGCACCAGCTCCCTCTCAGGCCCCACGTCCCCAGCCCTCCGCCCCTTGGAGGGACGCTCAGACACACTCCCTGCCACGTGTGGTGTCTGAGTTAGGATTCTGCGTTTCCTACCAGAGCCTTCCCTCATACATACGGGACACCCTCAGGCCCTCTCTACAGCCGGGGTTAGCTGGGTCCCCACTCTGCCTGCTCACCGCCACCCAGCCCCACTCGGACATGGATCCTGTATCCTGAGAGCAGGGGGCATGAGTGAAGGAGACTCGGCACAGCTGAACCCAGATGGGCTCACCTGGGGCCAAGGTCACGGAAGGAAGCCAGCGGAGTGGCCATGGAGCCCGCCCAGGACGGCCGCTGTGCAGGCATCACCAGCGTGCAGTCCTCGGGGGAGCCCAGCGGACTCCCCAGGCCTCCAAAGTGTGCACAAGGCCGTGGGTCCTCATACGGAGGAACCACGCCCTATTCTGCGACCGAGACACAGTGTTCGAGGTGGTCCCTTAGCCGAGTGGATGTCATGCCTGTCACCTCCACCCCCACAGGAAGGACAGACGCAGGCCCTCAAAGTGGCCGTAAGGAGCCAGGCACACTCCTGCCTCTGAGAGCGGCACATCCCTCACCAGCATCGCCTCACGAGCAGCCCAGCACTAAGGCCCCTCAGCGGCATCCCCTCAACAGCATCTCTGCACAAACACCTCCTCACCCAGGACCCTCACCAGTGTCAACATTCTAATGTCCCCACACCAACGTCCCACATTAATGTCCCCTCACCACCATCCGGTCATCACTCAGCAACGGCCACACCAATGTTACCCCACCCACAAGCCCTTACGATCTCCCCCCCACACTACTGTCCCCTCAATAACTTTTCACAGCGTCTCTCAGTATCGACCCGTCACCAGCCTCCTCCCCAACACCCTTCACTTGTTCCCCACACTGACTGCCCCTAGTGTCCCCTCAGAAATGTCCCCTCACCGGCATGCCTCTCTAACGTCACCTCACTAATATACCCCAGGAGCGTCCCTCACAGGCGCTCCCTCAACATTTCCTCACCGACGGCCCACAGTAACACTCACACTGTCTCTACCATTATCACTTCACCCGTGTCCTCGCACAAATGTCCCCTCACCAAGGCCTCCCCACCAAATCTCCTCACACTGTCCCTCATGAACATTCGTCAGCAGAGTCCCCACACCAACGTCCTTTCACTAACATACCCTCAAACATATGCACTCACAAACGTCACCTCAGCGTCCCCACAAGAACACCCCCCACTAACACCACCCCAGCAAAGACCCGTCACTAACACCCTCTCAGCAGCAAGCACCCTGTCACCCACACCCCTCACTGAGGCCTCCTCGCCAGCTCCCCCCGGCAACACCTCTCACCATCGCCCCTCACTGAGGCCCCCTCGCCAGCTCCCCCCCGGCAACGCCTCTCACTATCACCCCTCACTGAGGCCTCCTCACCAGCTCCCCATGGCAACGCCTCTCACTATCACCCGTCACACACGACCTCCCCAGGTGCTCCCGCTGACCCCTCTACACCACCGTCTTTTCCCCAGGCACAGGCTCCGCCTCCAGCCATCCCTAGAAAGGCCTGGGCAGGGCGCAGGGCTGGCGGACAGGGAGAGGACAGGACAGGGCTGGGGCAGGGCCCCATCAGCTCTCAGGCGGGGTTGAAGCAGAGCTGCAGCCCCAGCAAGGAGGCTGCCAGGACAAGGAGGCCACTCCGGGGCCGACAGGACACAGTCCCACAGCTCGACGGTGGCCACTCGGGCCTGACTTAGTGAGTCCCCATCACGGCTGCCCCCGAGCACCTGAGGCCCTTCCCAGACCCCTGGGACAACTCCCTCCAGGTCCAGGACTGGTGCTCCGACCAGGCCCAGCTGACCCTCCCAGGGCAGCCCCTGTGCCCCACCCCACCTGCACTCGGCTGCCTCCATCAGGAAGTAAGATTCTCCCAGGACCACCCTGTCAAGGTGTAGCTGTGCTCCCCAGACAGAGGGCCCATCTCCCTTCCCTGCCCCCAAGGCCCCATGCCCCACCTCCGGGCAGCCGGGGACGGACCTGTGCTCGCACGGCTGGGCCTGCTGCTGTCCAGGGATGTCAGAGGCGAGGGGCTGATGCCAGGACCTCCAGCCATGGTGTGAAGGGCCCGGGAGGGCACCCACCCAGGTGGGGATAGTGGGGGGGGGTCCTAGTAGCATTCTCAGTGAAAAAAGAGAAACAGAAACTGCAATTAGATCCTTCTCCCCTTCCCTGTAGTTGATAAGCATATATATAATAAATTTGACTGTAAAATTTTTAACTGACTCTGTAACCAAAATGCTATTATAAACAGAATTAGAAACAAACGGGAGAGGAGCAATTGGTTCACGATGGCGGAGTAGAAGGACGTGGGCTCACTCCCACTTGTGAGAGCACCAGAATCACAACTAACTGCTGAACAATCATCAACAGGAAGACACTGGAACTCACCAAAAAAGATACCCCACATCCAAAGTCAAAGAGAAGCCACAATGAGACGGTAGGAGGGGCGCAAGCACAATGAAATCAAATCCCATAACCACTGGGTGGGTGACTCACAAACTGGAGAACACTAATACCACAGAAGTCCACCCACTGGAGTGAAGGTTCTGAACCCCACGTCAGGCTTCCCAACCTGGGGGTCCAGCAACGGGAGGAGGAATTCCTAGAGAATCAGACTTTGAAGGCTAGTGGGATTGGATTGCAGGACTTTGACAGGACTGGGAGAAACAGAGACTCCACTCTTGGAGGGCACACACAAAGTAGTGTCTGCATCAGGACCCAGGGGAAGGAGCAGTGACCCCATAGGAGACTGAACCAGACCTACCTGCTAGTGTTGGAGGGTGTCCTGCAGAGGCAGGGGGTGGCTGTGGCTCACCGTGGGGATAAGGACACTGGCAGCAGAAGTTCTGGGAAGTACTCCTTGGCGTGAGCCCTCCCGGAGTCCTCCATTAGTCCCACCCATCAGCTTGATCATCTCAGGCCAAACAACCAACAGGGAGGGAACACAGTCCCACCCATCAGCAGACAAGCAGATTAAAGTTTTACTGAGCTCTGTCCACAGAGCTACACCCAGCTCTATCCACCACCAGTCCCTCCCATCAGGAAGCTTGCACAAGCCTCGTAGATAGCTTCATCTATCAGAGGGCAGACAGCAGAAGCAAGAAGAACTACAATCCTGCAGCCTGTGGGAAAACAAATATTCACAGAAAGATAGACAAAATGAAAAGGCAGAGGGCTATGTACCAGATGAAGGAAAAAGATAAAACCCCAGAAAAACAATTAAATGAAGTGGAGATAAGAAACCTTCCAGAAAATAAATTCAGAATAATGATAGTGAAGATGATCCAGGACTCTGGAAAAAGAATGGAGGCAAAGATCGAGAAGATGCAAGAGATGTTTAACAAAGACCTAGAAGAATTAAAGAACAAACAAACAGATATGGGTAATACAATAACTGAAATGAAAAATACACTAGAAAGAATCAATAGCAGAATAACTGAGGCAGAAGAACGGATAAGTGACCTGGAAGACAGAATGGCGGAATTCACTGCCACAGAACAGAATAAAGAAAAAACAATGAAAACAAATGAAGACAGCCTAAGAGACCTCTGGGACAACATTAAATGTACCAAAATGCACATTATAGGGGCCCCAGAAAGAGAAGAGAGAGAGAAAGGACCCAAGAAAATATTTGAAGAGATTATAGTTGAAAACTTCCCTAACATGGGAAAAGAAATAGCCACGCAAGTCCAGGAAGCACAGAGAGTCCCAGGCAGGATAAACCCAAGGAGAAACTCGCCGAGACACACAGTAATCAAATTGACAAGAATTAAAGACAAAGAAAACTTATTAAAAATAACAAGGGAGGGCTTACCTGGTGGCGCAGTGTTAAGAATCCGCCTGCCAATGCAGGGGACATGGGTTGAAGCCCTGGTCCTGGAAGATCCCACATGCTGCAGAGCAATGAAGCCCATGTGCCACAACTACTGAGCCTGTGCTCTAGAGCCTATGTGCCACAACTACTGAGTCCACGTGCCACAACTACTGAAGACCGCACGCCTGGAGCCAATGCTCCACAACAAGAGAAAACACAGCAATGAGAAGCCCATGCACCACAACGAAGACTAGCCCCTGCTCACTGCAACTAGAGAAACACTGTGTGCAGCAATGAAGACCCAATGCAGCTAAAAATAAATAATACATTTATATTAAAAAAAAAAGTAACAAGGGAAAAACGACAAATAACATACAAGGGAACTCCCATAAGGTTAACAGCTGATTTCTCAGCAGAAACTCTACAAGCCAGAAGGGAGTGGCACAATATATTTTAAATGATGAAAAGGAAGACCCTACAACCAAGATTATTCTATCCAGCAAGAATCTCGTTCGGATTTGATGAAGAAATCAAAAGCTTTACAGAGAAACAACAGCTAAGAGATTTCAGCACCACCAAACCAGCTCTACAACAAGTGGTAAAGGAACTTCTCTAAGTGGGAAACACAAGAGAAGAAAAGGACCTACAAAAACAAACCCAAAACAGTTAAGAAAATGGTAATAGGAACACACATATCGATAATTACCTTAAACGTGAATGGATTAAATGCTCCAACCAAAAGACACAGGCTCGCTGAATGGTTACAAAAACAAGACCCATATATATGCTGTCTACAAGAGACCCACTTCAGACCTAGGGACACATGCAGACTGAAAGTGAGGTGATGGAAAAAGATATTCCATGAAAATGAAAATCAAAAGAAAGCTGGAGTAGCAATACTCATATCAGATAAAATAGACTTTAAAATAAAGAATGTTACAAGAGAAAAGGAAGGACACTACATAATGATCAAGGGATCAATCCAAGAAAAAGATATAACAATTAAATATATGCACCCAATATAGGAGCACCTCAATGCATAAGGCAAATGCTAACAGCTATAAAAGAGGAAATTGACAATAACACAGTAATAGTGGGGGATTTTAACACCTCACTTACACCAATGGACCGATCATCCAGACAGAAAATTAATAAGGGAACACATGCTTTAAATGACACAATAGACCAGATAGATTTAATTGATATTTATAGCACATTCCATCCCAAAACAGCAGATTACACCTTCTTCTCAAGTGCACATGGAACATTCTCCAGGAGAGATCACATCTTGGGTCACAAATCAAGCCTTGGTAAATTTAAGAAAATTGAAATCATATCAAGCATCTTTTCCAACCACAACACTATGAAATTAGAAATGAACTACAGGGAAAAAAACGTAAAAAACACAAACACATGGAGGCTAAACAATATGTTACTAAAATAACAAGAAATCAATGAAGAAATCAAAAAATACCTAGAGACAAATGACAATGAAAACACGATGATCCAAAACCTATGGGATGCAGCAAAAGCATTTCTAAGAGGGAAGTTTATAACAATACAAGCCTACCTCAAGAAACAAGAAAAATCTCAAATAAACAAACTAACCTTACACCTAAAGGAACTAGAGAAAGAAGAACAAACAAAACCCAAAGTTAGTAGAAGGAAAGAAATCATAAAGATCAGAGCAGGAAAAAAATGAAATAGAAACAAAGAAAACAATAGCAAAGATCAATAAAACTAAAAGCTGGTTCTCTGAGAAGATAAACAAAATTGATAAACCTTATCCAGACTCATCAAGAAAAAGAGGGAGAGGACTCAAATCAATAAAATTAGAAACGAAAAAGGAGACGTTACAACGGACACTGCAGAACTACAAAACATCATAAGAGACTACTACAAGCAACTCTATGCCAATAACATGGACAACTTGCAAGAAATGGACAAATTCTTAGAAAGGTATAACCTTCCAAAACTGAACCAGGAAGAAATAGAAAATATGAACAGACCAATCACATGTAATGAAATTGAAACTGTGATTAAAAATCTTCCAAAACCAGACAAAGATACTACAAAGAAAAGAAAATTACAGACCAATATCACTAATAAATATAGATGCAAAAATCCTCAAGAAAATAGTAGCAAACAGAATCCAACAACACATTAAAAGGATCATACACCATGATCAAGTGGGGTTTATCCCAGGAATGCAAGGGTTCTTCAACATACGCAAATCAATCAGTGTGATACACCATATTAACAAATTAAGGAATAAAAACATACGATCATCTCAATAGATGCAGAAAAAGCTTTTGACCAAGTTCAACACCGATTTATGATAAAAACTCTCCAGAGTGTGGGCATAGAGGAAATCTACCTCAGTATAATAAAGACCATGTATGACGAACCCACAGCAAACATCATTCTCAATGGTGAAAAACAAAGCATTTCCTCTAAGATCAGGAACAAGACAAGGATGTCCACTCTTGCCACTATTATTCAACATAATTTTGGAAGTCCTAGCCACGGCAATCAGAGAACAAAAAGAAATAAAAGGAATCCAGTTTGGAAAAGAAGTAAAGCTATCACTGTTTGCAGATGACATGATACTATACATAGATAACCCAGAAGGTGACACCAGAAAACTACTACAGCTAATCAATGAATTTGGTAAAGTTGCAAGATACAAAATTAATGCACAGAAATCTCTTACATTCCTATGCACTAACAATGAAAGATCAGAAAAAGAAATTAAGGAAACAACCCCATTCACCATTGCAACAAAAAGAATAAAATACCTAGGAATAAACCTACCTAAGGAGGTAAAAGACCTGTAGTCAGACAACTATAAGGCACTGATGAAAGAAATAAAAGATTTAAAAAAAAAAGACCAAATGAAACAAAACAAAAAAAATCAAAGATAACACAAACAGGTGCAGAGATAAACCATGATCTTGGATTGGAAGAATCAATATTGTGAAAATGACTCTACTACCCAAAGCAATCTACAGATTCAATGCAATCCCTGTCAAACTACCAGTGGCATTTTTCACAGAACTAGAAAAAGAAAATTCACAATTTGTATGGAAACACAAAAGATCCCGAATAGCAAAAACAATCTTGAGAAAGAAAAACGGAGCTGGAGGAATCAGGCTCCCAGACTTCAGACTATACTACAAAGCTACAGTCATCAAGACAGTATGGTACTGGCACAAAAACAGAAATATAGATCAATGGAACAGGATAGAAAGCCCAGAGATAAACCCACACACATATGGTCACCTTATCTTTGATAATGAAGGCAAGCATATACAATGGAGAAAAGACAGCCTCTTCAATAAGTGGTGCTGGGAAAACTGGACAGCTACATGTAAAAAAAATGAAATAAGAACACTCCCTAACACCATACACAATAATAAACTCAGAATGGATTAAAGATATAAATGTAAGACTGGACACTATAAAACTCTTAGAGGAAAACATAGGAAGAACACTCTTTGACATAAATCACAGCAAGATCTTTTTTGATCCACCTCCTAGAGTAAGGAAATAAAAACAAAAATAAACAAATAGGACCTAATGAAACTTAAAAGCTTTTGCCCAGCATAGGAAACTATAAACAAGACGAAAAGACAACCCTCAGAATGGGAGAAAATATTTACAAATGAATCAACGGACACAAAAGGATCAATCTCCAAAATATATAAACAGCTCATGCAGCTCAATATTTAGAAAACAAACAACCCAATCAAAAATGGGCAGAAGACCTAAATAGACATTTCTCTAAAGAAGCCATACAGATGGCCAAGAAGCACATGAAAAGCTGCTCAGCATCACTAATCATTAGAGAAATGCAAATCAAAACTACAATGAGGTATCACCTCACACCAGTTAGAATGGCCATCATCAGAAAATCTACAGACAACGAATGCTGGAGAGGGTGTGGAGAAAGGGGAACCCTCTTGCACTGTTGGTGGGAATGTAAACTGATACAGCCACTATGGAGAACACTATGGAGGTGCCTTAAAAAACTAAAAGTAGAATTACCATATGACCCAGCAATCCCACTACTGGTCATATACCCAGAGAAAACCATAATTCAAAAAGACACATGCACCCCAATGTTCATTGCAGCACTATTTACAATAGCCAGGTCATGGAAGCAACCTAAGTGTCCATCAACAGACGAATGGATAAAGAAGATGTGGCACAGATATACAATGGAATATTACTCAGCCATAAAAAGGAATGAAATTGGGTCATTTGTAGAGACATGGACGGACCTAGAGACTGTCATACAGAGTGAAATAAGTCAGAAAGAGAAAATCAAATATCATATATTAACACATATATGTGGAATCTAGAAAAATGGTACAGATGAACAGGTTTGCAAGGCAGAAATAGAGACACACATGTAGAGAACAAACGTATGGACACCAAGGGGGAAAAGCGGGGGTGGGGGTGGGGGTTGTGGGATGAATTGGGGGATTGGGATTGACATATATACACTAATATGTATAAAATAGATAACTAATAAGAACCTGCTGTATAAAAATAAATAAATTAAATTAAAAAGAAAAAGAAACGAACTGGAGAGACATTACAGGACATGTGACGAGCCGAGGGCTGTGTCTGCACTATAAGAAACCCCCAGATTCATAAGAAGGAAAGTGACTCCAAGGAAGTGGGCAAAGAGCCTCAGCAGACAGAAAGTCAAGTGAGTATAAGCGGCCAACAGGCACGTGCTTGTATAAGACAAATCACTAATAATCAGTTAGACCCGAGAGTGCTGGGGCATCTTTCCAGCAGCATCTGGAAGCACAAGCATTTGTCCCAAAGCCTGTGAAATACCTGAGACCTGGGAATGGCCTCCTGTGGGGGGTCAGCTTAGGGACACCCCTGGATTTGCCTGGCAGAGCCTCTCCCAACTCAGGTGGGGGTCCCTTGAAGACAGGGTGTCCCCAGACCAGAGTCCCCAAAGACAGGATCTCCCCAGAGATCAGAGTCTCCCTGGGTTCAGTGTTGCCGGGGAGGGTCCCTCCCATCTGCCCACAGGGCACCCCCTGGTCTGTCACAAGAAACGGGCCACATGGTCGCTGCTGAGGATGAAAGGTGTCTGGAGGCAGAAGCCGGGCCCCCTTGGTCTTGCAGAAGGTCGTCCCACCATGGGGGGAGGGGCAGTACCTGGTGGGGAAGGGCACGGAGCAGCGCTGGGGGGCCCTCGGGGAAGGCGAGAGGCGAGGCGGGCGGGCTGCAGGGCCTCCCGTGAGCGCCCCAGAGCCGGACGAGCCCCCCCCAATCCCCGCACCCAGTCCTGCGGGAGAGGGTGGGCACGGCGGGTCTCCCCTCGCTCAGGGATCGGTGCCCCGCGTCCTGCTGTGCGGTGGGCGCCAAGCAGGGTCCTGGGTGCCGCCCCGAGATGTCCGGGCGCCGTGGGGAAGGAGAGCGGAGACCCCGCGTTTCCAAGCCACACACACACACACACACACACACACACACACACACACACGGCGAGACCCCAGGCGCCTCGCCTTCCAACCCCTCCAGAGGAGGGACCTGGCGGAGGCGCGGAGCGTCCAGATCAGTGGGCTGGGGTGGAGTAGGGCCCGCGCAGCAGACGAGCTCCCAGATCATGAGGAGGGCCTCCTGGTCAGGGACGCTGTGATTTCCAATGAAAATAACGACCATGAGCAACTACAACTGCCTCACATGCAAGCAAGAAAGAGCGGATGAAGGGAGTCGTGAAGGAGCCGCGGTGCCGCCTGGGCAGCCCGGACCCTCGATGCGCCGTCTGGGGGGTGGATTCTAAACCCACCTGCAGTTCTTCCCCTAAGCCTCTTGGAAGGAACTCCATCCCTCCCCATACGGGCCTGCAGGTCCCCTCCCCAGGACAGCCCCCCACACCACCCCCGCCCCCACTGCTCCACGTGTAGGCGAGGCCCATACGAGAGCCTCTGGCCTACACGGTTGCAGGCCCCTCGCCTGTGCCCACACTCCACTGGGAGAATACGGTAGAGGTAACGGAGACCCTGCACCCCAAGCTCACGCCCTTTCCAGAGTTTACCCCTTGAGGACTTTCCTGGAGCTGTCCTTGCATTTGCACATATACACGCACACGGCTTGCACACGCAGACAAGCACACCCACCACACAACTGCTCAGACACTGTCCTTGTCAGTTTAATTTGTAGGAGCTCTTCTATTGGTCATAGTAACTCTACCTGTTATCTATGTTGGGTTTTATCCTTCCAATAGGTTCTTGACATTTACTTCGGGATATGATGTCTTTTACCAAAACAAGTTTTTTTTGGGGGGGTTGGGTTTTTTTTAATAAATTTATTTTATTTATTTATTTTTGGCTGTGTTGGGTCTCATTGCTGCGCGCCGACTTTCTCTAGTTGAGGCGAGCAGGGACTACTCTTCGTTGCACTGCGCGGGCTTCTCATTGCAGTGGCTTCTCTTGTTGTGGAGCACGGGCTCTAGGCACGCAGGCTTCAATAGTTGTGGCACGCAGGCTCAGTAGCTGTGGCTCGCAGGCTCTAGAGCGCAGGCTCAGTAGTTTTGGCGCACGGGCCCAGCCACTCCGCGGCATGTGGGATCTTCCCGGACCAGGGCTCAAACCCATGTCCCCTGCATTGGCAGGCAGATTCTTAACTACTGAGCCACCAGGGAAGCCCACAAAACAAGTTTTTAAGTTTTTAGATAGTAAGACTTCCCTGTAGAACACTTGGGTTCTCTGGCTTGCTCAAGGAGGATATACTCCCCAAATCATTTTCTTTTAATATCTTGTATGGTTACCTAGCAAGTACGTTCATACTTTTTGTTTCTCCATGTGCACAGCCTGTCTGGAAGGAATTTCAGTGTGTGATGATTTTTTCAAATTATTTTTAACAGGAACTTCCTGGAGGCAGGAGGCTACAAACACAAACACGTGAATATATATTCTTCATTCTTCCTTCACTACGTAAAGAGAGCAGATCAAATGCAGCCAAGGACACCCCCTGGGAAGGAGCTGGAGGCTGGCGGATATTTAGGGCCAGTCTAGTGCCCAATAGAAAAACAGGCTACGCACATGAACAGACTGCAGAAAGGGAAATCCATCGTTAATGATATGAAAAGACAGTCAACCTCAGATATAACAAAAGATAACTAAACCATACTGACACCCATCTTCCACCTCTCAAGGCAAAACCCCCAAAGTTGGACAATACACTCAGTTAGGAAGTGTATCTGTCAGCTGCTGCTACATAACAACCAGCCATGACGTCTCATGGATGGGACAGTTGAAATTTATTTCATTCCTGAATAAGCCAGGGCAGCTCTGCTTAAGACTCCTGGGGCTGCCTCAGGTCCGACTCTCAGCGAGGGGCTGTGGGTCAGTGGGGAGGCTCAGGCCAACGGCAGTGGCCATCTGGGGAAAGCTGTCCTCGGGTGGAGGTCAGGGGTTCCCAGGCAGGCAACAGGTGAGAAACAGGTGAGTCTCTTCTGGCCCAGTGGGCACCGTGCTCACCCCCTCAGCCCCCATCCCAGCATCTGAGAGCTAGGGGCACACTCCTCCGTCAGTGGTGAGAACTCCTCCGAGCTCTGCCACGGGGACAAGGAGAGATTGAGTGCAGTGGTGACTGCTCGGGAGGGTGACACCCCAGGTGTCAGGAGGGTGACACCCCAGGACTCAGCGGTCCCCCCACCCTCTGAGCCTTGTGCAAGACGCACGCGAGGTGGAGAGACACAGCAGACGCCAAGGGCACACACAACCCCGTTCACCCAGATGTCAGCCCACGGGGAAAACTGAGCCTTTGCGTGGGGAGTGTGCCCTTGTGCCGGATGGCCTACGGGAAGCCAGAGCGCGGTCACCGTGGAGCAGGGCCGTTGGGGTCAGGGGTCAGGGTGAGAAGGGGTCTGTGACGGGAGAAGGCCGATCAGGACATGCACCTTCCTGAATGTATCTTCTATTTCACAATGCAATGGTGAAGGAAATATGGAGAAAGGACGAGTGAATAAAGTAAGTAGGAGTCTCTAAAATAAAAGCTGATGTGAAAGGGCCGGGCCATGGCCTCCAGGCTAACGTGTTAACTAGGAACAAAAGTCAGCATTTGATCTGCTCTCTTAACGCAGTCAAGGAAGAATGAAGAGTATATATTCACATGTGTTTGTGTTTGCATAAACACTGAATGGGCGCAAAGAGGGAATTCAGTGATTTCCTGAAGAGGTTACGCAAGGGCTGCTGGGGACCCGGTGGTGGGGACTCTGCACAGCCCTGGTTTTTGAACTACGTGATGCGTTGCCTATTTTAAAAGAACAGGTTGGGGCCCTCCTGCAGCTCCTGGTGTCTCCTGGCCCTCCTAAAGTAACGCCGAAGCTCGCGCGCTTACAGCTCCAAGCCTCAAGGATGCTGCCCTACTGGGGCAACACGGCTGCCTGCCCAGGCCTCTCCCACGATCCCTGCAGGGCCCCACGCACACCTCTCGCCCCCCAGGATCCCTCGTCCCTCCCTCGGGCATCATTGGCTCTGCAGCACCTGGACCAGGTCGGTTGCCCCCAGCCCAGGGGACTCTCCACCGCACCCCCACCTCCCTCACTGCCCAGGCCCTGCAGGGACCCTCCTGGGACCCCCACCACTGGGCCTCAGCCCCTGAGCTTCCACTGAGGGAAGTCGGTGCCCAGTGCCCAGGACCCCCCTCCCAGAGCCCAGGTCCAACGCTTTGAGCTCTCCCGCCAGGACGTGGGACCCGGCCGCATGTCAGCAGCACCTCCCCAGGAACTCCCGGCCCTCTGCCTGTCCTCACCTTGGCAGGTCCCCGCCCATCAGGCAGCGCGGCCTTCACCCCTCCATGTGACAGGCTCTTTCCCCCAGGTGCCCTGGGACCCTGTGTCACCGTGGGCTGCACCTCCATCTCCCCCCACCTGCCCCCACACCGGCACCTCACGGGGTCCCCGTCCCAGCCACTCGGCTCAGCCCTCCCCCAGCCCACCCACGGATCCCCTGTATGCACCCCACAGGCACCAGTGTGTCCTCACTTTACTGGAGGCCCCAGGTGACAGAAGGTGACACCACGAACCCAGACACACCTGCCCCCCACACCCTCCCCTCTCTGGGCCCCGTGGGATGTGTCTGGAGGGGCCTCAGGGGGAAGCAGAGTCCAGTGAGGTCCCCCGCCCGGCCATCACTCCCGCCGGGCCTCCAGCTGTTCCAGCACCAGTGCCGCCTGGGTCTTGGCTTCCTGCAGGAGGCCGGAGATGCGCTGGCGGACCTGACAGACACAGGGGCCCCGTCACCACCCCAAGCCCGCCACCAACCCCGCTGGCCCCACCTCCCTGCCACCTCCCTGGGCTGTCCACTCTGGGTGACCCCAAGCCCCTGACCTAGGGGTCCCCAGCTCCTCATGGGTCTCTTGGTGGTGACGGGAGGGGCCCCTCTGTCTTTCCTGAGATGTGGGGCCAGCCAGCCCCCACCCTCCCGGTCTCCCCACTTTAGCCATGACTGCCAAAGGCAGGGCTGTGTCCTTGAGGCCTTAAGGGCCAGAGCTCAAGCGGCCTGTCCATCATCTCAATGCTTCCATAGTGGACAGGGCCTTCCCTGATGGCCAAGCCCAGCCCAGCTGGAGAGGCAGGTGGGGACAGGCTGACGCTCGAAAAGGCCGTGGCGCTCCCATTCCGAGCCGCGAAATCACTTTTTAAAGATCGTCACAAGATCACAGAGACACATGGGCAGTGGCCAGGGCTGGGAATGGGGGTGACTGTGGGGCATCCTTTGGAGTGCTGAGAATGTTCCAGACCTTGATAGAGGTGGTGGTCTCGCAACCCCGTAAGTGGGCTTAACGCCACTGAATTGTATCATCTAACACAGTGAGCTGCACGTTTTGTGAATTTTCCTCCAATAAACAGTAACAATGAAATGATCACAAATGCTGAAGTGGGATCATTGCTTAGGCTGGAGACTGTTCTTTGAGACCCTGTGCTGCCAGCGCTACAGCCCAACCCACCTGGGAGAGATCCCAGCCCTGGCCAGAGCCCCCTGGGAGGGAACTAGGGGGTGCCGGCAGGCCCCCAGGCCACCTGCCTCCACAGAGGCGCTGAAAGACGGCGCCAGCCGTCCCCGACGCCTGCGTTCTGCTGGCCAGGCCTCGTCCACCCTCAGGAGCTGGAAGAACTACTCATCTGATGGACACTTCCCTCCCTTGAGGACCTGCTGGCCAGGTGCCCTGGGCCCCAGGTCTGGGAGCCACAGCCCGAGGGCAGCCTCCAGTGCCCTCGGCGGGCCCGGCCCACACCCCTGCCCACCTGGTCCTTAAACGCGTCATCGGTGACATCCTTCAGGTTGATGAGCACATTGAAATACGCGCCAAACACACCCGTCTCCAGGGCCTTCACCGCCACCTACAACAGCCAAGGGGCAGGGCCGTCGGTACCGGGGGCAGCAGGGCCTTGCCCTGCCCACTCCTCAGCCCAGGGACACGGCCTGGGGGCCTCATGCCTCATCCGTGAAGACGGCAAACTGACCAGCCCAAGGGTTCCCTCCAGGCGGCAGGGCCGGCCCTCTCCCCACAGAGAGAAGCAGCTCGGCCTGGCCCCCTCCAGAGGCGGATATAACAACCAGCCCAAGGAAACGAGGCTCCTCCCCTCAGGATGGGCTGCGGACACGCCGAGCCGGCCCTGGCGCTCCTGGTCCCCAGCCTGTGCGCGCGGCGCGGGCTGCAAGCCCCTGGGCTCTGGAAGAGGGGCGGCGGGAAGGAGGGAAGGGACGGGGTCTGGGGGAGGGTTAGGGGTGGCCTCTGGAGACACGCTCGAGTTCCTGCTTCTCTCTGCCGCGCAACCCTGCACGAGACCGTAATGGGTGACGGCGCCGGGCTGCGGGCTGAGACTGACCGAAACGCCCTGTGAGCGCTTGTGCCTGCCCGGCTTGGTGAAGAGCTGTGATGCCCAGTGCCCCTCCGCACGTCGCCCCCGCAGCGCAGCTCCACAGCGTACCTGCAGGTCCGACCGGCAAGCCAGGTTCGCGCACAGGGCCAGCTCCTGCAGCGCCGGCCACAGCGAGGTCACCGTCTCCGCCAGCGCCAGGGGCACGGCCACCGCCCGCCTCAGCCCCTCCTGCAGGGCAGCCGCGCGTCTGGAAGCAAGAGGGTCAGTGGTTAGAGCCCAGGGCGCCCGGACACTGCTGGACCCACCTGATGGCTCCGTTCTGAGCAGACGGAACCAGGGTGGGGACCACAGGGAAACTGTTCTTCAATCACAACACACCCCAGTGGGGGACTGACTGGTACCAGGGCCTCCTGAGGCGTCCGGATGTCCGCAGCCAGCGCTGCGCTCACCTGTCCTTGTCCTCAGGTGTGTTCTTGGGCAGCTTCGTTGCTTTCTGCCGGAGCAAACACAGAAACGCGCGGGTGACTGACTGTGATGAGGGGACACGGGAGCCTGGGGCAGGGAGGGGCTTCACGCAGGGCCCACACCACCCCCGAGGTCGGTTCCGTGGATTAGAGCCCTGGGCTCCTGGCAGAGGAGGGCAGGCGACCCGGCGCAAGGCCCCACGTGGTCAGCACTGGAGGCTGGAGAGGAGGGTGGAAGGGAGCGGGTTCTCCAGCCCCAGGCCTCCCAGCCTCCAGGCAAGGCAACCGCACAAGCCCCGAAGTCCAGGTCTAATGGTTCAGGCCGTGTCCGCGCATCCCCGAGGGGCCACACAACCCAGGCCTCCTCTGAGGAGCCATCAGCCCATGTGTCGCCCGCCTCGCCACTGCCGGGCAGGCCTCCCCCGTCCCGCACCCCGTGCTGTGAGCACCCGTCCAGCCCCGCTCGCTCACACCAGCGCCCGAGGCCTGCCCACGTGCCGGATCCAAAGGCGTAGCTGGTGGGGAACATGCCCTGCTGGTTTTGTGGGTTTCTCCAAATCTCCGCCCAAAACCGTTAACAGTCAGCTGGTCCATCAACCCTGCATGAGCATAAAGGATCCCTGGACCCGACCTGAACCAAATTCGATCAGCATCCTGACCCGACCAGAACCAGATTCTGTGACCATCCTGGACCCGACCTGAACCGGGTTCTGTCACCATCCTGACGTTCCCCAGTCTCCCCGGGCGCCCCTCCGGCCTCCTGTCTCCTGTGACACGTGTCTCTTTTCCGTGTGGACCCACAGCAGCTCCTCCCGGACACGGGGACCTGCTGACTCTGCTGCAGACCCAGGTCGGGGCAGGGGTGGGGGGGCAGGAGGGTCTCCACTGGGCAGAACTTTGCTGATTTTCGTCAAGTCTGACTTTCACGTGGCCACGTCTGTGTCTGGCTGAGGGGGGCGGCCCGCCCTCAGGGCTGCAGTCTGAGTTATTTTCTGATTCCTGTGAGGTTTCTCTGGTGACTCCACCTGAGATTGCGCATGTATTCGGCGCAAGATAAGGACGTTTTCTTATTTTTGCTCAAAAGTCTGTCTTCCTGCTGCTCACTGGGGACCTAGACCAGTGCAGTGTCTATCATACTCACGCGCGTGTGTGTGTGATCGCCGGTCGGGTGTGTCTTCAGTCTAACCATTCTATGTTAGGTTTTCTCTAAACCACACCTCTTTGCTGACTACTTTTCTTTTTCCTTCCTGCCTTTGGATTAGGTTTTCATTTTTCTAGTGCCCCCTCCAGTTGTTTTATATTTGTCTTATTCTAATCTCTAGCGGTCAGAATTTCTAATATTTGTTTTTAATCACGTGTTATTACTTATATGCACACTGATGCCTCTACTCGAGCCCCTCAGTATCTGAAGTGCCTCAGACCACAGACAGCTAGAGGTGCCCTGAGAGAAGTGCAACAACTCTGGCCTGGGGAGGCCGTTTAAACTACGACACAACACCAAGGAAAGAGCAAAAGAAAGACTGAATATTCGACGACATGAAAACACAAGGCTCTTATGGTCAGAAACCAGCACAAGCAAAGTTGAAAGTCAAACAAGCTGAGACTCCCTGGCTTATGAAAAGGCCTAGGCAGCACCACGCAGAACAGAGAAGAAAAGGACACCTCACTTTCCTGAGAAGGAAATAAAACCGCTGCAGAAAGTATGAAAACGCTCCTCCCCCTGCCCCGCCCACGTGAGACGCTCGCACCAGGGCAGCACCAAGAGACGCACGTGACCACCAGGTCCAGTGGCCGCGGCGTCGGGGCAGACGGCGAGAGGGCCACTCCAGGGCTCGATCCACACAACCTCTGCAAGGGCCACTGGGCAGCACCCTCCACGTGGGAAACACACCCGCCCTGGGGGGAAAGCCCGTCCCCGAGTCGCTCCTACAGCCCGTCCACCGAGTGCCCAGTGACGGAGGCCAGCTGTCCACACTGCCTGTCCCACGTGCTGACTGGACCTGGCCAGAATCCCCAACAGGGCTGGTCCAAGGCCTCCACCCCAGGCGACCCCAGAACACCGGGCCACTGAGCCGGGGGTGTCTCTGCTCCAGGAGGACATAAGGTGAAAGATGCAAGTTGCAACTGGACATCTGCCTGCCGCCATTTGCGTAAGAAAGGAGGAGAAAGGGGAGACCCAGTTCTGCCCAAATGCACACAAACATCTCAGGGAGACGTACGCACTGGGGCTGCACCTGCTTGGGCACGGGGACAACACACCAGCTGCCCTCTGCCCCTGTGAACTCTGAACCCCTGAAGTCTTCACCCATTTTAAAAAGCAAATAAACGAAATTAAAACGTAAAAGAGCATAGGGGAAAGGTGATCAGTCTCTGTACCCCGCCCCCGGGGACCCAGCTTCTGTCGCAGGGTCACCTCCTCCCCAGTGCGACATCCTAGACTGTCCCCGTGCGGATGTGGCACTCACGTCGGGGCGCCCAGCCCAGCAGCCCCCGAGGTCGCCTGGCCCAGGTCCTCCTGCCCCGTCCCCCACCCACCCCCGAGGCGGCTCTGGATGCCTGCTGTCTGTCGGGAGCTCATTCCTTCCCAGGCGTGTCTTCCTACCCCCGTGGGGTACGAGCGCCCTCATTCCCACCTCTCCCGGGTCCTCTCTGCTGTATCTGCCTTCAGACACGCCTGGGGCTTCTTGACCTTGAATTCGGACCTCGACCTTCCTGCAAGTTCCCCATCCCCCGCCCGGTCTGATGGACGTCCCACCTCCGCTGCCCCCTGGATGGGCACTGCCTGGATGCAGCCGCCCACGTCCTGTGCTTCTGAAAGTGCCCGGCTCCCCGGGGGCCCTTTGTGTCTCATGGCTGAACATCTTCTCTGATCTCTGAGACCACGACCCACAGCGTTTCTTCTGGAAGATTCCTGTTCCCGCCCTTCCCGGGATGGGAGCTCTTCCTTGGGGACCTTGTTTTCCTCCGGCATCTGCAGGTCTGGGTGTTACCCATCAGCGGGACTCAAGGACGTGGGCAGGGGGACGCTGAGCCTGGCTGACCCTCAGGACAGGTGCCCTTCTTGCCCCTCCCCCAGCCTGCAGAGACCCCGACCTGGAGTCACGCCTGCACCACACCCGCCGAGCTTGGCCCTGCACGAGCGGGGGGAGGGGGGTGCCCAAGAGGGGCTAGACCACTGTCTCCTCCCTCCAGCCCCCGGGGTCTACAGACAACTGTGCTGGTGGCAGCCCCTCCCCCTCCCCCTGTGACCCTGACCCACTTTTCTCTCGTCCGGACCCCGTACTGTCCACCGACCCCACTCTCCCTCGGGGCTGCCTCTGCGGGGCTGGTGACGGAGGCCCGTCTGCACGCTCACCAGGTAGGCCTCGAAGGCCCGGGCGTCGGCGTCCACCATCGCGGTCAGCTCAGTCAAGGCCGTGTGGAAGGGTGGGACCAGGCGCCGCACGGTCGCGTCCAGGTGTTCGAACTGGCGCCGCCCGTAGGTCATGAGGCCGGCCATGGAGGCCAGCGCGGCACCCTGGGGAGAGTGCCCTGTGCGTGGGACCAGCCCCAGGCTGGGCGACGCCCCCAACCCCGGCCGTCCCCCCCGCATCCTCGCCCAGGCCCCACTCACCATGGCTGCACTGGCTGCGGCCACGGAACCGCCCCCTGGGGCTGCCGAGCGGGCGCCCACCTCACGGACGAAGGTGCGCAGGGGCTGGTCAACCAGCCTCTGTTCTGGGCCGGCCTCGGGGACCAGGTACCTGCAGGGGTGGGGCTGGGAGTGAGGGTCTGCATCATGCAGGGGCGGGGACAGGGTCCTGGGTCGTTGCAGCCAGGCCATAAGGGTGGGATTGGCCAGGCTGGGGGCCCCTGATTTGCACCAGTGTGGGGGGGGGGCAAGGATGTGGGTCCAATATGCAGAGTGGCTGCCCCAGGGAAGGGCTGTGACCAGCCAGGAGCTGCGTGAGGACAGAGTGGGACCTTGTCGGGACCCCACTGGGCCCCCCAGCAAGCTCCCAGCCCCACGCCTGGCGACAGAGCAGAGCTCTGGAGGACTGAGAGGGTCTCCACGCAGGGGTGGGGGGCGGGGGCTGCTCACTCGATGATCCGCTCCTTGGGGTTGAAGGGGGACAGGGAGTCCAGGCCCAGCCGGTTCACCACCTGGAAGAGGGGCCAGTGAGTGGAGTCCCCTTGACCGGCACGTCCCACCCCTGCCGCCCGCGGGGCACCCTGCCCTGGTGGGGAGCCTGCAGGGGCACAGCTGCCGCACCCCATGCCCACCAGCAGCCCTGTCGGCTGAAGGCCTCACCGAGAGCAGGCACCCTGCCTGGGCTCCGGACACACCACCCACCCACCGTGCTGCTCCAGGGAGACCAAGGCCCGTGGTGACCCCATCCTGCCCCCACAAGAGCCTGTGCCGGAAAGGGACCAAGAAAACTGCCTCTTTGGACAGGATTCCAGCTCCTCGGGTGTCAGGGTCTCTCTGGTTCTTAAAGGCCGGGAGCTGCCTGATCTGCCCAAATGTGAGACTTGATATGTGAGGAAAAGTGAATTTTACCCAAATTCAAAATTAAGTTGGAAGTTGGAAATTCTACTCCCCATTTTGGAGTAGAATTCTTTCCACCAAAAACCACTCAGGACACTTTATAATGCTGAATGCCATCACACAGTTCCAACCCCTCTGAGCCACACAGGTGACATGTTCCACACAAAACAGAAAATGACAAGTGCAGCTTGAGGGAAACGAAGCAGCAGGTCCCAGGGGACGGTCATGAGGTCTCCCTGAGGATGTGGAAATGGGGCAGAGCACGCCCAAGGGCTGGCGGTAGAGCCGGCAAGCAGCCCGCCTGCCGCAGAAAACCTCAGAGTGAGGAACAGAACTGTCAGAATGGAATTCAGCACCCGGCAAAGCTGGCAGAAAGTAAAGGAAACCATTCACAGCCAGAAGTGACCAGAGATGCCCAGAAAGACCTCCTCTCCCAGAAGCTGGGTCCACCCTGGAGACATCTGCGACCTCTCACGAGTAGGGTGGTCTCGAGCCCACAAGAGCTGTGTCAGACGGGAGACCCTTGAAAGAGGACATCTTCAAGGATGAATCTTGGAAAAACGGCCCATCACAGGAAATATTGGGATACTTCCCAGTCTCGGGCTTCCGTTTGGTGAAGCACGAAAAAAATCTTTCCTGGGAATTCTAACCTGACGGGGAGGTGGGCCACCGTTCACACAGAATTCTCTTCCTGTGTGGCACCAAAGCGCCAAGCAAAAGGCTCATCTAAAGTGGCCCAAACATCTAACAGAGGCAAACACAAACTAAACCAGGTGACCAAGAATTACCACAGACGAAACTCTAAAGAACAGGCCCTCACGATCCAAACTCACAAAGCGCGTGAAGAAGCACCACCATGAGAATCAGCAGACACAACAGTCTGCAAAATCAGACCTTCAAGGACTGCAGACCTCAGAACTTTCAGATAAAAAATATAAAATAATATGTTTTAAAAGACAGTAGAGGGCTTCCCTGGTGGCGCAGTGGTTGAGAGTCCGCCTGCCGATGCAGGGGACAAGGGTTCGTGCCCCAGTCCGGGAAGATCCCACATGCCGCGGAGCGGCTGGGCCCGTGAGCCATGGCCGCTGAGCCTGCACATCCGGAGCCTGTGCTCCACAATGGGAGGGGGCACAACAGTGAGAGGCCCGTGTACCGACAAAAAAAACAAAAAAGAAGACAGTAGAGAGCGTCAAACACATTAATAAAGAATAAATAAATGTGGGAGAGGTGAAAGCTTCTTAGAGAAAAAGGATGAAGTTAGAAAATTCTCGATGCTCCTAATACTTGCGGCTGGAATTTTAAGAGGAACAGGTCACTTACACATTCTTAAACTACCTCCCCAGGGAGTTCTTATTAACAACAAAAGGAAAACAGAAACACTGCAGTGATAACCCTGGTTCAGGGATACCAGCTTGACCAGAGGACCCAGGTAACGCCCTGAGGGGGACACTCCATCACTTCTGTGCTACTCCTGCCGGAAACGCACAAGCACACACAGCCCTGAGACAGGTCAGACCGGCACCCAGCGAGCGGCGCTTCACAAAGCCACCAGCCGGTGCTCCACAGTCCGTCACGGTCAAGGAAAGACGGGGAGAACTGGGGACCTGATCCAGATTAAAGGCCATAAAAGACAAGCCAGCCGAAACCACTGCTGCTCTGGGGCAGACCATGGACAGGGGGGCACGGATGCGATTTGATTCCGGTCTGCAGATTAGACGCCAGGCTGTACCGTGCTGGATTTCCCGGTTTTGATCATTGCACTGTGATTGTGTAAGAGAACGTCCTTGATCTTAAGAATTACACCCTGAATAAACAAGGGGTAAAGGGCACAGTGTCTTCAATCTACTTTAAAATGTTCCAGAAAAAAATATGATTATGCGTGGAATACAGAAATAGAGTGATACAGCAGATGGGGCCAAATGCAACAATAGGTGAACCTGGAGAGCATAAAAGAGCTCCTGGTACTGTGCTCGCACCTCTTCTGTGAGTAGGAAATTACATCAAGATAAAAAGTTACACAAAACTTTGTAACTGCTAGAAAGAGAATAGACCCAGCCATAAACTGCATCAGTGATTGCAAAATGAAGCCTGAGAAAACCACAGTGAATACGGGGGAAAGAAAGAACAAAAAAGGCAGAATATGTGGAAGAAAATGCTACCGCAGTGTAACGGGTGTCGGTAAAGTGAAAGGACCAAAAACTGGATCAAAAATACAATGGAAGAAAATATTCCTGAAGCTAAACAAGAATGAACCTGTGAATCCCAAGAAACCCTGTTCCAGAGAAAAAACTGATGCGGAACAATCCACAGCAAGACTCCTGTGGCAGCGTCGTTGACCCTCAAGGATAAGGATGGAATTCTTCAAGCATCCAGGAGAAAGAACCGGCCACCAGGTCAGGGTTAGCCTTAGACCTCCGCACAGGGACATTCATTCCAAAGGTGGTAACGACGTGTCTGCAACGTTCTCAGGAAAAGACTGGTGACTTGAGGTTTTGGTTGTCCTACGGTCTTGCAAGCATAACGTCACAGAAGGACATTCCCAAACCTGCCAGAACCCACAGAATAAAGCCCCTGTGAGCCTTTCTTTAAAAATCTGCCTGTTTGTGAAATCCAGCCAGACAGATGGGAAAGGACAGAGATGCATAGTGACCTCACTTGTGTATGGAACCAAGATTAAACATCTGTGGGTATTTAGTATGTGTGGATATGGGTACAGAAGGTCAGTGTTATACACTGACAATGTAAAAATAACAGCAAAGCAGTTTAAATCTGGAACACTCACACAAGCGCATTAATTTTTTTGTCTCTCTTCACCAAGAGTCAACAGACATTGTCTAATATTGATAAACAGCTAAAGGATTAAATACATTATTTAAACTTAAAAAGTTAAGCACCTAGAACTAATAAATGAATTCAGCAAGGTAGCAGGATACAAAGTCAACACACAAAGGTCAGTGCATTTCTAAACACTAACAGTGAACAATCCAAAAAAGAAATTACAAAAACAATTCCGTTTCAATAGCATAAAATACTTAGGAATTAATTAACTTAACCAAGGAGGTGAAAGACTACAACGAAAACTACAAAACATGATGAAAGAAGGCAAAGACAAATGAAGGGGAATACAGCCCACGTCCAGGGCTGGAAAGACGGTGCTGTAAGACAGCACCACCCCCCAAAGTGGCCTGCGGAGTCAGCACGAGCCCCGTCACAGTCCTGACAACGTCTTTTGCAGAAATAGGAAACCCCATCCCGGACACTGGTGACAGCTGCCCGACTTTACACACACACCAGGGGCCAGTGCACTTAAAAATGGTTAAAAGACGACGAATTTCACGTCATGTCTATTTTACCATAACTTAAACAACTGAAAAAATACTTAAGCACCAAAATAACCAGCTCCCTAAAAAATAGCACAAGTCTAAAAAATCAGGAAATAGAGAAGCAAGAAAGACAGCAGTAAATGCTGTGCAGTTACTGTCTCATTCATTTCCTGTGTCTCATGTTATGGGAATGTAGATTCTTTTCTTAAAGTGTATATTATGCTTTCAGATGATTATGTCTTCAAAGCTACACCACTGAGTATAAGCTCTGTTGGCTTCCGCCAGACAGCAAAAGGCAGACCTCCCTCTACCGCACTTCACAGATAGTACGTTTCTGACAAATTGAAGGTTTGTGGCAACCCTGCTTCAAGCAAGTCTATTGGCACCATTTTTCCAACAGCATTTGCTCACTTTGTGTCTCTGTGTCACATTTTGGTAATTCTTGCAGTATTTCAAATCCTCCTCCAGCACAAAGATCACGACTCTCTGTAAGCTCAGATGATGGTTAGCATTTTTTAGCAATAAAGTACTTTTAAAGTAAGTATGTACACAGCTTTTTTAGACATAATAGTATTGCAAACTTAATAGACTACAGTCTAGTGTAAACATAACTTTTATACACACTAGGAAACCAAAAAAATCGTGAGTTGCTTTATTGCAATATTCACTTTCTTGCAGTGGCCTAGAACCAAAGCTATGCTATCTCCAAGGTGCCTGTGCTGATAAAAATTAAGTCAAACTGATACATTTGGATAAAGTTTTTAAATTAATAAATCAAAAAATAGAGATAAATATATTGTTATAAGGTAATTAGCAGAATTCCTAAAAATAGACTAACTCCTCCATACAGCCCAAAGGAAACCACATACTCTCATGCCTAAAACTAGGACAACAGTAAGTCCAGACATACCTGCTAAATTAGTAGATACAAAAGGATAAACTCAACTACCAAAAGACAAAAGCTTTCAGAGAGGGCTTCCCTGGTGGCACAGTGGTTAAGAATCCACCTGCCGATGCAGGGGACACGGGTTCGAGCCCTGGTCCGGAAGGATCCCACATGCCACGGAGCAACTAAGCCCAGGCACCACAACTACTGAAGCCCGCGCACATAGAGCCCGTGCTCCGCAACAAGAGAAGCCACCGCAATGAGAAGCCCGTGCACCGCAACGAAGAACAGCTCCTGCTCGCCGCAACTAGAGAAAGCCCGCGCCCAGCAACGAAGACCCAACACAGCCAAAAATAAATAAATAAATAAATAAAACTTTCAGAGAAATCCAATCACGCGTTCATTATAAGAAACACCCTCAAGACAAAATGACTCCGAGGCCAGAGCAACAGGACTGAGAAGGACGGCCACACCCAGAGCAGGCGGTAGGACCTGGGACCAAAGGAACAGCTTTGTGAATAACCCATGGACACTAGATTCACGCACCCAAATCCCAACAGGCAGGGAGCGGACGAGGGGCAGGTCCTTCCATCTGCGGGACGTGGCTCCAGGACAGGCACCGGGCCCCGTCCTCTCTGCTGAAGTTTCACAAGACTGAACACATTTTAGGTCACAGAGAAAACCTCAACAGTGTCCCCCAAGTGAAAACAGTGTGATCTCAACTTCCAGGCACAGACAAGAAAACAAAGAAGGAGGAGGCCTGGCCCCACAGACAGGGCCCCAGGCCCGGGGTGCAGGCGTCCGGAGCCCCCCACCTGCTCCCTGACTCACCCCCAGCCCCACCCACCAGCCGGAGCCGCTGCCCCTCCTCCAGGACGAAGAGGTTCTCCTTCTCGCAGTAGAAGACGGCCACGTCCAGCAGGGCCTTCAGAGGCACCAGGCCCACCAGCTGCGAGCCCACCACCGGGAGGCTCAGCTCCTGTAGAGGTCAGAGGTCGGAGGTTGGGGAGTCAGCGCCCAGGGGGCTGGGCTTGAGAGAGAGGGGAGGGGACCCACCCTGCTCACCTGGGCTTCTCTGCAGGTCTCCTCGTAGACCGTGTGCAGCCCTGTGACCTCAAAGTCCAGGAGGTTCATAGACACCTGAGCCAGGTTCTTCTCATCCAGGTACCAGCCGATGCCCTGCACCTTTCTCAGGCGTCCTGGCTGCCAAGGAGAAGGCTTGCCCAGCCCGGCCCCGCCCAGCCTCTCCTGCGCCCCTCACTGAGAGCCCCTTGCCCCTGCATCCCCCAGCCAGCCCGAGGGCTCCCTTCCACCCCAGACACCCGGACAAGGGGGGCCGTGGCCTGAAGACTGTGCGGTGCAGCCAGGCAGCCGGCTTCAGGCAGGTCTGTTCCTCACTCGCCCATTCTCATCTGAGCCGGGAAAGGGCCTGCCCACCACGGGAAACCAAGGCCCCGAAGGGTCAGTGCCGCGGGGCCTGCCCTGCACAAGCCACAGGCTCAGACCAGGCCGGGCGGCCTGGGCATCCCGCCCACATCCCTGTCCTGGGGGCGGGTCCCTGCCTCCCACCCCTTCCACCCCTGGCCCCAGAGGCCAGCTCCTGGCCCTCACTGCCTGGGGTGACTCAGTCTACCGTTCGGGCTTAGGCAGACTCTTGACGTCAGCAGAGCACAGAGAAGGATTCGGGAGTTGCCGTGTTTTTGTATTGTGTTTGCAGACAACTGAGTGTTCAGCACGGAAGCTGGGTTCCCAGGGCCTCAGCTGCCTGGAAGGCCCAGGGCTCTGGGAGTGGGGCCTGACAGGTGGGCAGGGCCTCCTTCACCGGGTGTCTCTGTGTCTGTGTCCAGCTCGAACTTTCTGCAGGAGCGATACTCACACTAGGTGACAGCTATGATGGCAGACTTGGTGGATGAGGGCACCTGGGGGTACCTGGAAGTACCTGAGGCATCTGGAGGTACATGGGGGCACCTAGGGGTACCTAGGGTGCAGAAGCGGCTGTTTTCCTATCAGTGTGGAAATGATGCAGTATTTTAACCACAGCTGCAGCCCTGCAACTTCCATGGAAAATGTCCTTAAAGACCTGCTCCCCAGCTTCAAACCCTGGAACCCCGACCCTGCCGGTCCCACGTGGCGTGGACCCCGAGGCAGGCTGGTCAGCAGCCCCACGCACGGGGCAGGGCCTGGGCCCCCTCCGGCGGCGGCACGGGTGCCCTCACGGCGACCCCGCGCCCGCCCTCACCTGGCCCGCCCCGCGGCCCTGCTCCCGGAGGTCGAGGGCGATGCGGTGCGCTTGCTCCCTGGTGCTGAGCAGGTTGACGTTGAACGCGATGAGGAACTTCCGCGCCCCCGTGACAGTGGCCCCCCAGCTGGGGACGAAGGAGCTGGGGCCGAAGTCGGGCGCCCACTCAGCCTGCTTGAGCTGTGGGGAGACCAGTGGGTGAGGGAAGGGGGAGGACGGACCACCCTGCGGGGTCCGCCCCCAGACCGCCCACTGGGAGGGGACACCGCACCTTCTCAGGCAGGGCCTCGTACTCGCCGGCCCGGATGGCCGGCAGAGACCGGCGGCTGGCCGTCCGTGCTGCCTCGCCGTAGAGGTACACTGCAAGGGGCCTGGCCGGTCAGGCCCTCGGCCGGCGGGCGCTGCAGGACCCCCATTCCCGCAGCTCCGTCTTGCTGGCAGCGCCCCCATCTCTGAGCCCCGTCAGATGGGTGTGGGTGATCGCTGATGGGCACTCTGTATGGGCCAGGACCCGTCCTCTGCCCACCCCTGCTGCCCCTGCACAGATGCCCCAGAAAAAGCCATTGCCCGCCCACAAGAGGGGCTGGAAGGATATTCGTGTTTCTCTCCAAAGTGCATTTTCATTGAACGAGCAACACGCCCGCAAATTAAGGAACGAGGAGGAGAGAAAACAAAACTCACCACCAGCTCTGACACCTGCACAGGGCAGGTGACACCCGTCCATCAGCCACATTGCAGGGGGCTGGACCTGTGCCCGGGCTCACAGGTCCGCCTGCTGCCCTGTGCTGGGCTTTTCCTTGATTTGGTTAATTCCCCAAAGAGACTGTTTAGGGCTCCCCTAGTCCTTTACAGAGCGGCTCCTCGGTCCCTGCCTCCCTGACGGCTGGGACCCTGTCCCTGTGGTTTGTCCCATTGCAGGAGAAGCGGGACATATTCCTACCTGTCAAAAACCTGCATGGTAGGGTTTTTGGGTTTTTTTCTTAAAATGCATTTTTAAGGATGCAAGAGCAGAGAGCCTCAACGGATGGCTGAGGCTGCTGGGAAGTGAAATGAAGTGAGGAGGGGCTGGCTGGGGGAGCCCCTGGGGTAGGCCGCCCTTCCCCAGGCACGCACCCGGCACACCCAGCTCCTCTGCCAGCCGCTGGCCAAAGGCCTGAGCACAGAGCACGCATTCGTCCATGGTGACGCCCCTCACTGGGATGAAGGGGCACACGTCCAGGGCGCCCATCCGAGGGTGCTCCCCTGCACAGAGATGGGGGCTGAGGAAGCTGGGGCCCGGGTGTGGAGCTCGGGGCAGACTCTGCACTCCAGCCCCCTGCACACGCACACCCGCACTGACCACAGGGCCCTGGGAGAAGCAGCCCCCGATTTCTGCGGCATCTCAGGGGTAAACCCCTCCCTCTCCTAAGAGCCGAGAGGATAAGTCCGAGCCCTCAGGGAGGGGCGCCGTCACCCGGCTGCCTTACAGAGGGTCCTTCTCAGAGCCCGAGTCCCACTGGGGTCAGATGGCAGCTCCCACGGGCCCCTCCCCCCAGGTGGTTCCTGAGATAAGCCTCCATCTCTCTTCACCAGTTGGGATCTCTTGTGAATTCCCTCCCCCTCTGTGGGCATCCAGAGACCCTGCCCTTTTGACCAGCTCCCCGTGTGTCCACCGACCTTTGACCCTGCCGCCCAAAGAATGTGTTTGATTTGTGGGCTGTTGACAGATCGGGCTGTGTCCCCCACCCCCGCCCAGGGCCTGCACAGAGTGCGATCACCTCTCTGCCAGCCACTCCAGGGTCCCCTGAAACGTGGACGGGGTCCAAGGAGCATCCAGCCAGCGCGATGGCCCCATGCCCTTGGGGAGTCCTGCGGGCGAGGCCGGCCGTGCGCACTCGGGCCCTCACCTCTGTGCCTGCCCATGTCGATGAGCCGGTGGGCGACCCGGGCGGCATTGAGGGCCCCCTCCACCACGTCCTCGGGGCGCCCCACGAAGGTGTAGACGGTGCGGTTGGTGGAGGGGCCAGCGTCCACGTCCAGCAGCACGCAGCCCGGGGTCTGCACCACCGCTCGGGAGATGGCATCGATCACCTGGGGACAAAGCCAGGCCTGCGCCTCGGTCTCCCCACGCGGAAGAGGGGGCGGGAGCTGCAGGGGCCATGCCCGCCCTGTCCCCATTCAGACACGACGCGGGGCGAGGACCTGGGCATATGGGGGCCGGCGCCCAGGCAGCACCCTCCGGGAGAAACTGAGGCAGGAAGCAGAACCCGGGCGCAGGGGCTCTCAGGGCCCCGAGAAGGTGACCCACAGGCCAAGATCACAGAGGGGCAGGGCCCCAGCCCACAGGCCACCTGTGTCTGGGGGGCGGAGCATGAAGGGCCCGGAAACTTCTGAGGCAGCAGGAAGGCCTGCCCAGCTCTCTGTGCCTCAGTTTCCTGCAGGTCATGTGGGTATGAGAGCGGCGCCCACCTCAGAAGGTGGGGAAGGAAGACGGGGTACCCCCCGGGGACCCTGAAATGGCCCTGGGGGTCGGGCTTCAGGGGCCCTGTTTTCACACAAGATGCCAAGTGACCCCCCCGGACCCCAGGCCCAGACCTGGGCCAGGACCTGGCTGCCTGCCTGCTGCCACCTTCCGCACCCTTTCCAGAGAAGACAATCCCCAAACCGCACACTGAGCCGCATCCTCCTTGCCCTGAGCCCCTACACCACCCCCCGCCACCCCCTGGTGCCTCACCTCCTGGCTCTTCCCCTCGGAGAAGTTGGGGACACATTCTACCAGCTGGGACATAGTCCAGGCCCTGCTGTAGCCGCTCCTCTCGCCAGCAGAGGTGGGAAGGAGGCCAGCAGGGCCTTTATGCCCTCGGGCGGCGCCCCACCCCGGGGCCAGGCTTCTTATTAACCGAGTAGATGGGGGAGGGGCAGAGCCAGGACCCGAGAGGCTGCCAGTGGAGGGCGAGGACCGAGGCCTCCACCCACGTGGGCGTGGGCTCCGCCGTGGGAAGTGCCTGTGGCCTGGACCCTCGGGGGAGGGTCCTCGGCAGGCGGCGGCTCAGGTCAGCCCAGGCTTGAGGCCCAGCTGGGTCCAGGGCCCCCTGGTGACCCTCTGGGTGACCGTCCGGTGACCCTCCAGGCCTTTCGTTCCTTGGCAGAACAGCCAAGCCTCAGGGCTGCAGGGGGTGAGAGGGACCATGTGTGAGGCCCCGGCACCAGCCCTGGCTCTCAGCAGAGGGCAGCACGCCTGGTTGGGCAGGAGAAGGGGCAGGGGGTGAGTATGTGCGGGTGCGTGCCTGCTGGCGGGGCGGGCAGGTGAGGCCCAGCTCTCCCGGCTGCTGGCTGTGCTCCCTGAGCCCGGAGGGTCCCCACAAGGGCGACGCACCCCAGGTCAGCAGCACAGGGCCCTGAGCCCAGAGAGCCAGCTCGAGTCAACACTGTCTTGCAGTCCTTCGTGATTTTTGAACAGGGGATTGTTTCCGTTCTGCAAAGGCCCACCGATCACATGGTCATCCTGGCAGCACATGGACCCCCACAGACCCCTCCCTCCCAAGAGCAGACTGCAGCCATCCGTGCTCCTCCCGGAAGCAGGCCCCCACGCGGCCTTTGTGGGGTCAGCGTCCGCAGCTGTTTCACCCCTTGCAGTCACCACAGGGCCAGGAGAGGGGATGCCCAGATCCCTCGGGTCAGCAGCTCTCTGGTCCTTGGGAAGCCCCCCCCTCCAGCAGCTGCTCACGGGGACTGGAAGAGGGAGAAGGGCTGGGCGAGCCCAGAGACCCTGGAGGCTAGGGGCAGGCCCGTCCTGTCCAGCTGTGGCTCCCTGGGCCGACTGTGGGTGAACGTGGGTGATGGCCGTCCTGCCCCCCGGGTCCCAGGAGGGGACGTGGGCACCCCGGCAGCACCTGGTCCTTTGCGAGGGCTTAACCAGGGCAGCTCTCCAAACTCAGGCCCCGACGCCAGGTCTAACCCGAAAGAGCCCGCAGGCCCAGGGGTGGGGGCCCAAAGTGCCCACCAGACGGCCCTGCGTCCTGCAGAGGGCCCCCAGGTGGTGGGGAGTCTCAGCAAGGGTAGTGTCTGGCAGCTGGGAGGGATGAGGTCTGTTAAGGGCTGAATTGTGACCCCCGCCCCCAAATTTATATGTCGAAGGCCTAATCCCAGCATGACTGTGCCTGGAGACAGGGTCTTTGCAGAGATAATGAGGTTAAAATGAGGTCACTAGAGTGGGCCTGATCCCATAGGAGTGGCATCCTTATGAGATTAGGACACAGACACCCACAGAGAGTGATGACCATGTGAGGACACAGGGAGGAGACAGCTGTCCACGTGCCCAGGGGAGAGGCCCCAGGAGGAACCAGCCCTGTTGCACCTGGATCGCAGATTTCAGCCTCCAGAACTGTGAGATGATAAATTTCTATTTTTTAAGCCGCCCTGTCGGTGGTATTTGTTACAGCACCTGAGCTGACTGCGACAGGGGCCAGTGCATCTGGGACACACAAGGCTAGGGCGCCCTAGCACCTTCATCCTCATACCTACAGCAGAGAAGGAACCAGGAAGGTGTCCTGACTGCAGAGCCTCAGGGGGCCACCTGCCCTCTCCAGGCTTCAGGAGAGTTGGGGGCCAGAGGGCTCTGGCAGGAGTGGGGCTGTGTGTCCTACAGAGACGGTTCTGGGCCAGGGCTTGGCTACGGCTGGGAACGCAAGATGCAGGGACAGGACCCAGTGTGATGCTGGGACCAGTTTTTTTTTTTCTTTTCTTTTCTATTTTTTTTCTATCTCAGGGGAGTGGGACCAGTTCTTGGGGGCAGTTTTGAGACATTAAAATTTTTGGCAGGTGCTAAAAATAGCTCCTGAATAGGGGACCCTAGAAAGCTCCACCACTTACAGGAAAAAGCCATCTCACCAGCACCCGGTTGCTGGTTTCTACTACCACCTTCCAACCAAAGGGACCAGGGCTCTCGATCCCAGAACCAGGCAGAAAATCGACGCCCTTTGCACACTGGCTCCCCTTCCCATGGGGGCTCCTGCTTCCTTGAATCATCTCCCAAGTAAACTGCCCGTCCTGCGCCAGCCTCGCCGGCAGGGCGCACCCACACAGCTGCACGCGGGCACGTGGTTTAAAGCGCTGCAGTCGCTGTCTCGCAATTCCTGACTTTTGAAAAAGGGGCCTGTGTTTTCACTCCGCCCTGCAGATTCTGCAGCTGCCCTGCCTGCTGCGGAATCCTTGCCCCAGGCTCCGCCTTCAGGGAAACCCGCAGGGGGACGGACCGCTGCCCTTCCAAGAGGAGGCACTGCGACCCCAGGGGAGGGGACCAGGTGCCGTGTGTGCTGGCGGGTCCTCAGGGTTGGTGGCCTCGTTCCAAATACAGTGGGGCCTCTGCCCTCAAAGAGCAGCGGTAAAGGAGGAACAGCAAACAGACGACTTTTAATAGAGTGCGACCCGCTGCGCAGGTGTGGGCGGTGGGGCGGGCAGCCGGGCGCCGGCCAGCGTGTCGGGACAGCGCGGGCGTAGGCGTACCGGGCCCTGGCGCCCTCAGCGCGCTCTCCGGAGAGCGGACGAGGAGCGCGGCGCCCGGGTTACAACACGCGTTTATTGCAGGGAGGCGCGGGTCGGAGGCTTCACCAGGCGAAGAGCGGGCGGCCGTCCTCCTTGGAGAGCTCGCACAGGCAGTTGAGCAGAAGCAGCGAGTCGCCCAGGAACTTGGGGGGCACGATGTCGATGACCAACTTGCGCAGGGCGGCCGGGCTGCTGTGCAGCGGGTTGGCGCGCAGGTCGGGCCGCTGCTTCGGGATGCCGTAGGTGTTGATGAGGAACTCGCTGAACACGGGGTGCACAGCGCGCTTGTAGCCCAGCCTCTCCAGGCGCGCCGTCAGCGTCAGGTAGCAGTGCGTCAGCTCCAGCCGCTTCTTCTCGTCCACTGAGCCGTCCAGGGACTTGATGGACGTCTGTGGGCACAGGCGCGGGTGGGCGGGCAGAGCCGGGAACCCGCAGGCGGGGCCATGGAGTGGGGCGGGAGGTGAGGCCCAGGCCCAGGGCGGGGGGTTGGGCAGGGGCTAGATTCCCCTAGCGCAGCTGTGTAGGTGGTGACAATGAGGCCCACAGCCAGGACCCCACCAGGGGAGCCGTCCCCCAGTTTCCCTCCAGCACAGTGTCAGGGAGAGCAGGGAGCGGCACTCCAGGCTCGCAGAAGGTGTCTTGCCAGCTGGGGCTAAGCGTCAAAGTACTCCCCGGCCTGGAGCCACTCCTGAGATGGGACCAGCTCATCGTGTCCCCGGCACATCTGCCTCAGACACCACTCAGGCTCGCCCAGGGCTGCAGCTGCGTGGGCACCACGTGTGATGGGGCAGCAAGGGGGCCCCGGGGCAGGGGGTGTTCTAGGGCAGGGAGGGCCCCCAGGCAGGGAGGCGCACCTGCTTGATCTTCTCAGGGATGTTGGACACAGTGAAGCCATAGAGCCGGGTCACCCCTGGGAAGACATAGGCCAGGATGCACCAGTCCAGCTGGGAGGTGATCTCCCCAACGATGCGCCCGTCCTTCTCGGTGCCGGCAAAGCTCTGGGTCTCTGCAAGGGGGAGGGGGCGGGGGGGCCAGTGAGACAGGCCGGCCAGGACTCGGAGGGTCAGGGGCCACCCACCTTCCTCCTGCCTGTGCTCCAGGGTCCATTTCAGGGAGAGGACCGACCCGAACGCAGACACTGTGCGTTTGCGGTGAAGCCTCGGGGGCCCGGCAGAGCCTTCCGCAAGGCCCTGGTTGTGACCTGAGGGGGCACCCTCCTCCCCACTGACACCTGCCCTCCACTGTGAGGCAAACACAAATTTAAAAGGAAACTTTGAATTTTCTGTTGCCAAAGGGGAAAGAGAGCTTTCCTTTCCTCCCCGTTCTTGGCATGTTCCCTGAGCACCCTGATCCCAGGTCCTTTCTCCATCCCTCCCCCGCTCCCCAACAAAGATGGGCGTAAACACTCTAAAAGCCTGTTTCACAGCCCAGCATTATTTTCTTGTCCCCGAGTCTGCTCAGCACCCAGTCTAAGTTGACCCCTCAGAGGCCCCAGCCCTGAGACCAGGTGAACTCAGGACAGGCTAGGCGTGTCCCCCACCTGAGGGTGGGTCTGGTTAACTGAAGGACATGTAAGTAACACGTGTGGATCCAGTCTGCGTAGCTCTGTCTTGGCAGCCCGTGTGCCTCGCATGCTGGGCTAGTGCTTGTTCGGTAATAAGACTTTCCTTCGTTGTGAATAGGATTGCTGCGCTGGCAGATTCTAATTTTAATTATTTCCCACCGTCACCCCGGCACATCAACCGCCCTCCCCTCCAAAACCTGCTCCCAAATCTCCCCTCCCCACAGCAGTCTCCGATGTCAGCAAGTCTTCCACCTGACAACCGTGATACGATCAATACCCTTCAAGACCACTGTGCTCTCTGAAGGTCACACTGTTATCACCAGGTGCACCTGACCTTGAGAGACGGCTGGGTGAGAAAGGGCCTGCCTCACAATGCCCGGGGCGCCCTCACTGACCAGGACACGCCCGGCGGGGGACGCGGGCTCTCGGCAGAGCATCCGGTGCCTTCCACGCTCTGCCCTTTCTTCCCCACGGGAGACATTTAGTAACGCGCCCATTTCTAAAGCTTTCCTAAAAGCCCTGCAACCTTCAAACCCGCCCGTGATCCAAACCCCTTCCGAGGGTGTTGGATGGTACAGCCCTGCCGGGTCCGTCCACCGGGCGGGCAGTGCCCGTGATCCAAACCCCTTCCAAGGGTGTCGGATGGTGCAGCCCTGCCAGGTCCGTCCACCGGGCGGGCAGTGCCCGTGATCCAAACCCCTTCCGAGGGTGTCGGATGGTACAGCCCTGCTGGGTCCGTCCACCGGGCGGGCAGTGCACAAACGGGATAGGTGCTCTGCGTGGAGAGCCGGCCCCCCGGTCCTGTTACCCACAGACACCTGTGCCCACCGAAGGCTCAGGACCCCCAGCACACAGAGAGCTCGGCCTGACTCCCCAGCCATGCCGGCAGGGCTCAGTGGCCCGGGGAGTGGCTGAACTGCTCCTGCGGGCTGTCTGTGTGGGCGTGAGCACTGGGCTCCAGGACCAGCCCTGCCCGTGACATCGGGCAGCTGTTCTGCTTCCCTCGGCCACATCCTGTGACTGTCCACACAGCCCCCCGTCCCAGAACCCCGCCTGGTCACTCTCCACAGGAACGTGATTGCCAGTCAGCACGGGCTTATCAAGGCCAGGGATCGGCAGCCTCCTCCTCTGTGGACACCAGGAGAGGCTGGGGGGACATCCGTCCTTCCGCTCCCTCGGCCGCGCCTGTGCAGGTGCTGAGTGGGGAGGACGAGGCCGAACTCAGAGCACTCCGGGTCTCAGGGGATGTGGGCCGGGCAGATGGGAGGGCCAGCATGGGGGCCGAGGGGGTGTGGGTGCCCGGGGCAGGGGTCCTCCCCTGAGCCACAAGACCCAGAGCCCTGTGAGGGCCCTGGGGTCACAAGGTCACAGGGTTGGGGGAGGCAGAGAGCCAGGTGTCCGAGGGCCCAGGAGAAATGCTGGGCTGAGCCTGTGGAGACAGGGAGCCACAGCGGGTGTCGAGAAAGTAATCTGGCGGCTGCGGCCGGAGCGGCAGGACAGGCTCTGGACTCAGGGTTAAACCGGGGGTGACGGGGAGGTTCCTGGTAACAGGGGCTCGGACCCCCTCAGAGGGGCCCTTGAGGCCCCGAGCAACCAACCCAGCTGAGCCGGGCTGCTTCCGTTCCCTCCTCCAGGAGCGTCTCTGGTCCTTCCGTGGTTTGACTTATCCTCACGATGAGCCTTCGAGGGGCCTCAGGCTCCACTTACACACAAAGGAACTGAGGTTGAGGGGCTCGCTGCGTCCCAATGACTTTTAACTCTTTTTATTGAGATGTAACTCACATTATAAAATTCACTCTTTCAAATATGCAATCCAGTGGCTTTTAGTATACTCACCAAGTCGTATGGCCATCAGCAGTCTACAAGCCCCGCACCCAACTAGCACTCGCTCACAGCTCACCCTGCAGCCACGCACCCGCCTTCTGACCCTATGGATTTATCTACTCTGGACATTTCATATCAGTGGAATCACATAACATGTGGTCTTTCGTGACTGGCTTCATTCACCCAGCATGTTTTCATGGCACATCCATGTTGTACCGTGAGTCAGGACTTCAGTCCTATTTATGGCTGAACAACATTCCGTGGTATGGATACAGCACATTCTGTTTATCCCTTCCTCCACTGATAGGCATCTGGGCTGCTTCCACTTGTTGGCTAATATGAATAATGCTGCTATGACCGCTCACATAAACATTTTTGTGTGGACAAATGTTTTCAGGTCTTTCGGTGATATACCTAGGAATGGAATTGCTGGGACACGAGGTAACTCTATGTCTAACTTTTTGAGGAACTGCCAGACTGTTTTCCACAGGGGCAAGGTGTGTAGGTTCCAATTCCCCCACTCCCTCTCCAACACTGCTTATTGTCCGTCTTTTTTTTTTTTTTTTTTTTGCGGTACGCGGGCCTCTCACTGCTGTGGCCTCTCCCGTTGCGGAGCAGAGGCTCTGGACGCACAGGCTCAGCGGCCATGGCTCATGGGCCCAGCCGCTCCGCGGCATGTGGGATCTTCCCGGACCGGGGCACGAACCCGCGTCCCCTGCATCGGCAGGCGGACTCTCAACCACTGCGCCACCAGGGAAGCCCCGTCCGTCTTTTTTATTATAACCATCCTGGTGGATGTGAAGTTGTGTCTCACTGCAGTTTTCATTTGCATTTCGCTGATGGCTGAGGATACTGAACATCTTTTCACGTGCTTATTGGCCATTTGTCTGCCTTCTTTGGGGAAATGTCTATTTAAATTCTTTGCCCATTTTTAATTGGACTGTTTGTCTTTTACTGAGGAGTTGTAAGTGTTCTTATATATCCTGGATACTGTTCCCTTATCGGATACATGATTTACACATATTTTCTCCCATTCCGTGAGTTGACTTTTCACTTTTTTGAAATGTCCCTTTGAAATACCAAAGTGTTTACCTTTGATAAAGTCTGATATATCTGTTTTTTCTTTTGTTGCTCATGCCTTTGGTGTCACAGCTATGACTCTATTGCCAAATCCAAGGTCATAAGAGTTATGTCTATGTTTTCTTTTAAGAGTTTTATGGTTTTAGGTCTTTTAAGTCTGTGATCTATTTTTAGTTAATTTTCTACATTGTGTGAAGTCCAACTTCATTATTTTGCACCTGGATATCCACTTTCCCAGCACCGTTTGTTGAAAAGACTCTTCTCTCCCCACTGAATTGTCTTGTAACCCTTGTCAAAGATCAAACCTGTAAATGCATGGGTTTATCTCTGGACTTATTCTATTTCATCGACTTGTATGCCTGTTCTTATATCAGTACCATGCTGTTGATTACTGTAACTTTATAATAAATTTTGAAATTGGGAAATGTGTGTCCTCCGATTTTATTCTCCTTTTTCAAGATTGCTTTGCCTATTCTGAGTCCCATGCATTTCCATACAAATTTTAGGATCAGCATGTCAATTTCTGCAAAGGAGCCAGGTGGGATTTTGATAAGGATTTGCATTGAGATTTGTGGATCAATTTGGGGAGTTTTGCCATCTTGATAATAGTAAGTCTTTTAAGCCAAGACTGCAAGATTTTTTCCATTTTTTTAGGTCTTAATTTCTTTCAACCATGTTTTATAGTTTTCAGTGTTCTCCTTCCTTAATCACTTAGCAGTGCTGTAGAAGGTGCCCAGGAATTAAAGCTGAGAACCAGATACACTGCACAGGAACATGTTAGGGAAAATGGGGCCCATGGAGGAGCAGGCTGCAAACTCCCCCTTCTGTATTAATACATTTATCTCATCAGAAATCAGTCCTTCTCCCTGCTTCCCTAAAGTATAAATTAGGCAGAAGAAACGAGCTACACCTGAGAGGATCTAGAAATCATGTCTAGCCAACTTGGGCCTTCCAAGATCCAGCCAAAAACCTATTCCTCAAAGAAAAAAAGTCAGTAAGATTGATAAACCTCTATCCAGACTTATTACAGAAAAAAAGAAGACAAAAATTACCACTATCAGAAATGAGAGATGGCATCACCACAGATTTTACAGACATTAAAAGGATAATAATGTAATATTAACAACAACTTTATGCCAATAAATTTAACAACTGGGATGAAATGAACCAATTCCTTAAAAGATACAAAAGCTCACTTTTGTATCTTTTTTTGTGAGTGAACTACCAAATCTCACTCAAGAAGAAATAAAAAAAAATTTGAACAGCCTTATATCAACTAAGGAAACTGAATTTGTTGGGGTGGGGAGAGAATGTTCCTACAAAGAAAATTCAATGCTCAGATGGTTTCAGTGATGAATTTTACCAGACACCTAAGGAATACATAATGCCAATTCTACACAAACTCATCTAGATAATTAAAGAGAATGGAACACTTTCTTCCTCATTCACTGAGGCTGACATTAACCCAATATAAAAGTCAAAAAATGACATTATAAGAAAACCAATATCCCTCACAGACTGCAAAAATTCTTAACAAAAATTTAGTAAATTGAATCAAACAATACAAAAAAGTATAATACATCATGACCAAGTGAGGTTTATCTCAGTAATGCAAGGTTGGTTTATAATTCAAAAATCAATCAATGTTATTTACCATATTAACAAACTACAGATGAAAACCAAATGCTCATCTCAATAGGTGCAGAAAAAGCATTCAACAAATTCCAAAATACATCCAGGATAACTGTGAGCAAACAAGGAATTAAAGGGAACTTCCTCAACCTGATGGAGGGCATCTACAAAACTTAGCTAACATCATACTTAATGGTGACAGACGGAATGCTTTCCCCCTACATCCAAAAAAGAAAAGAATGCCCACTGTCACCATTTCTATTCAACACTGTTCCAGCCAATGCAATAAGACAAGAAAAAGAAATTAAAGGCATACAGATTAGAAATGAAAAAATAACTTTGTCTTTATTCACAAATGACATGGTATCTATCCTAAAGAATCTAAAAAAAAACTACTAGAACAAATATGTGAGTTCAGTTAAGTTGCAAGATACAAGGTTCTATTTGTCAGGGTTCTTTAGAGAAACAGAAACAGAACCATATGTGGTGTGTGTGTGTGTGTGTGTGTGATTATGAAAACTGACAAGTCCCAAGATCTGTGAGGGTGAGTCAGCAAGCTGGAGGCTCAGAAGAGCTGATGATATAGTCTCAGTCTGAGCTCAAGGTCTGAGAAACAAGAGAATCAATGGTGTGGCTCCAGTTCAAAGGACTGGAGGCATGAGAGCTGAGATTTCAGTTGCAATCCAAAGGCAGTCAGGCAGGAGGGATTCCCTCTTACTTAGGAGAGAGTCAGCCTTTTTGTCCTATTCAGGCCTTCAAGTGATTGGATGAGGCCCACCCACATTAAGGAAGTCAATCTACTTTACTCAGTCTATTGATTTAAATATTAAACTCATCCAAAAACATCCTCACAGAAATACCCAGAATAATGTTTGACCAAATATCTGGGCACCTAATGGCCCAGTCAAGTTGACAAATAAAATTAACCATCATGGGGTCAATATACAAAACCAATTGTGTTACTGTATACTAGAAACAATCCGAAATTCATATTGATAAAAACAATACTATTTATTTTTCAGCATCAAAAACAAATACTAAGGGATAAATTCAACAAAAATGTGCAAGATCTGTACACAGAAGACTATAAAATATTGCTGAGCAATATTTTTTTAACTTATTTATTTATCTATTTATTGGAGGCGTTGGGTTTTCGTTGTGGTGCGCGGGCTTCTTATTGCAGTGCCTTCTCTTGTTGCGGAGCACGGATTCTAGGTGCGCGGGCTTCAGTAGTTGTGGCACACGGGCTCAGTAGTTGTGGCTCACGGGCTCTAAAGTACAGGCTCAGTAGTTGTGGTGCATGGGCTTAGGTGCTTTGCGGTACGTGGGATCTTCCCAGACCAGGGCTCGAACCTGAGTCCCCCGCATTGGCAGGCGGATTCTTAACCACTGCTCCACCAGGGAAGTCCCGAGGGCGTGTTGCCTCTCTGTCAGGGAATCGAACCCCGGTCTCCGGCATGACAGGCGGGGAAACTCACCACTATACTAACGAGGACGGCGGCTTGAGCGATATTTTTAAAGAACTAAATAAATGGAGAGATATACAGGCATACCTTGGATATATTGCTGATCCAGTTCCAGACCACCACAATAAAGCAAAATATCACACTAAAGCAAGTCACATGAACTTTTTTGGTTTTTCAGTGCACATAAAATTAGTTTTACACTATACTGTAGTCTATAGTGTGCAATAACATTACGTCCAAAAAAACTCCAATGTACATACCTTAATTTTAAAATATTTTATTGCTAAAAAATGCTAACCATCATTTGAGCCTTCAGTGAGTCACAACCTTTTTGCTGGGGAGGGCCCCTGCCTCAGTGCTGATGGCTGCTGACTGATCAGGGTGGTGGCTGCTGAAGGCTGGGGTTGGTGTGGCAATTTCTTTAAAAAGGTAACAGTGAAGTTTGCCACATTGACTGCAACTCATTTCAAGAATAATTCCTCCGTAGCATGCATTGCTGTTTCATAGCATTTCACCCACAATAGAACTTCTTTCAAAATTAAAGTTAATCCTCTCAAACCCTGCTGCTACTTTATTGACTACGTTTATGTAATGTTCTAAATCCTTTGTTGTCATTTCAACAATCTTTACAGCATCTTCACTAGGAGTAGATTCCATTTCAAGAATCCACTTTCTTAGATCATCCATAAAAAGCAGCTCCTCATCTATGAAGGCTTTATCCTGAGATTGCAGCAAGTCAGTCACATCTCAGGCTCCACTTCTGATTCTAGTTCTCCTGCAGTTTCCACCACATCTGCAGTTATTTCCCCCACTAAGGTCTTTTTTTAAAAAAATAATCGAATATTAGGGTTTGGTTTTGTTTTGTTTTTGGCTGCATTGGGTCTTCGTTGCTGCGCCCAGGCTTTCTCTAGTTGCAGTAAGCAGGGGCTACTCTTTGTTGCAGTGCGAGGGCTTCTCATTGAGGTGGCTTCTTTTATTGCGGAGCACGGGCTCTAGGCATGCGGGCTTCAGTAGTTGTGGTGTGCGGGCTCAGTAGTTGTGGCGCACAGGCTTAGTTGCTCCACAGGATGTGGGATCTTCCAGGACCAGGGCTCGAAACCGTATCCCCTGCATTGGCAGGCGGATTCTTAACCACTGCACCACCAGGGAAGCCCCACACTGAGGTCTTGAACCTCTCAAAGTCATCCATGAGGGTTGGTACCAACTTCTTCCAAACTCCTGTTAATGTTGATATGTTGACCTCTTCCCGTGAATCATGAATGTTCTTAATGGTATCTAGAATGATGAATCCTTTCCAGAAGGTTTCAATTGACTTTGCCCCGATCCATCAGAGGAATCACTGTCTGTGGTGGCTGTACCCTTACGGAATGTATTTCTTCAATAATAAGACCTGAAAGTCAAAATGACTCCTTGATCCATGGGCTACAGGATGGATGTTGTGTTAGCAGACATGAAAACAACCTTTATCTCATTGTGCATCTCCATCAGAGCTCCAGGGTGACCAGGTGCATTGTTGATGGGCAGTAATATTTTGAAAGGAATCTTTTTTTCTGAGCAGTAGGTCTCAGTAGGGGACTTAAAATATTCAGTAAACCATTTTGCAAACAGATGTGCTGTTATCCAGGCTTTGTTTTCCATTTATAGAGCGCAGGCAGAGTGCTCTTAGGATTTTCAGATGATAAATGCATAATTCTTAAGGGCCGTAGGATTTTCAGAAGATACATGAGCACTGGCTTCAACTTCAAGTCACCAGCTGCATTAGCCCCTAACAAGAGAGTCAGCCTGTCCTTTGAAGCTTTGAAGCCAGGCAGTGACTTCTCCTCTCTAACTGTAAAGTCCTGGATAGAATCTTCTTCCAACAGAAGACCGTGAACAACCAATTTTCAATGTAGATGCCAGCAAGGTTTTCTTGTAGAAATGGGCAAGTTGATTCTAACATTCATACAGAACCTAGAATAGGCAGAACAACTTGGACAAAAAGAACAAAGTTGAAGAACTTATACCATCTGATTTACAGTCTTATTTTAAAGCTATAGTCATTGAGACACTGTGTATTGGAATCAATACTGACACAGATAAATGCAGCAGCACAGAGCCCGGACCACTCTCCCCAGCAGCGCCTCCCACCCTGCACCCACCCCTGGCCCGCTGTACCGTTAAGGTAGAAGCTCTTCCTGGTCCTGTCCCCGGAGGGCAGGCTGCTCTCCAAGAAGCACACCTTCTTGGGCCGGCCCACCTCCCTGGGCTCCAGCAGGCTCTTGTCCGCCAGCGGGTCCTGCAAGGAACTCGGGAGCGGGGACAGCTTCCGGTCAGAGCCACGGGGCACAGACAGCTCTGGGGAGCTGAGGAAATTCTTGAAGGGCACCTGGGAGGAGGTCGCACAGCCCGGGGAGGCATCGTCCTCGCTGGAGAGGGGGGCATGTGAGCACAGCAGATCCTCCAGGGAGGACGCCTGCAGCTGGGAGGGTGCATCAGGGCCACCGTTGAACCTTCCAAAATCTGGAACTAGGGCAGGGAGGAGAGGAAGGAGACGTCAGGCTGAGGTTCCCGAAACATCCCGAGAAGTGCAGAGACCACTTTAAGAAAACGCACACACCCTGCCCCGGCTCTGACACCTGCTCCCCTTTACGCTTTGGAGGAGGTGACGGACACGTGGGCGAGACAGCTATGGGCGCCGGCGCCCAAGGACACCAGCAGCCTCAGGTTCATGGGCACAGTGAGCATGGGTGCCTCTGATGCCTCCTCCAACCTGTGCATCCACACACTGTGACAGTGACTGTTATGTGTTTCTTAAATTTTACATAAATGGTATCATCTGACACATGTTTTATTCTGAAACTTATCTTTTGTTGAGATTTATCCACATTGACTGAGTCATTTGGTAGCTCACTGGTTCATTTAACCATTTCCCGGCACACGTGCACACACACTTGCACACAGACACAGATTTTTTTAACCATCATCCCACTGAGGCACGTGGGGCTGTTTCCAGATTTCCTTGTAAAAGCAAAGCCGCGATCAGTGTCCCTCGATGTGCATCCCCTGCCAAACACACAGCCCACAAACTGCCAACGGGACACGCCTCAGGGACTTACCAAGGCTGAGGCATCAAGGGTCCCCAGAGCTGGATTCTTCCTCTGGCTCAGCCCGAGGAGCCTGGAGCCCTGTGTTCAGGATGCAAACATTCCGAGGGGAGGTGGGCTGTTCCAGCAGTGGGCAGGGGCTGGAAAAACACCTCATGGACTTGGGGAAGAGCCACATCTATGAGGGATTGTTGTGTGGCCAGGTGGGTTTGCACTTTTCATTTAGTTTCTATTTAGTGAATTGAAATCCCCTTCTGTTATTCCTAAGCCTTAATAAATTTGTGTTAAACGTTAAAAAAAAATTTTATTTAATCCTCAGTGAAGTCCAAATTTTCAGGTCACATTACAATAAAACTGTAAGTGAAAAATGAGAGTCAATAGAAAACTCCATCTCCTCAGAATTAAAAGCATTCTCTTAAGTAATGATCAGATCAAGGAGGAAATAAAAATAGGAAGAAAATGATTATTGAAAAATACTGAAAATCAGAACACTATATATACTACGACATCAGTACATTGAAAACTGTATTTAGGGACCTCCCTGGTGGCGCAGTGGTTGAGAATCTGCCTGCTAATGCAGGGGACACGGGTTCGAGCCCTGGTCTGGGAGGATCCCACATGCCACGGAGCAACTAGGCCCGTGAGCCACAACTACTGAGCCTGCGCGTCTGGAGCCTGTGCTCTGCAACAAGAGAGGCCGCGATAGTGAGAGGCCCGCACACCACGATGAAGAGTGGCCCCCGCTTGCCGCAACTAGAGAAAGCCCTCACACAGAAACGAAGAACCAACACAGCCATAAACAAATAAATAAATAAATTTAAAAAGAATAACAACCCAAGCCAAGCTGTAGGATTTGTTTAAAAAAAAAAAACCAACTGTATTTAGGTGGACTCTGGGAGGGCTCACGCCAAGGAGAGTACTTTCCAGAACTTCTGCTGCCAGTGTCCTTGTCCTCACAGTGAGACATAGCCACCCGCGCCTCTGCAGGAGACCCTCCAACACTAGCAGGATTTCAGAGAGGATTTAACATGTAACGGGAAGAACTCTGCTCTCAGTTTGAAGACTGGGTTTTCGATAAGCAGTGGTCCCTTGGTATCATTAGATTGACTATTGATTCATCTTTGTCTACATCAGTCAAGAGCTATCATCTGAGTTTCTGATGCTGCTGACTCTACATCTGAACCTGGATGTTTTAAGAGCATTACAAACTGAGCAAGTCTGAAAACGAACTGGTGGATAAAAGTAATCATCTAAATTCTCCAGGAGAGAGCAGACAGCAGAAGCAAGAAGAACTACAATCCTGCAGCCTGTGGAACAAAAACCACACTCACAGAAAGATAGACAAGACGAAAAGTCAGAGGGCTATGTACCAGATGAAGGAACAAGATAAAACCCCAGAAAAACAATTAAATGAAGTGGAGACAGGAAACCTTCCAGAAAAAGAATTCAGAATAATGATAGTGAAGATGATCCAGGACCTCGGAAAAAGAATGGAGGCAAAGGTCGAGAAGATACAAGAAATGTTTAACAAAGATCTAGAAGAATTAAAAAACAGACACCTAGAAGAATTAAAGAACAAACAAACAGAGATGGGTAATACAATAACTGAAATGACAAATACACTAGAAGGATGAATAGCAGCAAAACCAAGGAAGACGGGATAAGTGATCTGGAAGACAGAATGGTGGAATTCACTGCCGCAGGACAGAATAAAGAAAAAAGAATGAAAAGAAATGAAGACAGCCTAAGAGATCTCTGGGACAACATTAAAATGCACCAACATTCACATTATAGGGGTCCCAGAAGGAGAAAAGAGAGAGAATGGACCTGAGAAAATATTTGAAGAGATTATAGTTGAAAACTTCCCTAACATGGGAAAGGAAATAGCCACCCAAGTCCAGGAAGTGCAGAGAGTCCCAGGCAGGAGAAACATGCCAAGACACGTAATAATCAAACTGACAAAAATTAAAGACAAAGAAAAATTATTGAAAGCAGCAAGGGAAAAACGACAAATAACATACAAGGGAATTCCCATAAGGTTAACAGCTGATTTCTCAGAAGAAACTCTACAAGCCAGAAGGGAGTGGCATGGTATTATTAAAGTGATGAAAGGGAAGAACCTACAACCAAGATTACTCTACCCGGCAAGGATCTCATTTAGATTCGATGGAGAAATCAGAAGCTTTACAGACAAGCAAAAGCTAAGAGAATTCAGCACCACCAAACCAGCTCTACAACAAATGCTAAAGGAACTTCTCTAAGTGGGAAACACAAGAGAAGAAAAGGACCTACAAAAACAAACCCAAAACAGTTAAGAAAATGGTAGTAGGAATATACATATCGATAATTACCTTAAACGTGAATGGATTAAATGCTCCAACCAAAAGACACAGGCTTGCTGAACAGATACAAAAACAAGACCCATCTATATGCTGTCTATAAGAGACGCACTTCAGACCTAGGGACACATACAGACTGAAAGTGAGGGGATGGAAAAAGATATTCCATGCAAATGGAAATCAAAAGAAAGCTGGAGTAGCAATACTCATATCAGATAAAATACACTTTAAAATAAAGAATATTACAAGAGACAAGGAAGGCCACTACATAATGGTCAAGGGATCAATCCAAGAAGAAGATATAACAATTATAAATATATATGCACCCAACATAGGAGCACCTCAATACATAAGGCAACTGCTAACAGCTATAAAAGAGGAAATCAACAGTGACCCAATAATAGTGGGGACTTTAAAACCTCACTTACACCAATGGACAGACCATCCAGACAGAAAATTAATAAGGAAACACAAGCTTTAAATGACACAATAGACCAGATAGATTTAATTGATATTTATAGTACATTCCAGCCAAAAACAGAAGATTACACTTTCTTCTCAAGTGTGCACAGAACATTCTCCAGGGTAGATCATATCTTGGGTCACAAATCAAGCTTTGGTAAATTTAAGAAAATTGAAATCATATCAAACAAAATTTCTGACCACAACGTTATGAGATTAGAAATCAATTACAGGGAAAAATATGTAAAAAAAACACAAACACATGGAGGCTATACAATACATTACTAAATAACCAAGAGATCATGAAGAAATCAAAGAGGAAATCAAAAAATACCTAGAGACAAATTACGATGAAAACACGATGATCCAAAACCTACGGGATGCAGCAAAAGACTTTCTAAGAGGGAATTTTATAGCAATACAAGCCTACCTCAAGAAACAAGAAAAATCTCAAATAAACAAACTAACCTTACACCTAAAAGAACTAGAGAAAGAAGAACAAACAAAACCCAAAGTTAGTAGAAGGAAAGAAATCATAAAGATCAGAGCAAAGATCAATAAAACTAAAAGGTGGTTCTTTGAGAAGATAAACAAAATTGATAAAACCTTAGCCAAACTCATCAAGAAAAAGAGGGAGAGGACTCAAATCAATAAAATTAGAAATGAAAAAGGAGAAGTTACGACAGACTCCGAAGAAATATAAAGCATCCTAAGAGACTACTACAAACAACTCTATGCCAATAAAATGGACAACCTGGAAGAAATGGACAAATTCTTAGAAAAGTATAACATTCCAAGACTGAACAAGGAAGAAACAGAAAATATGAACAGACCAATCACAAGTAATGAAATTGAAACTGTGATTAAAAATCTTCCAACAAACAACAGTCCAGAACCAGATGGCTTCACAGGTGAATTCTATCAAACATTTAGAGAAGAGCTAACACCCATCCTTCTCAAACTCTTCCAAAAAATTGTAGAGGAAGGAACACTCCCAAACTCATTCGAGGAGGCCACCATCATCCTGATAACAAAACCAGACAAAGATATTACAAAAAAAGAAAGTTACAGACCAATATCACTGATGAATATAGATGCAAAAATCCTCAAAAAAATACTAGCAAAAAGAATCCAACAATGCAGTGAAAGGACCATACACCATGATCAAGTGGGATTTATCCCAGGGATGCAAGGATTCTTCAACATATGTAAATCAATCAATGTGATACACCGTATTAACAAATTGAAGAATAAAAACCATATGATCATCTCAATAGATGCAGAAAAATCTTTTGACAAAATTCAACACCCATTTATGATAAAAACTCTCCAGAAAATGGGCATAGAGGAAACCTACCTCAACATATTAAATGCCACAGCAAACATCATTCTCAATGGTGAAAAACTGAAAGCATTTCCTCTAAGATCAGGAACAAGACAAGGATGTCCACTCTCACCACTATTATTCAACATAGTTTTGGAAGTCCTAGCCACGGCAATCAGAGAAGAAAAAGAAATAAAAGGAATACATATTGGAAAAGAAGAAGTAAAACTGTCACTGTTTGCAGATGACATGATACTATACATAGAGAATCCTAAAGATGCCACCAGAAAACTACTAGAGCTAATCAGTGAATTTGGTAGAGTTGCAGGATACAAAATTAATGCACAGAAATCTCTTGCATTCCTATACACTAATGATGAAAAATCTGAAAGAGAAATCAAGGAAACACTCCCATTTACCATTGCAACAAAAAGAATAAAATACCTAGGAATAAACCTACCTAGGGAGATAAAAGACCTGTATGCAGAAAACTATAAGACACTGATGAAAGAAATTAAAGATGATACCAACAGATGGAGAGATATACCATGTTCTTGGATTGGAAGAATCAATATTGTGAAAATGACTATACTACCCAAAGCAATCTACAGATTCAATGCAATCCCTATCAAATTACCAATGGCATTTTTACAGAACTAGAACAAAACGTCTTAAAATTTTTAGGGAGACAAAAAAGACCCTGAATAGCCAAAGCAATCTTGAGGGAAAAAAAACTGAGTGGGAGGAATCAGACTCCCTGACTTCAGACTATACTACAAAGCTACAGTTATCAAGACAATATGGTACTTGCACAAAAACAGAAATATAGATGAATGGAACAGGATAGAAAGCCCAGAGATAAATCCACGTACCTATGGTCAACTAATCTATGATGAAGGAGGCAAGGATATACAGTGGAGAAAAGACAGTCTCTTCAATAATTGGTGCTGGGAAAACTGGACAGCTACATGTAAAAGAATGAAATTAGAACAGTCCTTAACACCATACACAAAAATAAACTCAAAATGGATTAGAGACTTAAATGTAAGACTGGACACTATAAAACTCTTAGAGAAAAACATAGGAAGAACATTCTTTGACATAAATCACAGCAAGATCTTTTTTGATCCACCTCCTAGAGTAATGGAAATGAAACCAAAAATAAACAAATGGGACCTAATGAAACTTAAGAGCTTTTGCAAAGCAAAGGAAACTACAAACAGGACGAAAAGACAACCCTCAGAATGGGAAAAAATATTTGCAAACGAATCAATGGGCAAAGGATTAATCTCCAAAATATATAAACAGCTCATGCAGCTCTATACTAAAAAAACCAAACAACCCAATCCAAAAATGGGCAGAAGACCTAAATAGACATTTCTCCAAAGAAGACATACAGATGGCCAAGAAGCACATGAAAAGCTGCTCAACATCACTAATTATTAGAGAAATGCAAATCAAAACTACAATGAGGTATCACCTCACACCAGTTAGAATGGGAATCATCAGAAAATCTACAAAAAACAAATGCTGGGGAGGGTGTGAAGAAAAGGGAACCCTCTTGCATTGTTGGTGGGAATGTAAATTGATACAGCCACTATGGAGAACAGTATGGAGGTGTCTTAAAAAACTAAAAATAGAATTACCGTATGACCCAGCAATCCCACTACTGGTCATATACCCAGAGAAAACCATAATTCAAAAAGACCCATGCACCCCAATGTTCATTGCAGCACTATTTACAATAGCCAGGAAGCAACCTAAATGCCCATCGACAGAAGAGTGGATAAAGAAGATGTGGTACCTATATACAATGGAATATTACTCAGCCATAAACAGGAACGAAATTGGGTCATTTGTAGAGACATGGATGGATCTAGAGACTCTCATACAGAGTGATGTAAGTCAGAAAGAGAAAAACAAATATCATATATTAACACATATATGTGGAGCCTAGAAAAGTGGTGCAGATGAACCGGTTTGCAGGGCAGAAATAGAGACACAGATGTAGAGATCAAACGTATGCACAGCAAGAGGAGAAAGTGGTGGGCGGGGGTGGTGGTGTGATGAATTGGGAGATTGGGATTGACATATATACACTAATATGTATAAAATGGATAACTAATAAGAACCTACTGCATAAAAAAATAAATAAAATAAATTTTTTTTTAAATCTCGTATTTAGAGGGACCTCCCTGGTGGCACAGCGGTTAAGAATCCGCCTGCCAATGCAGGGGACATGGGTTCAAGCCCTGGTCCGGGAAGATTCCACATGCTGCGGAGCAAGGAATCCCGTTCACCACAACTACTGAGGCTGCGCTCTAGAGCCTGCGAGCCACACCTACTGAGCCCATGTGCTGCAACTACTGAAGCCCACGTGCCTAGATTCCATGCTCTACAACAAGAGGAGCCATGCAATGAGCAGCCCATGCACCGCAACAAAGAGTAGCCCCCGCTCACCACAACTAGAGAAAGCCTGCATTGCAGCAACAAAGACCCAACGCAGCCAAAAGATAAATTTAAAAAAATACTTTATAAAACAAAAACTGTATTTAGAGTGAAATTAGTAACTTAAATCCTTTAATTACTTCTAAAACATCAGCAAAAAATTAAACATTCATATGGGAATGAACTCTTGAAGAAAGAAAAAGTTAGAAAATAATAAAAATGGCAGCAGAAATAAACTCGAAACAGCTCTGTGGGAAGCCCAATGAGATAGCGAAACTGTGGAAAGCTACTTTAGAGAAACAGAAAACATAAAGGAATAAAATTGGAAATGAGAAAAGTGATATAAGAATGACTAGGAAGATAATGTTTAAATTATAAAAGTATTGATATTATATACAATTGAATATTAATTAAAAATTTTAATAAAAGGAGAGATCATCTGGGAAATTATTTTAAATGACTCAGAAGTAGAAAACCTAAATGGACCAATAAGCAAAAAAGGAAAACCTAGAAGTTACAGAATAGTTATGCTGCAAAGGGCTGCAGGCCTGGGTGATTGGTTGGTGAGTGAGTTCTTTCAAGTTCCCAAACAATTCACAATCCCTACATCATATAAACGAGGTTGGAACACTGAAAAAATTAAAAGATGCTTGATTATTAAGGTTATAAATTGTCACAACGCTGATATCAAATCCCTGCAAAGACAACCCACAGAAAGGAAACTGTAGCCCAGATTCATGTAGGAACAGAGTCCAGAGATCCTAAGCAAAGCCCCAGCCAAACAGATGCCACAACAGACACAGCTCAGACCCAGGACCCACGGGGTCTCTCAACGAAGCAGCATAACAAGACCCCACAGACGAGCTGTGAGAAGCAGCTGAGGGCACTTCCGCCGATGCCGAAACGAGGTCATAAAAATTTAACAAAATAAGCCGTTTCTCAGTTCTTTTTTTTTTGTTGTTCTTTAAAAATAAGGACTACGGGCTTCCCTGGTGGCGCAGTGGTTGAGAGTTCGCCTGCCGATGCAGGGGACGCGGGTTCGTGCCCCGGTCCGGGAGGATCCCACATGCCGCGGAGTGGCTGGGCCCATGAGCCATGGCCGCTGAGCCTGCGCGTCCGGAGCCTGTGCTCCGCAACGGAAGAGGCCACAACAGTGAGAGGCCCGCGTACCGCAAAAAAAAAAAAAAAAACAAAAGGACTAGAAAGACTCTTCCCCAGCACCCAGACTGCACACCCCCCGATCCCTGGGCAGACAGGGCCATTCACGGCCCACCACCCACCAGGAGGATAGCGGGGAGGCTGCCAAGGCCAAAGGTCCTGGGAGTTCTGAGGAACAAAGACAGAAACAAGTGTATGAGCTGCCAACCTCGTTTAAAATGATCGTTTGTAAACAGAGCAACTACAGACTTAGAAAACATAGGAGAATGAACTGAAAAACTTAGCAGAATAAAACAGCTTATGAACAGGCTGGATATAGGATAAATATCTACAAATCAACAGTTTTCCAAAACACAGCAACACTGATAACGAAAATACAGTGGAAAAAGAAATCCCATCCATGATTACAACAAGTAACATAAAGTGCTCCAGGGATAAACTAATTAACGTGAAAGATTTATGTGTGAGACCTGGCTGAAGAGGCTTGAAGAAACAGAGCCAAAAGAGCTTAATAAAACTGCAGTAGATGAAATCATTCTCTGGGTAAATGTACGCAGAAGAAATGTGAAAAAAATTACCCCTGCCTTCTGAGCCAGTGATTCTACCTTTAGGAAAACATACCCTAAGGAAATAACCCTAAATATAAAGTATTTTGCTGTGGTATCTACCTCGGCGTAAGAAAAAAGAACTGTCATTTCAAACATAAGAAGAGTTCATTCAATTGTGGTTCATCTGATTTTGGGAATATTACACAGCCATTTGAAATATATTTATAACAATACAGAAATAGCCACATCACGGTGTTAAAGGGAAAGAGGCAGAGAGATACTCAGAAACTACTTAAATCACCTGACACTGCACCCAGGACAGCAAGGAGTCCAGGCAACAGCGGAGGCTCCATGACTCAAGGGGCTCGGGGACCAGGATGGTCTGAAGGAATCAGGCCCAGGAGGGAGGGGACCGCCCCGCCTCTGTCCCTTGGATCATGTGTACCATCTGCTCGAAGCGGCCCCAGGAGACACCGGTGTGGCCTGGCTCAGCTCCCACAGGTGAGGCCGTGTACTGGGAAGATGCAGGGTGTAGAGGCCGCAGCCTTTTGGAGAGGGCCCCAGTGTCCTCTTCAACATTTCAACTGCACGTGGCCTTTGACCTAAGGGTTTCCCGACAGCTACCCCTCGGCAGGCCGCAGATGCACACGTGGGGCCATCCGTGGTCACAGGGAGCTGGAAAGGAGCTCCTGTCATGGGGTCCAGGCTGAAGGGCTTGTGGTGAACCCACAGGGAACAGTGTGCCCTCCAGGAGAGGGCCGACGGGCAATGACAGCAAGATGGACGGTTGGGGAAATCAAAGTGTAGAACGGCTCAGCCCGATTTACATAACTAAAAGGATCCCTAGACACACACAGCCACCGACAATGTCAGAGAGACACCGAGTAGACGCTGGCAGCGGCCGCCTCTGGGAGTGGGGTCAGGAGCTCAGGCTCAGCCTGGGGGCAGTTACGTTCCCTGAGCGACTCTGGTAAATGGGAAAAATGGGTCTTCAGAGCACATCCTGTTTCGAATGCAGACAGTGAGCCGCTGCTGTGTGCAGTTCTCCCGTCTGTACCTTGAGCTGCTCGCAGGAACACCCGCTGGTTCTCCAAGTCCAGCCCCAAGGCCAACGCTGCACCCTCTGCCGAAGGCTGAACCCTGGGCATGGAGGTGACCCTGAGGATGGCTGGGGCCCATGCCGACCTTGGCCCACGCCCTGCAGCTGGGGCTCCAAGGCCTCTCTGTGGAAGGCCTGGTGGCCGCGGGCTGGCCAGGGGCTGGGGCTCCTCCTAAGACTGCTGTCCGGCAGGATCTGGGCTTGCCCACAGGCGGGGTGCTGGCCATGGTCCCGGAGACTCTGGCCCGACTTGGACTCTGACAGGGAACAGCCCAGCCTGAGCGAGGGCCTGCACCTCCCCCGCAGCCCACCCTTCCAGCCCAGTGAGGGGGGGCCCAGAGAGCCTGTGCCCGCTGACCACGTGGATGGCTCTGAGCCCTGAGGGTAGGCCCATTCTTGGGATGAAGGGTGACAGAGTGGCACGAGGCAGGTGACTCTTGACAGTTGTCACAGTGCAGGCAAGGCCTTGGGACAAGTGCCCCATGAGCCTCCGTGCACTAGGCGTCCCTCGTAGGCTGCGAAGGCGGCACGGGTGCTCTGCAGGCGTCACACGCGGGACACAGCACCGTGAGGTCAGCCCCTCCTCAGCAAGCGCCCGGGGACAAGTGTGTGTCCTGAGCTCCGGCAGGGCCCCTCCTTTACCCTCCATCCCCCACGAGGACCCCCTGCTTGTCTGAGCTCCTTCCTCAAGGCCCCCCTGAGGCTGAAGGTGTGGAGATGCCGTGAGGGACCCTTGCACCCTGGGGACACGCTCGCTTACGGGGCCCTGCGCCCACAAGCTGCGTGCAGGGGCTGATGGGTGATGGTGCCACCTTCCACGTGGGCCTGCTTGCTCAGGGTGGCAGCAGGCATTCGGTGGACTCCAGGAGGTGACCACACAACGGAGGTCCCCGGAGCAGCCGGGCATCCTGCTGCGGAACTGGCAGCAGCTTTGGAAGCAGCTTCAACTGCTTCCAAAAGGAAAGGAAACCATCTCACACCCTGTCGTTAAAAACGGCTCATCCCAAGAGACGGCAGGTCCACGGGCGTGGGCACCCCCAGGCGAGGGCTGGGGTGTGGACTCTGCCCGCCCTACTGGGCAGTGAGTGATCACCACCTCCAGGGACAAGGAGGTTGCCTGGTCAGGGGCCCACTGTCCATATCCCAACCACTCAGACCAAGGTCAGGGCTCCAACCACGCCCTAAATCATGCTCCACATGTGAAAATGCTTAAAGCACAGCCAACTGACCTTCACAGCAAGTGTCACGGCCTCTGCAGCGGCTCCCACAGGGCGCGCTGTTTTACGGTTCCTCACTCACTTCCTGCTGGTGATGCTGCAGCTCCCCCCTCCTGGGCGCCCTTCCCACTCCTGTCGTGGGGTCCAGGCGACGGGCCTTGACTGACGGCCAGCGCGGCGGGCGAAGCTGCCCCGGACGAGGGCTGAGCGTGCCCGGCGGGCCCGGCTCCCAGGAAAGGAGAGGCGCACACGGCCGGCCCCGCCAGCACCCCCGGGCTGACCTTGGTGGACCTGGACGTGCTGTTTGTAGCCTCTGTGACAGCACCTTGGCGGCCACCACGGACACAGAACCCCACCAGCCCAAGCGGGTAACCTGTCCGCCCTCCTCCCAGGTGCAGACCCGCCTGAGGACACAGGCCCGGGCTCACCTGCACTGCAAGGCGAGCAGGCCTCAGGGTAGGCAGGCGCCTTGGGGATGAGCAGGTCGCAGCCCCCGCGCCCACAGCTCTCCTGGCAGCTCTCACTGAGCAGCCGCTTCAGCATCTGGTTCTCCTTCATGAGGCGCACCTGCTTCCTGAGGTCTGCGTTCTCGATCATGAGCCTGTTCACCAGCTCGCTGCCCTCAGCCATGGCCGCGTCCTCAGTGCTCACGTGCGGGCCCGTGGTCCCATGGAGGTGGAAATCCAGAGCCCAGGGGCGCTCCAGAAACACCAAGAGAAGAGCCCGGAGTTCCACGCCCCTGGCCTTCCACAGCCTTGTGATGTCGCCCTTAAAGCAGCGGTGCCCCGCGGCCACGAAGGAGCGGAGGGGAGGGGGCGGGAGGGTGGGGAGGGGGCACCTGCGACCTCGCGGGACGGGCACCCCAGCGCAGGGAACAGCGCAGGCCGAGGCCCAGACAGGAAGGTTCTGGCATGTCCCAGGAACAGCAAGAACTCTGGGCCGCACCCCTGAGGAAGAGGAGGCCGTGGACGCAAGGAGGGCGGGCCGGGAGCCCCTCGATGGCCCCCACAGCCCACGCGGCCCCAGCGGGTTCGAGGGGGCTGGCAGCTGGAGGCCACCTGCCAACCACACTCCCCTAGTCCAGAGGGTCCAGGCAGCACGTCAGTGTCCCCACACAGGCCACCAGCACTGAGTGTCAGGGACACTGACCATTACTGGACCCGAGGACCCCTGGCCAGGGCCCAGGGCCGTCTGGACCAACCACATTCAGAGTCCTGCCAGATTGCAGTCCTTGGTCAGGGTGACCTCCGTGACCCCCCTCCACTCCCACTAACTACCCGGGAGGGGCATAAACTCAGCGCTGTTTCCTGGCTCCAAAGGCAGCAGGTGGGTCGCCTGCTGCTCTGCCTGAGGACACAGCCCAGAACAGGAGCAGGGTCTTCTCTCCCCTTCAGCGGACGCCTCGATGCCTCGAGGGCAGGGGGAGGGGGAGGAACCTCCATGCAGAACACAGCCCTGCCTTCCCCAGACTCACAGCTTAGCGTAACGTCGCCCACCCAATATCGGGTGGGATTTGCGGAGAAGGGTTGCATCCCGGGACAGAGCTGACAGGTCGGCGGGAACGTGGACAGCGGCCTCTGAGGAAGGCCCCAGGGCAGATGCCCCACCAGCCTCCTGAGAACAGGGCTGGGCGTGAGTAGCTCCCCTCCGCTGGCCCCTCCCCTCACACTTACAATGGCATTTCTTCCCCCCCACAAGAAAACCCACTCAAGGTGGTACCCTCCAGCCATGGACCTGGGAATATCCTGCCTGTTTCCTGGTCATAATGCACTTCCCTTCTAACACATCACTGGATTCAACTTCTAATATTTTAAGTATTTTCTATATTCATGAGGGAAATTGATCTGTATCTCCTTTTCTTGTAATGTCCTGGTCTGGTTGTAGAGTCATATACAATATGACCTTATATATAAGGTCATATTGACCTTATACAATGAGTTGCAAAGTGTTCCCTCCTCCATTTTCTGGATGTTGTGTTACATTGCTATTTCTCTCTTAAATAGTTGATAAATTCACCAGCAAAGCCAGTGAGCTTAAAGTTTTCTTCCAGGAAAGCTTTTAGTTTCTGATTCAATTTCTTAAATAGACATAAAGTCACTTAAGTTTTCCATTTCTTCTCATGCCCATCTAGACAACAACTGTGTCTTTTGAGGAATTTGTCCACATCATCTACATTGTGGAGTATTGGCATTACATAGCTCATATTTCCTTATTATCTTCTCTGAGGTGTTACGCCTCTGAGGACTAATAGGTCCAGCCGAGGCAGAAAACCAAATGTGGAAGTGCAGAAACAGTATTAGCAGGTTTTTGCAGGAGCACGTAAAGCAGAGCATGTGGGAACCGTGTGATCCAGGGAGAAGGGTGGCCAGGCTTAGGGGGGCAGGCTGGACGACTTATTTCTGCAGGATCTATAGTGAGGTACCCTTTTGTATTCCCGATATAGGTTGTTTTCTTTCTTACTTGGTCAGACTAGAGGCTTGTTACTTTTCTCAAAGCATCAACTTTTGGTTTCATTGTTCTTCTTTTATGTTTTCTGTAGCATTTGACTTCTACCCTTTTGTCTGGTATATCCTTCCTTCTACTTACTTTGGTTTTAAGATTCTTAAGATGGACAATTAAATCATTGATTTTTTTTTTTTTTGCGCGGGCCTCTCACTGCTGTGGCCTCTCCCATTACGGAGCACAGGCTCCGGATGCACAGGCTCAGCGGCCATGGCTCACAGGCCCAGCTGCTCCGTGGCATGTGGGATCTTCACAGACCGGGGCACGAACCCCCGTCCCCTGCATCGGCAGGCGGACTCTCAACCACTGCGCCACCAGGGAAGCCCAATCATTGATTTTAAACCTTATCTACAGCATTAATATGTAAGCCTGTAAACATTTCTCTAAGCACTGCTTTAGCTACATCCCACAAATTTTGACGTCATGTTTTTATTTTCATTCAGCTTGAAATATTTTCTAATTCCCCTCGTGCTTTTATTTTTTACTATAGATGATTTAGAAATGTATTGTTTCATTTCCAGATATTTGGGATTTTCTAAGTCTTTTTGTTACTGATTTCTAATTTAACTCCATGGTGGTCACAGTACACTCTGTACAGTTTCAATCCTTTTGAATTTCTTGAGACTTGTCTCATGATCCAGCATATGGCCTATCTTAGTGAATGAGCTCTAGGAAAGAATGCCAGGAGCTGTACAGATGCCAATTCCTCAAGTTGGTTGAAGGTTTTGTCTACAGTTGCTGAGACAAGTATTACAGTCTCCCACTTCAATTGTGTATTTGTCCAATTCTTTCTTTAGTCCCACCAGTTTTTGCTTCATGTATTTTGAAGCTCTGTTATTAGGTGCACATACATTAAAATTGCTATGCCTTCTTGATGAATTGACATTTTTTTTGTTAGTAAATGTCTTTTTATTTCTGGTACTATTTCTTTTCCTGAAATCTACTGATATTAATATAGCACTTTTTCTTCTTATTTGTGTTTTTATGTTATGTATTTTTCTAAACTTTCACTTTTATCCTGTCTGTATCTTTACACTGAAAATTTCTATGGACAACATTGATGTGTCATGCTTTTTCAACCAATGTTAACAATCTCTAGTTAAAATCTCTGCCTTTTAACCAGAGTGGTTGGCCCTTTACAGTTAATAAAATTATTTAAATGGTTGGTGTATTAGTCTTCTAGGGCTGCCATAACAAACCAGCACAGCCTGGGTGGCTTAAACAACATTTATTTTCTCACAGTTCTGGAAGCTAGAAGTCCAAGACAAGGGTACTGGCAGGGCTGGTCCCTCCTGTGGCCTCTCTCCTCGTGTGCAGACCACCCACCCTGGGTCCTCATGTGGTCTTTCCTCTGTGTGTGCGTTCCTGGTGTCTCTCTCTCTTACAAGGACACCAGTTCTACTGGATCAGGGACCCACCCTTAGGACCTCATTTAACCTTAATTGTCTTCTTAAAGGCCCCATCTCCAGATGCAGTATCATATGAGTTTGGGGGGAGGGGACACAATTCAGTCCATAAGAGTTGGGTTTAAGCCTATTATCTTGTTTTCTATTTGTCCCATCTGTCCTTTGTTCTTCTTTTTCTTGCCTTCTTTTATTTTAGGAGGGTTATTTTACTCCTTTATTAGTTTGCCAGCTGTACCTCTTTCTTTTTTAGTGGTCTCCTCTAGGGCTTACAGCAGGTCTCTTCTGCTTACCACAGTCTACCTTTACGTAGCACACCACTGTATACACGAGGTAGGAGCCTCCATCCTCCTGCAACACCCTTTGTGTTGTCGTACCTTTTACTTCTTATGTTAAAACCACCATTATTATTTTTGCTTTTAAAAGTTAATTTTAGGGACTTCCCTGGTGGCACAGTGGTTAAGACTCTGCCTGCCAATGCAGGGCCCACGTGGAGCAACGAAGACCCAACATAGCCAAAAATTAAGTAATTAATTAAAAGAAAAAAAGTTAATTTTAAAGAAAAAATCTTTTAGACAAAGGGAGAAAGCTTCTATACTTACCACACACTTCCCAGCTGGTGCTCCTCATTCTCTGAAGATCGGCTTCCACCCAGTATCTCTTTCCCACACCTAAACAACTGAACGTTTCTCGTAAGGCAAGGCTGCTGACGATTCCTTCAGCGCTGGTTTGTCTGGAAAAGGTCCACTCTGCCTTCATTTCTGTTTTCTTTGAATATGGAATTTAAGTTTCAACACTTTGAAGACGTCATTCCGGCATGTCTGTTCCTGATGAGAAGTCGCTTGTCATCCTTGTCTTTGCTCACCAGTACATAACATGCCTGTTTCGTTTGCTTTTAAGATTTATTCATCCTTGGTCTTCATCAGATTATCATGAGCCTTGAAGTGGGTTTTGGTGGGGTTTTTGGTCTGTCTGCTGAGGTTCATGGATCTGTGGGCTTACACGTCTTGTATTTGGGAAAATTTCAGCCATGGTTTCTTCCAATGTTTTTCTGCCTGCCTTCCACCCTCCCTCCTGCTTTTCTAGGTCTCAGATGACACGTGTTGGACCACTCAGTATTATCCAACAGGCCACTGAAGCTCTGTTTGATGTTTTAAGTCTTCTGGCCACCGTCAGGCCACTTCAATGCTCACCTATTCCTAGAGGGCCCTAGGGCAAGCCCTGCTCCCCTACCTTCCCAAGAACCAGGGGCATCAGGGAACACGAGGTCTCAGGCTCGCTGCATCCTGCACAAGAGGCCTGGCCGTGGGACAGGCATCAGAGGCTGCCTAAAGCCACCAAAGCAGCTGTCCTCCACCATGTGCAGCACGGGTCTCAAATGGCCCCTGGGGCACCACTGCCCTGGGAGGAAAGCTGCAAGTCACATACCAATAATAGTAGAAACTATTGGTTGAATTATTTTCCCTGAAGAAAACAAGTAACTCTGAAGTTATCGCTATCACCCTAATCCTGAGTGAGGAAAGAGGGTTTTCAAAACAGCACCAGAAATTCCAAGTGAAAATGCCAGGCACATGTCTTTGAGGGGAGCCCAAGGGCAAGACATGCTGCCCCAGTGCCCCTAGTAAGTTTACCGAGCTCTTCGGAGCTGTGTCTTCAGCTTCCTACGGCTGCCACTTGCGAGGGCGGTTCTTGTGAATTCTGCTGTGACCAGACGCCTTGTGGAGAGGCGCAGCCCAGACGCCCCCTTCCCACAATCAGTGAGAAAGCTGAGCACTGACTTTGGAGGCCAACAACAGCAAGAGAATCAAGGCCCTGGCAGGTACCTCACGTGTGACATCCCTGCCAGTCCCCTCTAACTTTCTTGCCTTTGTGTCCCCTTGTCTTGTGTTTCTAACCTTATAAATAAAACTTTACATTGCAGATGGAGAGATGAAAATAAATCAAGCTGACCAATTAACCTATAATTAGTTGCTGAGAGTTGAGAGAAGAATGAGGAAGCAACAGTTGATTGTATCAATTGTTCAAACATTTTTATTGTCTGAATAAAATTTAAATCTACACATCAACATTGGTTATGTTCAGTAAGGAAAGTATTTTCTTGGAGATAAGTTTCCATTGTGAGTTAAGCATTTCCAGTTAGAGAATCCCTCAAAGGGTCAGATCTGAAGTTTACATCCTGCTGAACAACGAAAGCTAACCTGGCTCCAGAGAAAGCTTCCCAGCACAACATTCAAAACTTGCTCCTGATAACCAAAAATAAAACAACTTGAATTCAAGACACGTTAACCATTCTCCCAGGACAGATAACTTGACTTTTAATCAGGTTGAGGCAAATATTTTCCCTTCAAATAACTAGAGGTGCATCCTGCTTATCTTGGAACAATTTCTCTTGTTCCCTGAGACTGAGGGGTGGTGGTCCAACATGGGGCACGAGGGACCCCAATCTATGACGGTTTCCAGGATGAAACAAAACACATGCACGACAAGCCTCTGCCTAAGGGGCTCAAATGTCTGTGTATTAAGGTAGCTGGTAAGATAGGTGACCTTCCATAATGTTTCAGTGTAACAGTTGATTTTCATTTCTTTCCCGGAAGCTTTATGTTTCGTCCAGTGATCTGATCATGGCTGGGCAGTGACCGCTGCAAGAAGCAGACCGTTGGAAATCACCGTCTGCGCTGCTGGTGCAAGAGCAACCCTGACAGATCTCAAAGGGGCCCAGCGCAGCTTCCTCAGCAAAATAAACCCTAGTTTAAAAACGTCTGGGGCAAGTGCTGACATCCAACTAGTACCAGCTGAACACCCGCTACGTTCCACAGTGTGGCAGCCGGTGGAGCCAGCAGGACCTGCCAGCGTGTACACGCGCCCAGGCCCTGCGGGGCTCAGAGCAGATAGAGCACCACCTGGGGCAGGAGGGCAGTGGGGGGCAGCTCAGGCAAAGGCTGGACGCAGGCGAGCCCCGGGCAGAGTCAGGGAGAGCGCTCGGGGGCCACGAGAGCTGCGGAAGCAAGGCCACGTGGTGCAAACCTCGGAGAGCACCCTAAGGGTCTGGGCAGGGATGGCGGGAGCAGGGGGGCACCCAGGCGTCTCTCTGGCTGTCAGAGGGAGGGTGGTGCACTGGGGCCGTGCAGCCAGGGCAGCCGTCAGACAGGGAGAGGCACAGAGGAACAGCAGAAGGAGAAGGCCCTGGGGGGGACGAGAAGCAGGTGGGCCCCTGGGGCGACACCAGGCCTGGGTTTGACCCTCATTGACGCTCTCAGTGACCCTCACAGCCACACTCCTGCTCATCCTCGTAGGTCAGAGGCAATTCCAGGGTTTGGATTTTCCATCCTGAGCCCCAAGTCCACACACGCTAAGCCAGACGGGTTTAGAAGCCAGAGGGGAATTCAGAGGCTCGCCACCTGAGAGGCAGCACCCTGGAAATGTGACCCTCCCTGCAGCTTGGAGCACAAAGGGGGGCGAGGGGTGTCCCCAACACACATCAGGGTCCCACTGCTGCGTGGCCATTAACCCCTCACCCTTCCTCACGCTCGGCCTCCCATCTGTCACTACAAGACGACTGCCACCTCTGAGGTAGCGATGCTGGCGCCCCACGGGGCAGCTGAGCCATGACGCGGCGCTGGCGAGCTCGAGACCCGGGGCAGGCCGGCCTGCGGCGTCTGGTCCCCGATCCTCACTGAGCCTGAGCCGCCACGGTGAACAGGCAGGCCCAGCCTCTCCTGCCAGGCCGTTCCAGGCGGCTGTCCCATCCCTCAGCCAGAGACAGAGACAGGAAGAGCCGGTCCTCGAGGGCCCGAGGCAGGACGCGGACGAGGCACAGCTGCTCCGCTCCTGAGGACTCAGTCACTGGTCAGGAAAGCCTTCCCAGCCCCGCGCCCACAGAGGGGACACGTACCATGCCAGGCGGTACCACGCAGCGCACTGTGCTTTACCCACCCTCACGGCTCACCCTGTTCCTTCCCTCTCCCGAGCTCGACCAACTGTTCTCAGAACTAACGCTATGCTGAAAATCAAGTCTGAAGGCACCAGCCCTGCCCGTGCCACAGGCCCAGGCTCAGTGCTTCCGCCGAAGCGGGCAGGGAGGGGGCTGCCTCGGCCCCTCTGAGATGCCCCAGCCTCGCCTGGAACTCACATGACCAGACGTGCTCTCAAGGGTGGCCGGCGAGGGCGCTCTCGGGGTGCAGGCGGGAGAAGCGCCCAAGGGCCCAGATGGGGAAGACGTTTCTGTAGCTCGTGTAGCTGATGGCACAGGACTTGTTGAAGACCCCAGCGATGTTGTCCTGAAAGGACACAGGGAATGAACACAACGTCTCCACCAGGTGGCTGGACAGCTCCCTGAACCGGGACCCTGGCTGGAGGGCTGGCCGGCTGACCTCAGCAGGCGGGGCCTACCACCACCCCAGCTCTCGGACCCCAGGCCCTGCAACAAACCCTCCAGCCCGGGCCACCAGCCCCTCGCAGCCCCACCAACCCCGGACTCATCCAAGGCGGGGCCAGCCTCACGTGACCTCGTGACCCCATGCCCTTCCACACTTCCTTCTGAGTGAGGGGCTGTCAGGATCAGCCCAAGGGTGTCCTGGCCCGTGGGCTTCTCCCCCGCCAGCTCCTTCCCCGACGCCACCAGCCCTGCCACCAAGCCAGTGCTTCAGCTGCAAACGGCCCAGGCCTTCAGGCCCCGCCACCATCACAGACCTGCTTCCAACACAGGCCACTCACCGGTGGTGTTTGTGACTCTCAGATCCCCGAGGTGAAAGCCCACCCGCGGCCCCATGAAGGACGTGGGGCCAGGTGCGCTCCCACTCGTACCTGGGGCCAGTCGCCATTGGGCAGCTGCTTTCCAAGCAGGTAGCTGACTCCTCTCTCCAGGGCCACTACGTCAGGGTGCCTGCAGGGAGACGGGCACTGAACACTCCCACCACCACTCTGCACGAGCCCCCCTCTGGCTGCAGACAGACCTGCGTCCTCACCCTCACGCAGCCAAGCGCAGGGACAAGGATGTGAAACGCTGCACGATGACAGAGAGACCCGAACTGCCAGACCCACCAGTAACAGTCAGCCCACCAGACACCCCGAGGAGCAGCAAACGCCACCGGGGCAGAGGCGAGCAGGCAGGAGGGCAGCCCACGCGTGGCCGGGCGAGCAGTCCCTGCCACGAGGGGCTGCTCTTCTGTCCACCCGGCCACTGGTCTTCAGGGCCCTCTGAGGGCCGCCGAAGCCACATGTGCTAAGCTTGCTCGTCCCGGCCTGATGAGACACCAGAAGGCTCGATGGCTCAGGACAGAGCTCAGCCTGCCCGCTCCTGCCCACACTACCTGGCCTTCCTTTGAGGGGGCTTTGGGGAGATTTCCTAGGGGCCCCAAACCCAACAGGGCAGCACAGACTGGGACACCGTGTGCACGTCTGCGTGCACACATCTGCGTGTGTGTGTTGTGCACACGTGCCTGAGCACGTGTGTGGCTTAGGACCGGCTGCGGACATAGAGCAGGTGCTGCCACACCTCACGCTGCTGACGGCCCTGCTCCCCTGGCTGTTCCTGTTGGGGGGCCTCTTTGCAGGACCTGCCACCTCACCCTGGGAGCCTGTTGAGGGGGCCCCGCAGGCCTCGCATCCTCCCACTGCTGCACTCGGAGCTCAGCTGCCGTGCCCGCCCAGGCTGCCGGCTCACCGCCCTTCCTTCGCCCAGCCCCGCGGCTCTGGGAGAGGCCTCGTCGCGCCCACCTGACGGCCATCAGCCCCATCAGGGCCCAGCACGTGTTGTGGATCTGGGACCGGGCGCTCTGCACGTAGCGCCGCTGCTCACAGGACTCGAAGTCCTCCCCCCAGCCTCCATCTGCCATCTGTCGGGACAGCAGGAAGTCGCAGGCCTGGGAGACCTCTGCACAGGCAGCCCTGCAGAGACCAGCAAGACACGAGACACCATCATGCCGGGCGAAGTCCCTGCCCCCCTTCTCGCCCTGGCCAGGCCCCTCAGGGTCACAGAGAGGGATGCGTGGGCCCCGCACTCAGGCCCAGCCCACCGTGGGACGTGAAGGGGGACAGAGGCGCTGGCACCGCAGGGCTGTTGGAAGGTAAAGGGAGATGCCGTGCATCTGCAGATGGCCTCCTGGACGTGACCCACCAGCAAAGCAGCCCTCGGGGAGGTGTCTGGAGACAGCTGACCCGAGGCCTCCTCCCTTCTCTCAGCCAGTGTCCTGGCCTCGGGCTGCTCCAGCTCGTACTTGGGTGTGGGGCTTGGGTATGGGCAGGTTAGCTGGGGGAGGGCAGAGGGCCAGAGGCTTCCCTCCCCCACAAGAGCCCGGAGGCTGCGCAGAGCAGTGAGGCACAGTGGCTCATACATTTTCTGGTATCCTGATCTTATCTCACAGTTTAAAAACATTTAAGAACACGCCCAAAATCAAACAACAAAGGGAGAAACACCCCCAGCAGAGTGTCATGCTGAGAAGACCCCCATCCCGCCAAGGTGGGAATGTCCACACTCACCCGTCGCGGTAAGTGTGCCCCATGCAGGCGAAGGCTTCCAGCCCAAAGTAGGTGCCGTAGGTGAAGCACACCCCCCAGGAGCTGGAGGAAGAAGGGGACAGCGCCCGGCCCCTGAGTCCTCGTTCACAGCGGGCGCAGGGTCTCCCTCCAGCATGGGGGTGTACGGGGGGCTGCAGCTGTCTTCAGGAAAAGCATCCACAAGGCCTCAGCACTAAGGCAGACCTACCCAACCTGGCCTCCGTGGGCGGCTCCATGTGCTGGATCCAAAGCCGGGTGAGAACGGATCCAAAGCCAGAGGAGGGGTAGAGCCACCAGGCCACCGCGCCCTTCCAACGCCCTCAGCCACACTACCTGAGCAGCACGCTGAGCAGTCACCACCGGGGGAGGCTGGGCATTCAGAAAGGAGCAAGGCCCACCAGGAACATGTCCAGAAACCCCTGGGCAGCACAAGCACCCCACACGCATCTGCACCCACAGGCATCACTCACCCTTCCCAGGAGCCATCAGGCCTCTGCTTCTGCCGACAGAACTGCAGGCCCCGCTCGAGGGTCTCCCTGGAACACAGCAGGATGAACATGCCCAATGAACAGTGCAGCAAAACAGCAACTTACCTGCTACCCCCATTCCCCCCACTCTACGGCCTCAAAAGAACGAGCATGGTCTTCCTTAAAAATACGTAAAAACAAACAGTTCAGGGAGGAGATACAAGGTCGAAGAAGCAGCGATTACAGGCCACAGGAGGGGAACAAAGTGGCAGTGAAAAGAAGAAATTAAGGAGAGGAAAACCTCAGGGACGAACCCACATTAGAAGCAGCTACAAACAGGATCGATATCACCGAAAACAAGGTCAGTGACACAGGCTTGAGTAAATCACATAAACGAAAATTTTAAAATAAACAAAAAATGAGAGAGGAAATACATTCAGAGGACAAAGAAGATCCATCGCAGGTCTACCTGGTACTTCCAAAGAAGACCTGGTTCTCTGAAAGGACTAGAGGTGAAGGTATGAATACAGCCTTTAGGGTGATCCGCCCCCCATGACGCTCACTGGCCTCCAGGCACCCAGCCTGTGTCATCCCTCTCGAGCAGCAGCCCCTTGTCCTGTTTGTAGCCAGCTGATCCCTGCACAGCTGATGGTCGCTGCTTCCAGCTCCCACTTGGCTGGCAGACAGACTCCCTGGCTCTACTGTCCCTCCCTTGCTGGTTCTCATGGAGCCGCCATACAGAAGCCCACGTGGCAGGAAACTAAGGGCGGCTCCAGCCAACGGTCATCAAGGAAATGGGGCCTGAGGCTGACAATCCGCAAGGGATGGAAACCTGCCAACAACCACACACGCCTGGGGCAGCCCTCAGTCAATGCTCAGGTAAGGCCCCAGCCCTGGCCAGCATCCTGACTGCAACCCGCGGAAATCCCGAAGCAGAGGGCCCAGCTCAGCCACGCCTGGACTCCTGACCCACAGAAACTGCGAGGTGATACACGTGTGCTGTTTTAAGCCACCAACTCAGCAAGACATGTTAATACAAAGAATGGAAGTACAAACAAACAACATTAGCAACAGAAAGAGCGGTATGACTATAGCTTTAGTGGAAATTAAAGAGTAAAGAGAAGATAAGAAAAATTCATGCAATACATTTGAAAACTTAGACAATGTGTAAAAATTACTCAGAAAATTAACGTATTGAAACTGCCTCAAGAATAAAGAGCCTGAATAGTCCTACAACTACTAAAGATATACGTAAAAAGCATAAACTTTGCCCAGAAAAAGAACTCCAAGTCTAGACATTTTGTAAGTGAATTCTACTAAATTATCAAGAACAATCATTCTAACCTTACACAAACTCTCCTAGGAAATAGAAAGAGGAAGGAACACTTTCCCTAGTTCATTTTGGGAACTCAGCATAAGCTTCTCAACAAACCAGACAAGAACGATATGGTAAAAATTTCAGGCTGTTCATTAATGGGCACAGATGCAAAACTCTAAATTAAATATTGGAAACTACATACAGTAGAGATATACCAATACTAAGTGAGGTTTATCCAGAAATGCAAAGGTGTTTTAACATTAGAAAAATCTACAATAATTATCTACAATATTAACAGATAAAGGAGATGAATGTATAATCATCTCAATAGAGATAGAAAAATCATTTGCTAAAATACAACACCTATTCACAACAGAGAGAAAAAACAACTTAGCAAACTAGGAAGAGAACAGAGCTTTGTTAACCTGAAAAGGGATAATTACCAAAAACCTACAGGAGATGTCATTCTTTTTTTTTTTTTCATCCACATCACACAGCTTGTGGGACCTTAGTTCCCTGACCAGGGACTGAACCCAGGCCCCCAGCAGTGGAAGTGCAGAGTCCTAACCACTGGACCACCAGGGAATTCCCAAATGTCATTCTTAATGGAGAAATATTAGAAGCATTCCCCTTTAAAATCAGGAAATATGACAAAGATGGCACTATTACCACTTCTGCTAAGCAGAATACTGAAGTCTTAGCCAGGGCAATGAGACAAGAAAATAAACTATAGGCCTATGGATTGAAAGGAAAAATATGTCATTTACAAGTGATATGACTGTCTACAGAGAAAACCCAAAAGAATCTACCAGCAATTAATTAGAATAAAAAGAGTTACCCAGATGGATTCGCTGGTGAATTCTACCAAACATCTAAGGAAGAAATTGTACCAACTCTACAATCTCTTCCAAAGAACAGAAACAGAGGGAATTTTGCCTAACTCATTCGATGAGGACAGCATACCAAAAACAGACAAAGACATTATGAGAAAGGAAAACTAGGGATAAATATCTCTCAGTAGCACAGATATAAAAAGTCCTCAATAAAATATTAGCAAATCAAATCCAACAATGTATAAGAAGAATTACATATCACAAACAAGTGGGATCTATCCCAGGTATGAAAGGCTGGTTGAACATTCAAAAATCAATTAATGCAATCTATCAAATCAACTTCTTTTCTAAAGAAGAAAAAAAAAATCACATGATCATATCAATAGCTGTAGAAGAAATATTTGACAAAATCTAACACCTATTCATGATTAAAAAAAAAAAAACTTTCAGCAAACTAGGAACAGAGGGGAAGTTCCTCAACTTGAAAAAGAGCAGCCACAAAAAACCCACAGCTAACATCATACTTAATGGCGAGAAAAACTAGACGCTTTCCTGCTGAATCAGGAACAAGAATGTCTACCCTCACCACTTGTATTCAACTTCATACTGGGAGTCCTAGCTAATGCAATAAGATAAGACAAGGAAATAAAAGGTATACATATTGGGGAAGAAGAAATAAAACTGTCTTTGTTCACAGATTACATGGTTATCTATGTAGAAAATCCCAAAGAACCGACCAAAAAACTCCTGGAACTACTGAGCAATTACAGCAACGTTGCAGGATAGAAGGTTAATGTACAAAAGATAACTGTTTTCCTACCAGAAATGAACAATTAGATTCTGAAATTAAAATCACAATACCAATTATGTTAGCACCAAAAAAAATTTTAAGTACTTAGGTATAAATCTAAAAATATATATACAAGATCTATAAGAGGGAAACTATAAAATTATGATAAAAGAATCAAAAGATCTTCCCAACTTGATCTATATATGCAACACAATCTCAATCAAAATTTCAGCAAATCATTTCATAGATATCAACAGATTCCAAAGTTTTATGCAGAGGCAAAAGAAACAGAATAGAAAACACACTATTTAAGGGGAATAAAGTTGGAAAACTGACACTACCCGACTTCAAGACTTACTGTAAAGCTACGGTCATCAGGACTGTGTGGTATCAGTGAAAGAATACACAGATAGATCAATGGAGAATAGAGAGCCCAGAAACAGACCCACACAAATACTGTCAAGTAACCATTGGCAAAGGAGCAAAGGCAATCCAATGGAGAAAGGAGAGTCTCTGACAAATGGTAATGGAACACCGAACAGCACATAAAACATAAATAAATCTAGATACAGACCTTACACCATTCACAAAAATTAACTCAGAATGAATCACAGATTTTTGTCTTTTCATGTAAAACACAAGACTATAAAACTCCTAGAACATAACATAGGAGAAACTCTAGGCGATCTTGGGTTTGGTGAAAACTTTTTAGATATAACACTCCAATCACAATCTATGAAAGAAAACACTGATAGGCTGTACTTCATTAAAATGAAAAACTCCGGCTCTGCAGAAGACATTGTCGACAGAATGAAAATGTAAGGAGCTCTTTTGCCCCTTTCCTGTTTGCCCATTTCTGTTGCCCTCAAACCTTACAGAAATGAGGTCACTAGGTGACATTTAACCTAACTCCTGACTCACGCTCTACTGAATGCACACCATGCCTTGCCTAACCTGTCGGTCCTTTCCCTAGACGAAAAGAAGTAGGAATTAAGAACTGAGCAGTTAAAGAGTGACTAGCTGTCTGCCCCCAGCAGCCCCCTTAGCAATCCTGCAGGCAGGCCGTGTGGGCAAGACAACATCTGAAGAAAGCTCATGAGGAGTCAGCCAGCCTGCACGCAAGGAGAGGACACAGAGCTTGACCTCCTGCCTTGATGGTTCACTGAGATTCTTTCCCCTTTTCCCCTTTAAAACCTGTCAGGGCTGAGCAGAATCTCTGGAGTTGATTCGGGGGACATGAACCCACCTTCTCCCCACATTGCCAGCCTTCTGATTAAAGCAACCTTTCCTTTCTTACAACACTTGCCTCTCAAGTATTGGCTTTTGAGCGGAGAGCAGCCAGATCTGAGCTTGCCACAGACTGAGAGAAAATCTTTGTAAAATACATGGCTGACAAAGGGTTGCTATTTAAAATATACAAGGTACTTCTAAAACTCAACAATAAGACAACAACCCAAATTTAAAATGTGCAAAAGATCTGAATACACACCTCACCAAAGATATACACATGGCAAATAGATACATGAAAAGATGTTCAGCATTATACATCATTAGGAAGTCACAAATTAAAACAATGAGATATCACTACACACCTATCGGAATGGCCAAAACCCGGAACACTGACAGCACCAAATGCTGGCGAGGCTGTGGAGCAACAGGAACCCTCATCACTGCTGGTGTGAACGCAGAATGGTGCAGCCGCTTTGGAAGACAGTTTGGTGGTTTCTTACAAAACTAATATATTCTTACCATATGAGCCAACCATATGCTCTTTGGTATTTACTGAAATGAGCTGAAAACATGTCCACACAAAAACCTGCACAGGAGTAATTATAGCAGGTTTATTCATAATGCTAAAACTTGGAAGCAACCAAGATGTCCTTCAATAGGCAATGGATAAACAAACTGGTACATGAAGATATGAAGAAACTTTACATGCATATTACTAAGTGAAAGAAGCCAGTCTGGGGCGGGGAAGGAGGGCTCGGGGGCGGGAACTGCTGGGCTCCGGGGCCCGGACCCAGGGTTGGGGGCCCAGGGCTGGGGCGGTGACCGCACTGGGCCGCCCGCCGGCCTTCGTGGCCCTGTTGCGGCGGGAGCCAGAGGCGGCCCGGCGGCAGTGGGAAGAAGCGGCGGCGGCAGGAGGAGCGGCAGCGCGGGGCGCGCCTGTTGGAGGCGCGCCTGCTGGAGGCGGCCTTCGACGGGAACCTGGGCGAAATCCAGGCGGTCCTGCGGGAGGTGGGCGGCGGGGCGGCGGGCCCTGAGCTCGCAGCGCCGCTGACCGCCGCCCGGCGCAGGTGGACGCGCTGCTGAACCGCGAGGGCGTGAGCTGCGACGTGGCGCGGGCGGCGCGGCGGCTGCAGCGGCGCCTGGCCCTCGTGGACTTCGAGGACAGCGACGGCGGGCGGGCAGTCCCTGGCCATCCAGCTGCTAACCGAGCAGGGCGCCAGTCGCAACAGCAAGGTGGGCGCCGGGCGAGGACTGGGGGCCGCGCCTCGTCCGGGCGGGCCGTGCTCAGTGAGCGCGTCCAGCAGGGCGCCTTCGGCCGGACGCCGCTGTACCGAGCGGCCTTCGGGGGCCACCTGGAAGCCGTGGAGGTGCTTGTGAAGCTCGTAGCTGACCCCCGGGTGTATGCGGACGACGGACGCACCCCCGAGCAGGTGCGCGGGCGTGGGCAGAAGGCCCCGGTGCGCTTGCTCCCCCACCCGCAAAGCTGTCAGAAGCCTGGGGGCCCCGCCCCGGCTGGTCCCGAACCTTCCAGGACCCAGAGCCTTTGCAGGCCCTTCCCCTCCCAAAGTACTCGCTATGAGCCTTACCGGGCACACGCGATCAAGACCACAGCTCCCGGTTTCTTGGGGCCTCCTGTGGCCGGGGTTCTACTCACGTCCCTGGACCCTCAGCCCACCTTGGAAGCAGTGTTACCATGCGAGGTGGAGAAACAGACTGGCTCCTCGGGAGCCAGCGCGGGAGCTCTGGGGCACTGAGGGCAGCGCTAGGACCGCCCACCTGGCCCCTCACTCAGAATTTCCACGTCTCTGAGAAAATTGAGCTCTAGGGCTTGGAGCCATGACCCTGCCCAAGGCAGCTCAGCCTGGCAGCTCCTTCGTGGCCCGGGAACGATGTCAAGGGGCCTTTGCACAGGCCCTGGGCCAGGCTGGAGACACGGGCGCCTGGACTTCTCCCCGGCCCAGGAGGCCAGGTCAGATGAGGCTGACCCAGGGCCTGTGGGAGCAGCCGTGAAGCCAGATCACCTAATGCCACGGCCTTAATTTCTTCAAATGAGTCTGACTGGAATCTCAGGCCCTCGCCCATCTCAGCCGTGTGTCCTTCCACCCCAGTCTGTAGAGCCAAGGTGTTGGCTGGAAAATGTGGGACTGGCCCGGGTCTGCTGCTGAGCCCCTGCTTCCACCTGTGGGGTGCCAGGGCCTTTGCCACCTGGGGACCCCGTGTCCTGGGCGCCACCTTCACCCCCAGCTGCCTCCTCAGGGTGCTGCTCCAGGCTCCCCCTTGTCCTGGAAGGCACCCCTCTGCTCTTCTTGGCTTCTCCTTTTTAATAAGCAACAAGCCAAGCTTGAAAAGACCAGCAGAGCCTCTGGCTTCAAACTCCTCCTGCTTCCTCCTCAAAGGAGCAAAATGTGAGGCTAGGAGGACCGAAGGGGCCTGGCCATGGCCTCAGAGGGGCTGGAGCGAGGAGGGGCACAGGGAGGCCCACCTCTCCGCGGGTCGTGTTGGGGCAGGCCCGGGCGGTGGGCACAGGGCATGAAGGCTGGAGAAGCATGCAGGCGGCCTTCTGAGGGGTGCTGAGGAGGATGTCCAGCCCGCCGGTGCCTGAGGGTGGGGCAGGGGGCACTGAGACGAGCAGTACCCTGGGGGGGGGGGAGGCCACTGGCTGCAGGAGGGACAGTCTGGTGCTGGAGCAATTGGACGTCCACAAGCGAAGGAATGAACCTTCACCTAAACCTCACACCCTATATAAAATGAACTCAAAATGGATTAGTATTTAAATGTAAACTGTAAAACCTTTAGAAGAACACAGGAGAAAATCTTTGGGACCTATGGCTTGGTAAAGGGTTCTTAGACAAAAAGCACAATCAATCGATAAAAGAAAAAAAAAAACCAACAAATTGAACTTCCTAAAAATGTAAAAATTTTGCTCTGCTGAAGCCCCTGTTAACAGGATGAAAAGACAAGCCACAGAGAGGGAGAAAATCCTTGCAGACCACATATCTGACAGAGGACCCATATTTGTAACATACAAACAACTCTCAAAGCTCAATGGTGGGCTTCACTGGTGGCGCAGTGGTTGAGAGTCCGCCTGCCGATGCAGGGGACACGGGTTCGTGCCCTGGTCCAGGAAGATCCCACATGCCACCGAGCGGCTGGGCCCGTGAGCCATGGCCGCTGAGCCTGCGCGTCCGGAGCCTGTGCTCCGCAACGGGAGAGGCCACAGCAGTGAGAGGCCCGCGTACCGCAAAAAAAAACACAACACCTCAATGGTAAGTGGTACGATCCAGTTATAAAGTGAGCAAAGGGCATGGAGAGAAATTTCACTGAAGAGGATATAATGATGCCAATAAACACAAGCTGTCCAACTCCATCGCACCTGGAAGAAATGCTGAAACGGGAACCAGCGGGGGCACAGGGCGCAGAGAAGCCGGATCTCACCCAGTGCTCGTGGGAACGCAAAGGGGCTGAAACGGGACCAGCGAGGGCACAGGGCGCAGAGAAGCCGGATCTCACCCAGTGCTCGTGGGAACGCAAAGGGGCTGAAACGGGAACCAGCGGGGGCACAGGGCGCAGAGAAGCCGGATCTCACCCAGTGCTCGTGGGAACGCAAAAGGGCTGAAACGGGAACCAGCGGGGGCACAGGGCGCAGAGAAGCCGGATCTCACCCAGTGCTCGTGGGGACGTAAAGGGGGCAGCTGCCCTGGAACACAGTGGGGCTGTGTCTTAAGAAACTGAACATACATTTCCCGTGGGACTCAGCACACGCTGCTGGGTATTCTATTCCAGTAAAATGAGGACTGTGTCCGCACAAAAGTGTGCACATGCATGTTCACAGCAGCTTTACTTGTAACAGCCCCAAACTGGACGCAACCTAGATGTTCTTCAGTAGGTGAAAGGTTAAGCCAACTCAGGCCAGTCCACACCTCAGAACACTCCTCAGCTGTGAGAAGGAAGGAACTAGTGATAGAGCAACACCTGGACGGGTCTCAAGGGCCTTTTGCCAAGTGAAAAAAGAGTGCATCTCACAGGGTTACATACTGTCATTCCATTCACATAACATTTTCAAAATGACGAAATTATGGAGACGGAGGCCAGATCAGTGCTTTGCAGGGTGGGAATAGGGGCAGGGAAGGAAAGGGGAGAGAGGTGATGTGACTAGAAGTGGTGACACAGAGGAGCGTTGTGGTGATGGGACAGGTCGCATCCTGACTGTGGTGGTGGGTACACAAATCTACATGTATGATAAAACTGCATGTAACTGTAGACGTACAAAGGGATACACGTGAAACTGTTGAAACAAAGTAGGTGGGGTCTGTGGATTGTACTGTGTCCATATCCTGCTTTGTATATTGCACTATAGTTGTATAAGATACCATCACTGGGGAAAACTTGTTAAGGGTACATGCAAATTCCTGTAAGTCTGTAATTGTTTGCAAATAAAAGTTTAATAGAATTACCAGATGCAAGGAAACAGGAAAATATAACCCATAGTGAAGAGCAAAATCAATCAACGCTGACTCAGAAATGACGCAGCGTAAGTGGACAAGGGCATTAAACTTACAGGTGTATCTCACACAGCACACCTCCACATCCATCTGTCTCTATTTTTATGTACATACTCCTAAAATTCTGGAAACTGCAATGTTGGAGGTGAAAAACACACTGGATGTGATTAATGGCTGATTAGACATTGAAAGAAAAATTAGTTAATTAGAAGACATAGAAATTACCCAAAATGAAACACAGAAAGAAGGTGGAAAAAAAATGAACAGAGATTTCTGCTTCTAGGATGGAGTAAATGCAACCTGATTTATCCTTCCACCTGAAATAGGACAAGGAAACCCAGACAGAAAATATGAAACAATGGTTTTCAAGACACTGGGCATCAGGGAATAATCGGTGATCCCCAAGAGGCTGGAAATAAACTACGTGAGCTCTTTGATTGCCCAGCTAACCACCTTGAGAGCACTTCCAGGCTGTGGTGCAGGAGCGGGGTATCCAGGCAGAGCCTGGTCAATTCCCTGAGTTAAGGAGACAGGGTTCAGAGTCCAGGGATTCCAAGGCAGTCAGACTGCAAGGGCCAGAGAGAAGAGAGCTGCAAAGGGAAACAGCGTTTCAGAAATAACGCCATTTGCAGCAATACGGATGCAACTAGAGATTGTCACACTGAGTGAAGTAAGTCAGACAGAGAAAGACAAATATATGATATCGCTTATATGTGGAATCTAAAACAATAGTACAAATGAATTTATTTACAAAACAGAAATAGAGTCACAGATGTATACAACAAACTTACGGTTACCAGCGGGGAAATGGGGGGAGGGATAAAGTGGGAGATTGGGATGGACATATACACACTACTATATATAAAATAGATAAATAATAAGGACCTCCCGTATAGCACAGGGAACTCTACTCAATACTCTGTAATGGACTATATGGAAAAAATGTCTAGAAGAGTGGTTATATGTATAACTGATGTACTTTGCTATACACCTGAAACTAACACAACATTGTAAATCAACTATACTTCAATAAAATAAAATAAAATAAAAAGATAAAAAAAAAAAAAAAAAAAAGAAGCCAGTCTGAAAAGGCTACAGACTGTATGATTCTAACCATATGACATACTGGAGTGGTTCCCAGGGGATGGGTGAGGGGGGAGGATGAATAGGCGGATCATGGAGGATTTTAAGAGCAGTGAAACTATTCTGCATGATAGAGTAATTAATGATGGACACATGTTGTATACATGTGTCAAAACCCATGGAACGTACAACACAAAGAGTGAATCTGAACGTAAACTATGGACTTTGGATGATAATAATGTATCAACATTGGCTCATCAATTGTATTTAAAAAGTACCAAATTAATGCAAGATATTAATAACAAGGGAAATGGGGTGGGAGGGGGAGCGAAATGGCTGAACAGGAACTCCCTGTGCCATCTTTCTGTAAACCTAAAACTGCTCTATAAGACAAAGTGTATTAATTTTTTTAAGTTTAACAGATTGTCTAGCTATAAGATCAATATCAAAATCAACTGGAGAGGCTCCTGGATGGATGGCAGAGCCGGCAGCCCCGGGAACCCCTCTCCCGCCTGGGCAACTACTGCACTGGCAGAATGTGCCCAATGTAACTATTCTGGAAGTCTGCAGTCTGCTGAAGGCTTGCAACTTCCAGGGGAAGGTTTGGAGGGTTAAACTGCTCTCAGCTCTTAGCACAGGAACAGCTACCCATCCCCCACCCCAGGACCCAGGAGGCAGCTGTGCGTGTGTCCCTGGAGCATCTTGCAGGACCTAGGGTGGGCAAAAAGGACCCTGTCCTCCAAAAACTGGGAATCGGCTCTGAACGATGCTTCTGCTCACAGAGGAGCAGGCAGAGAGGCAGGAGGCCACGGCTGTTGCACCTGCCCCCAACTGTTCCAGCCCCTGCCCTTCTGGCGGAAGTGACTTCCAGGGGATTTAAATGCTATTCACAGTAGCATTACTCACAATGGCTAAAATGTGGAAGCAACCTAAGGGTCGATCATAGATGAACAGATAAGCAAAATATGGTTCATCCATACAATGGAATATTATTCGGCTTTTAAATGGAATGAAGTACTAATAATACCTGCTATAACATGCATGAACCTTGAGGATATTACTCTCAGCGAAATAAGCCAGACACAAAAAGACAAATATTATATGATTCCACTTACACATGGTACTTAGAGTAGTCAAAATCATAGCGACAGAAAATAGAATAGTGGTTGCCAGGGGCTGGGAAGAGTGGGGAAATGGGAGTTATTGTTCAATGGGTATCTGTTTTACAAGATGAAAAGAGTTATGGGGATGGGTGGTGGTGATGGTTGCACAACAATGTGAATGTGAATGTATTTAACACCACTGGACTGCACACTTAAAAATGGCTAAGATAGTAAATTTTATGTTACATGTATTTTAACACAAGAAAAAAAAATCAGTAGCATGAGAATCCATGAGTCCACACTAACAAATAAGCAAATAAGTAAACAGGGGCAAAGAAAAGTTTTTAATAGAACACCAACTAATACATATGAAAGGACTGACAATTTTGCAATCGTTATATGAACAACTAATGCAAGCAAGAATCATCATCAGGTGCTAAAACGAATGGGTAGAAGTATGATGAGAAACAGGATATTTACATAGTTTAAAATTATCTCCTCGAGAGGGCAGACAGGAGAAGCAAGAAGAACTACAATCCTGCAGCCTGTGGAACAAAAACCACATACACAGAAAGACAGACAAGATGAAAAGGCAGAGGACTATGTACCAGAGGAAGGAACAAGATAAAACCCCAGAAAAACGACTAAATGAAGTGGAGATAGGCAACCTTCCAGAAAAAGAATTCAGAATAATGATAGTGAAGATGATCCAGGACCTCGGAAAAAGAATGGAGGCAAAGATCGAGAAGATGCAAGAAATGTTTAACAAAGACCTAGAAGAATTAAAGAACAAACAAACAGAGAAGAACAATACAATAACTGAAATGAAAATTACACTAGAAGGAATCAATAGCAGAATAACTGAGGCAGAAGAACAGATAAGTGACCTGGAAGACAGAATGGTGGAATTCACTGCTGCAGAACAGAATAAAGAAAAAAGATGAAAAGAAATGAAGACAGCCTAAGAGACCTCTGGGACAACATTAAACGCAACAACATTCGCATTATAGGGGTCCCAGAAGGAGAAGAGAGAGAGAAAGGACCCGAGGAAATATCTGAAGACATTAGAGTCAGAAACTTCCCTAACACGGGAATGGAAATAGCTACTCAAGTCCAGGAAGTGCAGAGAGTCCCATACAGTATAAACCCAAGGAGAAACATGCCGAGACACATAGTAATCAAATTGGCAGAAATTAAAGACAAGGAAAAATTATTGAAAGCAGCAAGGGAAAAACGACAAATAACATACAAGGCAACTCCCATAAGGTTAACAGCTGATTTCTCAGCAGAAACTCTACAAGCCAGAAGGGAGTGGCATGATATACTTAAAGTGAGGAAAGGGAAGAACCTACAACCAAGATTACTCTACCCGGCAAGGATCTCATTTAGATTCGATGGAGAAATCAGAAGCTTTACAGACAAGCAAAAGCTAAGAGAATTCAGCACCACCAAACCAGCTCTACAACAAATGTTAAAGGAACTTCTCTAAGTGGGAAACACAAGAGAAGAAAAGGACCTACAAAAACAAACTGAAAACAATTAAGAAAATGGTCACAGGAACATACATATCGATAATTACCTTAAACGTGAATGGATTAAATGCTCTAACCAAAAGACACAGGCTTGCTGAATGGATACAAAAACAAGACTCATCTATATGCTGTTTATAAGAGATGCACTTCAGACCTGGGGACACATACAGACTGAAAGTGAGGGGATGGAAAAAGATATTCCATGCAAATGGAAATCAAAAGAAAGCTGGAGTAGCAGTACTCATGTCAGATAAAATAGACTTTAAAATAAAGAATGTTACAAGAGACAAGGAAGGACACTACATAATGATCAAGGAATCAATCCAAGAAGAAGATATAACAATTATAAATATATATGCACCCAACAAAGGAGCACCTCAATACATAAGGCAACTGCTAACAGCTATAAAAGAGAAAATCAACTGTAACACAATAATAGTGGGGGACTTTAACACCTCACTTACACCAATGGACCGATCATCCAAAATGAAAATAAATAAGGAAACAGAAGCTTTAAATGACACAACAGACCAAACAGATTTAATTGATATTTATAGCACATTCCATCCAAAAACAGCAGATTACACTTTCTTCTCAAGCGCGCACGGAACATTCTCCAGGATAGATCACATCTTGGGTCACAAATCAAGCCTCAGTATATTTAAGAAAATTGAAATCATATCAAGCATCTTTTCTGACCACAATGTTATGAGATTAGAAATGAATTACAGGGAAAAAATGTAAAAAACACAAACACATGGAGGCTAAACAGTATGTTACTAAATAACCAAGAGATCATGAAGAAATCAAACGGGAAATCAAAAAATACCTAGAGACAAACGACAATGAAAACACGACAATCCAAAACCTTTGGGATGCAGCAAAAGCAGTTCTAAGAGGGAATTTTATAGCTATACAAGCCTATCTCCAGAAACAAGAAAAATCTCAAAAAAACTAACTAACCTTACACCTAAAGGAACTAGAGAAAGAAGAACAAACAAAACCCAAAGTTAGCAGAAGGAAAGAAATTGTAAAGATCAGAGCAGAAATAAATGAAATAGAAACAAAGAAAACAATAGCAAAGATCAATAAAACTAAAACCTGGTTCTTTAAGAAGATAAACAAAATTGATAAACCATTAGCCAGACTCATCAAGAAAAAGAGGGAGAGGACTCAAATCATAAAATCAGAAATGAAAAAGGAGAAGTTACAACAGACACCGCAGAAATAGAAAGCATCCTAAGAGACTACAAGCAACTCTATGCCAATAAAATGGACAACCTGGAAGAAATGGACAAATTCTTAGAGAGGTATAACCTTCCAAGACTGAACCAGGAAGAAATAGAAAATATGAACAGACCAATCACAAGTAATGAAATTGAAACTGTGATTAAAAATCTTTCAACAAACAAAAGTCCAGGACCAGATGGCTTCACAGGTGAATTCTATCAAACATTTAGAGAACAGCTAACACCCACCCTTCTCAAACTCTTCCAAAAAATTGCAGAGGAAGGCACACTCCCATACTCATTCTATGAGGCCACCATCTCCCTGATATGAAAACCAGACAAAGATACTACAAAAAAAGAAAATTACAGACCAAGAGCATTGATGAATATAGATGCAAAAATTCTCAACAAAATACTAGCAAACAGAATCCAACAACACATTCAAAGGATCATACACCATGATCAAGTGGGATTTATCCCAGGGATGCAAGGATTCTTCAACATACGCAAATCAATCAGTGTGATACACCATATTAACAAATTGAAGAATAAAAACCATATGATCATCTCAATAGATGCAGAAAAATCTTTTGACAAAATTCAACACCCATTTATGATAAAAACTCTACAGGGGGCTTCCCTGGTGGCGCAGTGGTTGGGAGTCCACCTGCCGATGCAGGGGACGCGGGTTCGTGCCCCGGTTCGGGAAGATCCCACATGCCGCAGAGTGGCTGGGCCTGTGAGCCATGGCCGCTGAGCCTGTGCGTCCGGAGCCTGTGCTCCGCAACGGGAGAGGCCACAACAGTGAGAGGCCCGCGTACCGAAAAAAAAAAAAAAAGCTCTACAGAAAGTGCACATAGAGGAAACCTACCTCAACATAATAAAGGCCATATATGACAAACCCACAGTAAACATCATTCTCAATGGTGAAAAACTGAAAGCATTTCCTCTAAGATCAGGAACGAGACAAGGATGTCCACTCTCACCACTATTATTCAACATAGTTTTTGAAGTCCTAGCCATGGCAATCAGAGAAGAAAAAGAAATAAAAGGAATACAAATTGGAAAAGAAGTAAAACTGTCACTGTTTGCAGATGACATGATATTATACATAAAGAACCCTAGGGCTTCCCTGGTGGCGCAGTGGTTGAGAGTCCGCCTGCCGATGCAGGGGACACGGGTTCGTGCCCCGGTCCGGGAAGATCCCACATGTCGCGGAGTGGCTGGGCCTGTGAGCCATGGCCGCTGAGCCTGCGCATCTGGAGCCTGTGCTCCTCAATGGGAGAGGCCACAACAGTGAGAGGCCCACGTACCACAAAAAAAAAAAAAAAAAAAAAGAACCCTAAAAATGCCACCAGAAAACTACTAGAGCTAATCAATGAATTTGGTAAAGTTGCAGGATACAAAATTAATGCACAGATATCTCTTGCATTCCTATACACTAATGATGAAAAATCTGAAAGAGAAATTAAGGAAACATTCCCATTTACCATTGCAACAAAAAGAATAAAATACCTAGGAATAAACCTACCTAGGGAGACAAAAGACCTGTATGCAGAAAACTGTAAGACACTGATGAAAGAAATTAAAGATGATACCAACAGATGGAGAGATATACCATGTTCTTGGATTGGAAGAATCAATATTGTGAAAATGACTATACTACCCAAAGCAATCTACAGATTCAATGCAATCCCTAACAAATTACCGATGGCATTTTTTATGGAACTAGAACAAAAAATCTTAAAATAGGTATGGAGACACAAAAGATCCTGAATAGCCAAAGCAGTCTTGAGGGAAAAATTGGAGGGGGAGGAATCAGACTCCCTGACTTCAGACTATACTACAAAGCTACAGTCATCAAGACAATATGGTACTGGCACAAAAACAGAAACATAGATCAATGGAACAGGATAGAAAGCCCAGAGATAAACCCATGCACCTATGGTTAACTAATCTATCACAAGGAGGAAAGGATATACAATGGAGAAAAGACAGTCTCTTCAATAAGTGGTGCTGGGAAAACTGGACAGCTACATGTAAAAGAATGAAATTAGAACACTCCCTAACATCATACACAAAAATAAACTCAAAATGGATTAGAGACCTAAATGTAAGACCGGACACTATAAAACTCTTAGAGAAAAACACAGGAAGAACACTCTTTGACATAAATCACAGCACCTTTTTTAATCCACCTCCTAGAGTAATGGACATAAAAACAAAATAAACAAATGGGACCTAATGAAACTTAAAAGCTTTTGCACAGCAAAAGAAACCATAAACAAGACGAAAAGACAATCCTCAGAATGGGAGAAAATATTTGCAAATGAATCAACGGACAAAGGATTAATCTCCAAAATATATAAACAGCTCATGCAGCTCAATATTAAAGAAACAAACAACTCACTCCAAAAATGGGCAGAAGACCTAAATAGACATTTCTCTAAAGAAGATGTACAGATGGCCAAGAAGCACATGAAAAGCTGCTCAACATCACTAATTATTAGAGAAATGCAAATCAAAACTACAATGAGGTATCACCTCACACCAGTTAGAATGGGCATCATCAGAAAATCTACAAAAAACAAATGCTGGAGAGGGTGTGAAGAAAAGGGAACCCTCTTGCACTGTTGGTGGGAATGTAAACTGATACAGCCACTATGGAGAACAGTATGGAGGTTCCTTAAAAAACTAAGAATTACCGTATGACCCAGCAATCCCACTACTGGTCGTATACCCAGAGAAAACCATAATTCAAAAAGACACATGCACCCCAATGTTCATTGCAGCACTATTTACAATAGCCAGGTCATGGAAGCAACCTAAATGCCCATCAACAGACGAATGGATAAAGAAGATGTGGTACATATATACAATGGAATATTACTCAGCCATAAAAAGGAACGAAATTGGGTCATTTTTTGAGACGTGGATGGATCTAGAGACTGTCATACAGAGTGAAGTAAGTCAGAAGGAGAAAAACAAATATCGTATATTAACGCATGTATGTGGAACCTAGAAAAATGGTACAGATGAACCGGTTTGCAGGGCAGAAGTTGAGACACAGATGTAGAGAACAGAAGTATGGACATCAAGGGGGGAAAGCAGCAGCAGGGGTGGGGATGGTGGTGTGATGAATTGGGTGATTGGGATTGACATGTATACACTGATGTGTATAAAACTGAAGACTAATAAGAACCTGCTGTATAAAAAAGTAAATAAAATAAAATTGCAAAAATTTAAAACAGAAAAACTTTCTTCCACAAAGAAAAAAATATTAACTTTACAGTGGGGAAAACAAGTGGCCATCTCCTTAATCAACGGTCAGTGTTGACACATGCTTCCTAATATGGTGTACTGAGAAGCCCCATCACTTTTGTTACCTGCTCGACAAAAATGCTTAATTTTATAACCTGAATCTTGTCATGGGCAAACACAGAAAAACATACATTGAGGACATTCTACAAAATAACTTGCCATATTCTTCAAAAATGTCAGTCATCAAACACAAGGAAAGACTAAAGAACTGTTCCAGGTTAAAGAACTAATATATGACAACTAAATACAATGACCCTGGATTAGACCTTGAGGAAAAATGTTTCCATAAACCACACCACTGGTACAACTAGGACAATTGAAATAAGTTCCATAGATTAAATAATGGTATTATACCAATGTTAATATTGTGACTCATATTTACATAAAAGAATAACCTCATTAAAAAAAATACTAAAGGAAGCCACAACAATGAGAAGCCTGCACACTGCAATGAAGAGTAGCCCCCGCTCACCGCAACTAGAGAAAGCGCGTGCACAGCAACAAAGACCCAACACAGCCATAAATAAATAAATAAATTTATTTATTTTTAAAAAATACTAAAGGTCTTCCCTGGTGGCGCAGTGGTTGACAGTCCACCTACCGATGCAGGGGACACGGGTTCGTGCCCCGGTCCGGGAAGATCCCACATGCCGTGGAGCAGCTGGGCCCGTGAGCCATGGCCGCTGAGCCTGCGTGTCCGGAGCCTGTGCTCCGCAACGGGAGAGGCCACAACACTGAGAGGACCACGTACCGCAAAAAAAAAAAAAAAAAAAAAAAAAAATACACCGAAGTATTTAGGGATTAAGGTAATCACACTTGCAATTTACTTTCAAATGGTTCAAGAAAAAACATATGGGAGGGAGTATGATGAAGGAAATACAGTAAAATGTTAAAGTGGAATTAATTAAAGAAGCTTCACCTAAAGCTGGAGTCAAGACAGGCCTGTAAGGGAAGTGCTCAGGCCCACCAGGCATCATCAATTACCCCAAACAGGAAAAAAGGGCCCTCCACATCTCGGGCAGGAAGGTGTCTCTGCTTACTATCCCGCAGGAAGAAGAAAACTCTCTTTCCCACGACAGCCCAGCCAATCAGAGACAGCAGCAGCCCATCAATGGGAAGCCTCCATACTCTGGATCCCCAACCCCTCCAACAGACTCTTTGGTTATCACAGCCCCTATAAAAGCAAGTTCCCTTTCTTATTCTCTGGATTTTCCTGTGATCTGTCACAGTTCGCATGTCCCGAATTGCAATTCCTCTGGCTATTCTGAATAAACTCACTTTTGCTGGTAAATTAACTGGCTATTATATTATAAAAGTTAACATTAACAACTGAGCAATAGCTGGAAGAGGTAAATAGGAGTGCTTTTTACTCCTTTTATAACTTTCCTATAATTTTGAAGTTAATGAAGAATTTCAAGTCAATCTAGTAAAATGGAATATCCCATATACGTATTACTAGAGTAACTGACGCCCTCAAACTATACCTAAAAACACTCCTAAATTAAAAATCTTAATATAACAAGTTAATATATTTGTTTAAAAAATAAAAACTTATGTTCAAACTCTCTAGAGGTAAAAATAATAAAGTAATTGGGAGAAAGTACCTGTAACATATGATACAGAATTACTTATTGTGCTTAATAAACATGTAAGGCAAGAAGAAAAATCATCCCAGCAACAAAGTTGGACAGGGTATGAATGGCAATTCATATGTGAAAGAAGAAACAGAAATGACCTATAAACGTCTGGAAAGAATATTTTAGCTCAATAATCTCCAAAGAAATACAAATGAAGTAAATCCACCAGAAAACTATCATAATTTACCTTCCAAAGCAGGAGTTTTTACACAATAACAATAGTTATTCTGTGCTTCTCACATGCCAATCTCCCAGTGCTTTCGTGTGGTATCTCAATCCTCCCAGTTCCGTGAGGCTGTACTATTGCCGCATGTGGCAGGGGGAACCTAGGCAGGGGGGTGAAGTGACTAGACGAGGATCTCAAGCAGAGAAGGGGCAGGGGCAGGCGCATCCACCCAGACAGGCTGACTCCAAGCCCACGTGGCTCTAGGGAAGAATAATGGTCCTGAACAAAGATTTAACAAGAGGATACCGGCTCAGGTTAAAATGGGGAAAAGCTGTAAAACAGCAATGAAAATTCAGAAATAACCGTCACAACCCATACTGGAGGAGAATGCCAAACGACAAGGGAAGTTATCAGCTGCTCTCAGGAACCTCACGGTAAACGGAGCCAGTTACGTGAAAGGTGCACCGTGGAGATCAAACAGTCAGAACACCCTCTTCTCAGGGGTGAGGAAGGGCAGCTGGCTTTCTTTCTGCTGCTTTTCTGTATCGTCCAAGTCTCCTTTAAAGAGCTTGTTTTACTTTTATTATAATAATTCTTAAAAAGATGAGTAAGAAGGAAGGTCAATCCTGTGAGGGCATCTCTGAGGACAAGGTTGCCAAAGGAAAGGACCCCAGATCACAAGCACAGCACACAGCCAAGGGACCAGCCTGGCCTGGGTGACAAAATGAAGACTAGACACAGTGCTCGCTTGTGCCCCCTTGTGGCTGCACAGCCTGCCAGACAGAGGGAAACCAGCAAAAACATGACTGGATACTCCTCCAATTTTTTTGGAAATAAAGCAACATGCTCCTAAATAACTCATGGGCCAGAAAACTCACAATAGAAATAGAAAATGCTTTTAACTGAACGATACATCAAAACTTACTTATAAACTTAAGTGTACATTTAAAAAGAAAGCCTGAAAATCATTTATCTAAGCATCCATCAAAGAAACTTTCTCCTCTGTGGGAGGATTTACTGCAACTTCTTATTTTTTTTTTTTTTTTTTTTTTTTTGCGGTACGCAGGCCTCTCCCGTTGCGGAGCACAGGCTCCGGACGCGCAGGCTCAGCGGCCATGGCTCACGGGCCCAGCCGCTCCGCGGCATGTGGGATCCTCCCGGACCGGGGCGCGAACCCGCGTCCCCTGCATCGGCAGGCGGACTCCCAACCACTGCGCCACCAGGGAAGCCCCTGCAACTTCTTATTTTTCAAACCGTGGTCGCAGACCATTGGTGAGTTATGATTAACATTTATTTAAATTGAAAGTATACATATTATTTATACCTATATAAAGGGATAGTATACATCTTTAATTTTAGCTATACCTTATAGATTTATTAATAGATTTATTCATTATCTGTATGTAAGCAATAGTTTCATAAAGTACAAAATAGGATGCACACATGCCATATACTGAAAATAAGAAATACGTGTCCATTTATTACACTGCCGTCTCAGTTAGTTGTACGGTTTTATACACAAAGGTATGGGCATGATATACACTGCGTCTCTCACTAAGGAATGGCCCATGCTGGAAAACGGCCACTCTTACACGACGGCAAACTGAGCAACAGAAGCACCGCGCGGCCAGCTGGACAGGCCATTCCAACCACAGCCACACCATTTCTGCCCTGTACACACAGCGATGGCTCCTTAAGGCCAGGCTGCAACCTCTCTGATAGGCTCAGGCTTTGTTGCCTCGCCTTTTCAGATTGCAGCCAGGGAGCAATCTTATAACTACTTGCAAGCCTGGGAATTCTGGTGGCGTTTTCCCATACAGTTATAGCTCAGCGATCAGTTTAGAGGTTGTTCTCCATCCTTCAAATCTTTATTCTGCCTACTCAACGCAGAGCAACCCTCTTCAGCAGTGATGTGAGGATCCTGCAGCCCCTGCCTGTTCTATGTCTCCCAGTCTAGTAGAGCAACGTTGGGATGAACCTGTAGACACCAGAGAATCTCATAATGTAATTTCCAGAAAGCATATCTTTTATTTTAACTGTATTATGTAGAAAGAATTTATATTCATTTAATGTCGTTCACAGGCAATTATGCTATCCTCTAAGAGTGAATGTGTAATTATTCTGTAACAACTTCCTTGCATCATTTTTTCTCTAGGTAAGCTTTGTAAGTCTTTGAAATTGAGAAAATAACATTTGAACTAATAAAGTTGAAAAATCAGCATTTTTTTAAAAAAGAGGCTTTAAAAAAAAAATACAGACTGCTATAGAAGTTCCCTTGCCAAAACTGATTCATATAAGAGCTAAAGTTTGTTTGTTTACAAAATTACTAGAAAATAGAGATAAAAGAAAATGACTATATATGAAAAGTTGGATGTGTGTTTTCAGTAGAAGGTATGAGGGGGACTTCCCTGGTGGCACAGTGGCTAAGACTCCACGCTCCCAATGCAGGGGGCCCGGGTTCGATCCCTGGTCAGGGAACTAGATCCCACATGCATGCTGCAACTGGAAGTTTGCATGCCACAACTAAGGATCTTGCCTGCCACAACTAAGGACCCGGTGAGCTGCAACTAAGACCCAGTGCAACCAAATAAATATTAAAAAAAAAAAAAAGGTATGAGGAATAAGGATACATTTTTGTTGAAAGGAAAAAAAGAAAGTAATTTTGTTGTAAGTAAAATGATTGTTCCAGAATAAGAAAGGAAAAAGGACAAAACTTGAATGGATATAAAAAGCTGTAGGTTTATAGAAAAGGAATCTGGAGAAAGGAATTTTATGTGTAGTCACGTTGACTAAGACTGGAATGGATTTATACAAGTTTTTAAAAAAGGAAGAATTTTAATATCAAAATTACACTGGTTCTGGGACTTCCCAGGTGGCTCACTCGTTAAGAATCCGCCTGCCAATGCAGAGGACACGGGTTCGAGTCCTGGTCGGGGAAGATCCCACGTGCCGCAGAGCAACTAAGCCCGTGCGCCACAACTACTGAGCCTGTGCTCTGGAGCCCGTGAGCCACAACTACTGAGTCCGTGTGCCACAACTACTGAAACCCAACGCTTAGAGCCTGTGATCCGCAACAAGAGAAGCCACCACAATGAGAAGTCCGTGCACCGCAACGAAGAGTAGCTCCTGCTCGTTCCAACTAGAGAAAGCCCACACGCAACCAAATATAAATTAAAAAACAAAAAAAATTACACTGGTACGAAATTAGAATTTGCTTTTCTCTGTTAAAAGGATAGTTTTCTTAGATTATTGGTCTGCTCTTAATAAGAAAGGGTAAACAAATGTTTTTCTTTACCTTTAATGTAATATGTCTAGAAAACTAAGATTCTATGATTTGTCTTTATTGGGTCTTTGATTACTTAAGAAAACTGAGTCTTCTCTATTAAAAGAGACAAGCTCTTTTACAACTATGTAACTTTTCGTATGTGTTAAATTTCATGGGAAGCATTTTCAAATAAGAAGTGATGCTGAACTTTTTTTAGGATGTATTTATGTGGAAATTATTAATAAATATTCCAAGACTTCCCTGGTGGCACAGTGGTTAAGAATCCGCCTGCCAATGCAGGGGACACGGGTTCGAGCCCTGGTCTGGGAAGATCCCACATGCCGTGAAGCAACTGAGCCCGTGCGCCACAACTACTGAGCCTGCACTCTAGAGCCCATGAGCCACAACTACTGAGCCCACGTGCAACAACTACTGAAGCCCACGCGCCTAGAGCCCGTGCTCCACAAGAGAAGCCACCACAATGAGAAGCCTACACACTGCAATGAAGAGTAGCCCCTGCTCACCACAACTAGAGAAAGCCTGTGCACAGCAACAAAGACCTAACACAGCCATAAATAAATAAATAAATTTATTGAAAAATAAATAAAATAAATATTCCAGTAATCATATTAAATTCCCAAAAATCTGGTATGCCCTGATATAATTCCAGCTCTTTTCATTTACAAACAGTTATTATTTTACTCTGATGCTTTTGCAAAAATGTTCCTACAAAAGTGCTTCATCTTCAAAGAGATTCATGGAAAAGACCCTCACAAGTACTCTAGAATGTAGGCTTCTGATAAGTGCTCGCTCATTAGCGTTCTGTTTTCCAAAATTAAAGGACCCTTTTTCTCCTCTTTTAAGCTGTCTGCAACTTACAGCAATTTAGTAAACATTTATCTTTTTCTCCCTACCTGGTCCCTCAAGAATTCTGAAACTCCTATTAAATATTCTTATTTTTCATAACAATACATATTTGCAAAAGTTAAGTAAGAATCTGTTCTTGTAACAGGACACAACTGGACAAGTCCTTGGCTTGGCCTCTTAGCCTAAAGAGACTTTAAAGATCCAGTATGAGATTCCTCATGAAAAGTTCCAACGAAACAGATTTTAAAGAGCCTATATGGTCAGTCGCTATTCCTGCTGCACTTATATAAATAATCAGGCCAAGTTTATTGAAACTAGACTAGTTATCTTTGATAGAAATGGAGGTGATTATAGAGAGAAAAATTATGTTTCAATAATACACCTTTATGTACATCAGATTCTAGTACTATTAATTGTCTTTTAATTTGTTTTCTAAGTGTAAACTGGACTGAATCCTGACTTCTTCTGACTTCCTCCAACATGTGGCTAGAACTCTTAGAATTTTCTTCCACTCTTGATTTTTGAATCACTATGAAACTAAAACTGCCCTTTTTCCGAAGCCCTGCAAGCAAAAGCTGGACAACTTGATACAAACTTCAACAGCTCGTGTGAGGACTGCCTGTTGCTGTGTGGCCACTCAGAAAGATCACGAGAGACATTCACACTGAAAACCAGGAAAATCTGTCTAATTGCCACACTTGTCCTCAGTGCATCTGAAGATGCTTAGAACCCAGCATCTAGAAATCGTCTCAACTAGCTGCTCTCCAAACTCAGAAACTGAATTTATAATTTCCTTGAATTATTTACCATTATTTTTCTTTTGCTTCCATAGAAATGCCTCTCATTGAATTACCTGATTGTGCAGATCATATAGAGGCCTAATTTATGTGGAAAGACATCTACGGTGCTGCCTCCTGAAGTAAACACCCAAGGTGCATCCTGTCCTGAGGAACACTGAGGACATGTGATTGCTGACACAGCATGTGCGCCTCCATAAACAACTTTTAAAGTTTTTGTAGACTGACTTAGAAAGGTAATACCCGAATCTGATTATAACCCATTTGATTTATTTAATTGATTACATTTGGGCTCTGGGAAATTTTTCAATCTTGATTATTGTTCTTTTTATAGTCATCACATTAATTTCGCAACAGTTTTAAATGCCTACCAGCAGCCACTCACATACCAAATGGTATCCATCAGGATCAGACAACTGGATGAAATTTGCAATAACCACATGAATGATGATCAGACAACTGGATGAAATTTGCAATAACCACATGAATGATGAATGAGGGTGACTACATGGCCCTCCAACCTGTCAATTCAACTAGTGAAAACAGCCAATATGTGACTCTTCAGCCTGACTACAACAACGGTGGAGAGAGAGAATAACACGACACTGGTTGGTGATACTCTCAGCCGGCTGAGACAATGACCAAAATGGGGAACTGTTAAAATCAAAAACAAACAGAGCCCAGCCTCGAAAATTCCCTGAGCAGACAAAACCGGTTTAATCATACAAAGGCTAATTTAGCTTATTTTGCAAGACTAACTTGACCTGGGTCATTTCTTGTTTACACCTCTGGAAATCATAAAGAAACATGAACTGCTTCCCGAGGTTGATACGAGGTCATCACTGAAAATTCTAATATTGTAACCAATCACTGTGAAGAATAAACAGTTACTGCCTTCTCACAATATAAGCTCTTTATAACAATATATACCCGAGCCTCATTCAATGTTTGGGTTTGTGCACTCTTGGTTTGCAAACTGTCTTTGTGGTGTGTGCGTGATAAATTTTTACTAATGATTCATTGGCTTTACTTTTAGCTATTTATGAACCTTTGACAAAATCCTAAACAAAATACTTATCAAATTGAATCCAACAATATATAAAAAGTAAAGCACATGATGACCAAGCTGAATCTATACCAGGTTTACCAAGAGCCATGAAACAACAGAATCATACAAGGATGAAGGAAAATCTACAAGAACTGCACAGAAGCCCCATAACACAGCAAGTCCACATCCACGTCCTCAAGAACTGGGAACCTCTGTGCCCCAAAACACAAGTCTGAGATTGTTCACAGCAGGATGATTCATAATAACCCACTGAGAGGCCCTGAAGGATATACAAGCACAGGCATAAACAAAGCATGGCGTCTGCATTCGACAGTGGAGAGAGACAGACGTGGGCTTCCAGGTTGGGATCACAGTGGGCAGAGGAGAACCAGGCGGGGAGCTTCTGGTAATGTGTTTGCCCGACGTGGTCACATGGGTGTGTCCACTTCATAATTAATCCAAGGGCTCTATGGTTTGTGTACTTCTCTAAACATGTGCCAGACTTCAACAGGAAAGGTTTATTTAAAAACTACCGTTATTTGGGCACAAGTGGGGCTGCGGGTACAGGCATACCTCATTTTATTGTGCTTTGCTTTACTGCACTTCACAGACACTGTGTTTTTTACAAACTGAAGGTTTTTGGCAACCCTGCATCGAGCAAGGCTATCAGTGCCGTTGTTCCAACAGCATTTGCTCACTTCATGTCTCTATCACATTTTGGTAATTCTCACAATATTTCAAACTTTTTTATTATTATTATATCTATTATGGTGATCTGTGATCATTAATCTTTGATGTTACTATTACAAAAAGAATTTGACTTGCTGAAGGCTCAGATAATGGTTAATATTTTTTAGCAATAAAATATTTTTAATTAAGATACGTACATCGTTTTCTTAGACATAACGCTATTGAACACTTTACAGATGACAATATAGTGTAAACGTAATTTTCATATGCCCTGGGAAACCAAAAATTCACGTGACTCACATTACTGTGACATTTGCAGTGGCTGGAATTGAACCCACAGTATCTCCTAGGTACACCTTTATGTGTCTTCTTTCAATGTTACTAAGAAGACGCAAAAAAATAACTCATTTTTGTGTTGTAACTGTGCTACTCTGACCCCCGGTGCACACATTTGATATACTTCAGGCCTACAGCAGGATTCAGGAGCATCTGAAACCCCTTCCATTTTTAAATGAGTTTTATTCCAGAGCCCCCTGCCTGAGATGGGCCCCTGGCCTGAGCACCCCAAGTGAGCAAATGGCTTGCCCTCAATGACATCAAGGTTGTCTGACTTCTTGGCCCCAAGCTAATGGTACCCACGCTGTGTGACTGAGCATCCCTGTGCCAAGGCCGCCCTTACCTGATCTCTCCGGCCCTGTGGTCTGGGAACTGCTTGTGGAAATGCTTCAGCGCCTGCATCACAGCCGAGGTGCACTCCACATATGTGTAGTCAATCATGATGTCCCCTGGGAAAGAAAAGGAAGGCTTGAGAAATGTGAACTTTACCTCAGCTGCCCAATTCGGCAATTCAGGCCAAACCGTGACACAGGAGAACGCCGTAACATGCAGAGCCTGTACAACACATCACGAGCCTGACCATCCTCCAAAGGCACGGAGGAAGCACCACCAGCGAGCAGCCCGGTGACGTGGCCACCAGGTGGGAGGGAGGCACCTACACAGGTGACCTGGAGGCCCATCTGTGCTGCAGGACAGCCAGGCCAGTGGGAGGGTAACAGGGAAGCGCACACAGCAGAGCTGCAGCCCACCCTGAGAAGGCCTCCACAGGAGCACATCTGCCAGTTACAGGAGCCCGACAAATGCAGACCCAGAAGGAGGGGACAGGGGCGCACGCAGACGCAGCAGGAGGACACAGGCACGCGGGTCCCCACTGTCACCTCCCTGTGAGGAGCTGTGGGCTCCGTGAGGAGCATTCAGGAGACAGGCCGGCCTCCACGGAAGACAGAGCAGGAGCCGGCCCAGGCTTGGGCCAGAGAGCTGGTGTGAATCCCACCCACCTCCGAGAGGCAGACTGCAGCTTTTCTATCCACAACCAGGGTCACCGCACCCTGGAAAGTCGAGAAGCACGGAACACTCTGGTGCCTGGGGGCTCCTTAGAGCATCCGCCCGCATCTGCCAGAACATTGTTGGTACTGCCCCCCGCCAGGGGAAAGAGCTCCAGGCTCTGGCGAGAGGGCCAGCCTCAGGCATGCAGGGCCCCCGAGCCTGTGGCCGCGTAACTGGCCGACCACTCACCGAAGATCTCCGAGGGGTTCAGAAGCTCCAGAAGGTGTCCCCCACGCTTGGTCTCGTAGGTGGCAAACCCTCCATCAGGGTTTCTCATGCTCAGCAGCTAAAACCAGAGGGAACATCCTGAGAATTCACCCACGCGCTGAGCACGTGCAAGGGCCCACAGGCTGTGGCACAGTTTCTAGAAACACCCCAAGGCTAGGAACCAAGGAGCAGGGATGGGAAAGAGGGAGCCGGTTTTCATGTTAAACCAGGACCCTCAGGCGCCCAGAACAGTGGGCTGCAACCTTTATCAACCGGGTACTCCGTGACCACCCGGGACCACTCCCCGGCACGTGCATGCTTACCACTTATAAAGCACACGTGCGCCACAAAATTATGTGATCTCCACCGTAAAAATTGGAAAAAACTTGGGTGTGCTAAGAGGGTCTGTGGTGGGGTGACCAAGACTCCACGTGCACAGTGCCCTCAGCTGTGTGACCAGAGCCCCACACCCAGCAGCCTCACCACAGCGACAGCATCGAAGAGCCGCTCTCGTGGGACGTGCTTGGTGACAAAGGGACACTTTTCCTGCAGGAGAAGGAGGGACTTCAAGGCCTCAGCTGTGCAGTCGGCAACAATCCAGCCACAGTCCAGTGTGCTGAAGGAGAAGCCGCCCTGGAAAGTGTGGGGCTGTAAGGGTGGAGGCCAAGCCCACACCTGGCCACCCCAGGCCATGGCACCTCGCACGCCTGCACAGAGCCAAGGCCCATCCACAGCGGAGGTACAGCCACAGCCCCAAGCCACACACACGTGGACGGCCTCCAACTTCCAGCACAAGGACTGCAGCCTCTGCCCGTCACCGCCTTCAGGCTCTACTGTGGGATGGGCACAAGCAACCCGCTGTGAGAACGCAGCCATGGCCATGCCCATGCCCCCACGTGCTGCAAGAACTGCCCTCCCCACTCCTCCCCTCATCACTGCCATTCATGTTCTGACAGCTTATTTAATGTCTGCAGGTGCTGCTAAGTGCACACAGTGCGTGACATGGTGGGGTGAAGCCCACAGAGCTCAGCTACTGCATTTATGCACAACTCTTCAGTCAGGAATATCTTGGGTACATCAGTGGAACCCCGCACTGTGCATCTATCAGAACAGGAAGCCGAGGAGAGAGCCCTCCTCGAGGGCAAAGCCCGGCTAACTGAGGCGGGTGGGGTTGGCCGCGGTACCTTGCTCATCTGGCGGTAGTACTTCTGGTAGTCGGGGAGGTTGTCTGGGACCTGGTGAGAATCCGAGGGGCAGGAGGGAACACGTCACCACCATAGTACATAGACACCGGGCAGGGAGGGGCCAGCACAGCAGGACATGCAGGGACCCAGTGCCGCCGCCCTCATGGTCACCAGTGCCAGTGGGAACCCTCCAGGTAGCACCCACGTGGCCCACTGCCCCCACCCACAATCAGGGCACGGCCTGGGCTGGAGGGGCACCCTGCCTGTGCGAGGCACGGACCAGGCCTGGTCTCACCTGCGAGACCCGGAGATACTCATGAGCCTTCTGCAGGCAGGACGAAAACTCTGGCCTGTGTTGTGCACCCGCCTGGGAAAGAGGAGGGGGTGAGCCACTAGCCGGCACATGCCTGCGCGCGTGGCTGGTCCCTGGACGACCCTGGCGATACCCGGCCACCACTGGGAACCAGGAGCAAACCCACCCAAGTCTCGGGGCTCTCGGGTTTCTGCCGCCAAGTCAGAAAGACATGGTGGAGCGACAGCAGAAGAGATGGTCCACACCACCCTGGCCCCAGCCCCAGCCTGTGCCCACAGGGCCCCTGCCCATCTAAGGCAGGCCCCCACGTGGCCCAGACCCCCCCCCCAAATCCTGCCAACCTCATTCCCACCAGCATAAAGACACGCTCCTGTTTCTCTCTAGTACGTGCTCAGAAGCATCCGTAGTGAGCAATCTGAGCACTGAGGAGAGCCTGGAGCCTGCTCCCCCTACAGAAGACCCCACCACCTCGCCACCTCGGGAAGAGCCCTCACAGGGCCCCTTGCCCCCGAAGACTTCAAGCCAGCCCCACACCCAGAGCTGCCAGCAAGACCACTGTCTCGGAGCCCAGGTAAGCGAAGGGTCAGGGCCGGCAGGTGCCGTGTCCGGCTGGATCCAGGGGTGGACAAACAGGAAGAGCAGGTGGAGGCTGGAGAATGAGGGACAGAGCCACATACCTCCAGCAGAGCCTGGATGGCGAACGCGGTGTCCCAGATCTGCGAGCCATTGGTACCCTGTGCAAAGAGGACAGCCCTACAGCAGCCACCTCCCACCCCCACCCCAACTTCCCAGATCTGATGGGTGCCTAGAGGGCCAAGGAAGGTGCAGGGGCATCCACCAGCTCCTGCAGAGAGGTAGGAGTCCAGCCGACTCCTCACCCCAGGCTCTGGGCTCTGTACCCCTAAAGCCCACGAGGCCCTGAGAGGGGCTGGTCCTGCAAGGAGACTTGGTCAGGCAGCCAGGCCACCAGCCAGGACAGAGCTCCTCAGAGCACTTCCAGGATTTGGAAGATCACCGCCATGGCCCCCACTGCTTGCCCACTGGCACGGAGCCCAGACAAATCGGTGGCACTAAGGGACACGAGACACTGCAGCCTGGCAGGACAACGTGTGGGAAGAACACACACAGCGCCTGGCCAAAAAGACCTGAACCGATCAAGCCTCAGGGCCGAACCGCCAGTTTGCAGAAAATCTGGGGTGCAGAGCAGGCAGAAGGTAGACATGCTAGGGACAAATGACCCAGGAGAGAAGGGCACCAGGAGACTGTAGGACAAAGGCAACAGCAAGGAATCGCCTCCCGGACTGGATCCTGATACCAATGAACACAGAGCAAAACCCCACCGGGGGCTGCCGTGCACTCAGTGCGGACGGCACGGCAGTTTTGTCAGGACCAGAAGCCCTCGTAAGCTCCAGGGCTGGAGGTGTCAAAGCGGGTGGGGAGCCACATGAGGGCTCGTCACCCTCCTCTACTTCACGTGTTTCAGGAATATTTTCACACAAGACTGGCAGCGTGGGGGCCAGGGAGCTGGAAGTGGGGCTCAAGTGCACCTGGCAAGGGCACCTGGGAGGGTGGTCTGCGCTGGGCGGGGCTGGGCCCACGTGCACTCGTCCCAAAGGGCCCAGAGGTCAGTGTGACCCAAGGACATTGCTGGAGGTGCCACATTTGCACACTGAGTGACAGGAGACAAAAGCTCCCGGCTCGCTGACCCCAGGGTCCCTGCAGCCGGGACAGGACCAGGTCAGCCCAGGCTGCCCGGTGACCCAGGAGCCCCACCCCCAGGGACACGCACAGGACGTAAGCTGGGGGAACAGCATCTACAACACCCAGACACTGGAAATCGGCAAACGGTACAAAACAGAGGTGCGGTGTACGCGGAGAGGGGCCACAGGAGTGTGTCTCAGGACTCTGAAGGTGGTACCTCTGGGATGCTCAGCTCACGGGGCAGCAGAGGGCACGGGTTCTACTCTGACCGCATCCTGCTGCTGTCCTGACCCCGCTAACCAGAACCAGCATGCGAGCTGTGAGATCATCAGCTGTCCAGCAGCAGCTGGGCTGGCGTCTGAGAACCACCGTGGCCCTCGTCCCCCCCGAGCTGCAGCTCTGAATGACTCTGGTGTGCAGACTGCTCCCGTGGTGTGGCTGCAGGCCCTCAGCTCTCCCACCACCCCCCAGGGCCTGTTAGCATCCCTGCCAGACAGCACACACCCAGGAGGTGCCCGGCGGTGCCCCTCAGATGCGGGACAAGGGGGACCTGCAGCCACTTGCCACACGCTGACAGAACACATCGGGAGGAGTGACTTGGGATCTTAGCAAACCCGAAAGGCAGGAGCGGTTGCAAGTAAGCAAGCAGCTGTGGCCCTACAGCCCTTACCTGCACTTTCATGCCGTCGAGGCCCAGCCTGCGAGAAGAGTCCATGTCAGGGAGCAAGGGCAGAGCCGGAAGTCAGGGGCCCAGAGCCCGTGTCCCAAAAGCAGCGCGCCCACGCAGCAGGGGACACGTGAGGACCGCTCCCACCCCCCCGCCCAGCTGTGTGGAGGGCCCACCGGGGGAACAGGCCCCCTCAAACACAGAGCTCCCTGCGTGGGACGCGCCGGCCTTCCCGAGGGCCGCGGCCCGCGCCGCGCTCACCACAGGTAGTCCGGAATCCGGGACGAGTGCTCCTGGAGGGCGGGGCAGGCCGGCCCTTCCCCATGCCAGCGCGCAAGCATGTTGGCGGTTTTCGAGATCTGGGGGAGGCGGCCCCGTCAGGGCTCTGCCCCGCACCCGCCGGGCTCCCGGCTTGGGGCCGCAGACCGACCCCGCCGAGGCCCAGCACGGCCTTGCTGCAGGCCAGGCCTTGTTCTAACCACTTCCCCAGCACTCACGGCTACCAGGCTGCAGCCCTGCCCTGGGAGAGGTGGGAACGCGCCAAGGCACGTGTGCCAAGGAGGGAGGGGGGGCGGCAGCAGGGAAGACAGGGTGACCCGCAGAGGTGACGGGAGCCCGGCCAGCTGGTGAGCAGAACCGCCACGAGGGTGACGGGCAAGGCAGGGACCCCTGAGTGGGCACATGGGTGGCGGTGTGTCCTGAGCTGCCTGAGATAACTCAGGGGCTGGAGGATAGGGCTGAGGGCCACGGGAGAGACGGAGCGACTCGGAGGTGAGACCAGAGGCGCAGGGCCTGACTGCTCAGAGCAGATGTTCTAGAGGCCCAGCTCTCCCACCCCGGGACCTCCTAGGCCAAGGTCCAATTACAGCGCGTTTCTAACGTGCTTTATGCAGCCTTAGGTCAGAGCCCACGCAGAATCCCTTGGCGCCGAAAGGGAAACAACTGGCCCCTCGGTGGGGCGGTGGCAGTTGACGTCCCCCAGGTACCACCCGGCCTCGAAAACACCTGGGAGCAGGGTCACGCGTGGGGCTCATGGACACTGCGCCCACTGGGTTCACGCAGAGAAGCCGTGGGCTGACCCAGCACGGCGGCCACGGTCACAGCCGCCCGAGGCTCGCTACAGCGCTGCCTCCTGCACCCAGTGCCCTAAGGCTGCGGGGCAGAGCAGAGTCAGGAGCCCAGAGGCTCTGAGAAGCAAGTCTCGAGTCACCAGCCTCAACAGCAATCAGGAGTGGAACGCAAGCACCCTGGTCCTGCAAACCCCATAGGAGAAAGGCAAATGGTGGGTTATTAGGGCTGGGGAAGGGGAGAGGACCGGGGGAGGAAAAGCAGCCCACCCCACCGGCCAGAGAGACCTCAGGAGGCGGCCTCAAGAAGCAGTGCTCCACACACACCAGGTGGTGGGACGGGAGGGCGGGCCAAGCACAGGGGTCCTGGGGGATCAGAGGCCCAGGTCCCACGTAAAGGTGTGACAGCCTCCAGTGGGAGACCTCACCTCCAGGGAGACCCCCACTCCCAGCTCCATAGACACAGGCCTCTGGGCAACCCGCCCCCAGTCCTCGCCCACCCCAGGCCCAGCCAGCCAGTGGGCGAGGGGCGCTGACCGGGCCGATGCTGAGGTACTTGGTGAAGCGGTCGTCGGCTGCGATGTGCTCGTACAGCTTCTGGATGGCCCGCTGCCGCAGGCTGGCGCTGTGGTGGCGCTCGTACAGGTTGAGGATCGCTGCGAGGGAGGGGGGGCGTCAACAGGCACCAGACACGGAGAGGAGTCCCAGCCCCAGCACAGACCCCCCAGGGCGGTCGGCCCACGGCGGCCAGTCTCTGGGCCCCCCCCTTGTCACCCCCTCACCCACTCTCCTTGCCTGCTGGTGCAGCCCCCTCCCTGGCATCCTGGTGCTGCCCTACAGCCCCCGCAGCCGTGCAGAGCATGTTGCCTCCCAGTGCCGACAGGGCGGGTCCCGGCTCCCACCCCAGGGCCCGTCTGCAGGACCAGTGAGGGAACGAACGAATGAATGAGGGGGAACGTGGCCGCCTGCGCACACAGCACCCGCCAGGCTCCAAGGGGAGGCCACTCGGCTCTGAGCAGCCAGGAGGACCCACGGGAGATGGGCTTGGACTGGCCTCGTGGGGTCCCGCCCCTTCTATCCCACTGAGGAGGAACTACCGGCCCCTCAAGGCCCTGGGCTCCGAATCCTCTGTCCAGGAGCCCGAGCCCCAGGTGGGTCTGCTAGACACGAGGTGTGCACGCCAGCCCCCTTGTCCCCACAGGACCCCAACGCCAGGACTCATCGTAGGGCCGTGTCCCTCCGCGTTCCCTGTCACTTTAGGTGTCGACCGACCCCCGGGGGGCCCAGCCAGCCCCTGGGGGCACCCACCATACACCACGTGGAGCAGCCAACTGTGCGGCGTGTACAGCTCATCGGGGGCCACGCTGTTCCTGTGCGCCGGCCAGTCGATGCAGCCGTAGTCCTCCACGTAGAGCTCCTGAGGGCGGCAGCGCCTCAGCCCCGGACCTGCCCGTCCCCCCTCTGCTGCCTGCCCTCCCGAGGGCAGGCCCCGATGAGCACCCTGCTCCCCAAGCCCCACGTCAGGGCTGCTCCCCGGGGACACACTGGGGCCTGGCCTTTGCTCACAGGTGCCCTGCAACCCATCCCACTGCACAAGCCCCCAGGCAGTCATTTAGGGACAGGAGGTGGACGCTCCACTCTGTGGGGCTCTCGGCTCCGTGGGGCCCCCCGAGAGCGGGCATACGTGGTCAGGCTCACCTGGCGGAGGCTCTGGACCAGCGGGTCCTCCTCAGCGCTCAGCCGGGTACCATAGCAGTAGGCCATGGGCAGGTACACCTGCCGGCAGTGGCACCAGATGGTGGAGGGATGCGCGGGCATCCAGTCAGGAAACAGCCTGGCGGGACAGCGTGTCAGCAGGGCCCCCCACCACTGCAGCCCAGGGCCCTTTCAAGCCTGAACACGGGGTGGACGGCTGTCTCCGGCCCAAGTGGGCACAGCCGTGCTCCTGAGGGGCGCAGCCCACAGAAGCCGACAACTTCTCCTGGCTCACCAGGTGCCTCCTAAAGCCAGGAGACTTGGCTCCTAAACGGTGAGGACTGCCTGTGGGTTCCCAGTTGTGACAAACGTGCCACAGTAACAAAAACGTTAATCACGGAGATACTGAGAGAGGGGTCTACAGAAACGCTCTGGACTATCTCTGCAACTTTTCTGGAAATTGAAAACTATTCCTAAATAAAAAGTTCACCTAAAAATCTTCAGGACTGTCACATCCTCTCAAGGCCTGTGTCTTTGATCGTTACCTCTGCTGTGCTTCGCCCAGATACGCAGCCTGACATGAGCACAGCTCTGCCAGCCTCCCAGGTAGGGGCGCGCCTGGGCTGTTTTCTCCACCCGCCCCTTTCAGCCTCCATCCTCGAGTGAGAGGGGAGGCCACGTGGAGGCCATGGGGAGGTGAGCCCGCCTCCCCTGCTCCCAGGCGTAAGGGTTGGGCGGGTGTCCTCAGCCCCACCACCCCTGGCCTCACTCTCGAGGGCTCCTCCACTCACTTTAAAGGGCGTTTGCTACATTTTGGGTAACGTTTCCAGCTTTCCTGCAGCTGAAGCGGTTCAGGGTCTCTGGTCCTTCATCCTGCACACCCGCCCTTTACACTCTAACCTATGCCCTCCAAAACAACTTCCGCCAAGACTAGCAGTGCCCTAGTTACCGAGAGGCCCGTCAACCACGGCCTGGGCCCTGCGGCGCGCGGATGCAGCCAACGCAGTCCCCCACACCCGCCTCTGACACCACACCCCTCCCAGAGCCTACTCAGTGCCTTCCTCTGCGGCTCCTTACACACCGGGTAGGTCCGAGGTCCAGCCAGCAGGCCCACCGGTGAGGAACGCTGGAATGGCCCCAGACCACTTCCCGCCCCTTCCAGAGTGGCCAGCCTTGGGCAGGTCTGCCCCGGTGGAGGCTGGGCCGTCGGCCCTTTCATCAGGCCCCTGCTGTCATCTCCTGATCGGCCCCTTCACCTCGCACCTCTCCTCTACCGAAGTCCCCTAGCGCAAGGGCCCCCCAACCTCCCTGACAGCTCCCTGCTCCAGGGACCTCACCTCCTGAAGGTGATATTGGGGTACTTATATGTATATGAATGTATTCGGGACACATGTCCAGAGACTTCATTAGATATTCACAAAATGTTTAAAATCTCTGGCTTATAAGTATCACACAATATGGAATTAATGTTGATTTTGCTGAGTTTTTAAGCACTATTGTAGTTCTGTTAAAAGAAAATTCTTATCTTTTAAAAACACACACTGAGGGCTTCCCTGGTGGCGCAGTGGTTGAGAGTCCGCCTGCCGATGCAGGGGACACGGGTTCGTGCCCTGGTCCGGGAAGATCCCACATGCCGCAGAGCGGCTGGGTCCGTGAGCCATGGCCTCTGAGCCTGCATGTCTGGAGCCTGTGCTCCACAACGGGAGAGGCCACAACAGTGAGAGGCCCACGTACAAAAAAACACACACACACACACTGAAGAGTTCGCAGGGGAAACAGAATGTCTGGGATCAACTTTAACATTCACCAGCAAAAAAGACAAGGGGGACAGTCAGCACGGCACACCCAACACTGGGCTGGGGAGGCCTGCATGGGCTGTCACCTCCTTTCCTTTACTTCTACAGATGCTCAAAATGTCCATAACAAGACACAGTCACAGGCATCTATGCAACAAAGGCAGCACGTCACGCCCCACACCAGAGGTTCTGTAACCAGCGAGGCGGGACCCCACCCACCTGCCACATGGCCCAACGCCCCTGCACCTCCCTCCCTCCTGCCCAAGCGGGAACCCTCTCCTATCGTCTGTAGGACTCAGCCAAGCAGGGGCTCTGCCAGGAGCCTAACGCCACCCAACTCCACTGAACGGACAGCCCCTCATCTGACTAACAGGCAGCAAGTGACCCAGGGTGGCATCTCTCTACTCGCGAAGAGAGTGGTGACCGTAGATGGGGAAGCGTACCACATTTCTGGGAACAGAGTGTTGAGGCCTTCCCAGCTGTACACGTTCAGGACAGCCAACCAGAACTTCCCCCAGGAGGGGATGAACACAGCACCACCTGTGGGGAGAGAACAGGCCCCATCACCTGCCTCTGACTGTGAACACGAGACCCTCAGGAATCGGGTCCCCTTCAAAAGGAAGGCCTGCTAAGGATCCTCTCCCTGTGGTAAGACGCAGGCTGCAGAACCACTCGGGACCACCCAACACCAGGGCTGCTGGGTGGAACCGACGTCTTCCCCAGAACAAGCCTATCTGGCCCCTGCCCCCAGGAAGTAGAAGCTGGGAAGGTGAGAGGCCCAGGCGCACACGGCAGCCCCTGTCCACACGGGCCTGGAGGTGATGAGGGAGTTGACTGTGCACGCTCGGCCTTCTCCCTCCTGAGTCCACCTGGCTGTCCCGCACGGCACTGTACCCACGCAGCAGACGGATCTGGACTGTGGCTGTGGGGATGCTTGTGGCCCCGTGTTGGAGCCACCCCCAGCAGCACTGGTTCCAAGCACAGAAAAACCATCCTGGACACGATTCACAAGGAGGTCTCACCCCAAACCCAGGTGTGCAGAAGGCAAAGAACCCACAAAGCTACTAGGAAAGCATGGCCTGAAGACATTCCTTCCCAGACAAGGAACCAGAAATCAGCCTTGGGACCTCACACTAGTGAGCCCAAAAGCTGACAATGGATTCGTTACAAGAGCAACACACGTGTGAAGAATGCAGGCTCGTGAGAAAGTGCAGCAGGAGGCGTCACCCAACGTGGCAGGTGAGGAAGTGACATGCAAGGTGCCAGGCGAAGCGTGAGAAGGAACCCCCGAGGCAGCGGGGCTGGCTGGAAGGTGGGACATCCCAGGCAGACGAAGCGGCACATGCGGAGCCCTGAAGCAGGAAGGGGCTTCGAGGTGCTGATGGGAAGCCCCTGTGTGCGAGCACAGAGCAGGGGGGGCGAGCAGACTGAGGAATGTCCGTGAGGGGAGGGCAGGCAGGTGAGACGCTCCGGGCTCTGCAGAGGAGCAGTGAACGTTCTCGAGGCAGCAGGAGAAGAAGGGCATCCCCAGGCCGAGGGGAGGGAGTCACCCCAGGAGCCCTATAGGACACACAGGAGAGCGAGGGCGGAGGGTGCAGGCAGAGCCCCACCAGCTCCCACCACTCTCGTGCGGCCAGGCTGCCCCCGGGAAGGAGAACTCCCACAAGCAACGTACGAGCGCGTTGTTCGTGAGTCCTTTTGCCCATTTGCTAAACAAACAGAATTATATGGCGACCTTTATTTGTGTTTTAAAAATTTACTGGCAAGGTTAGACAGCTTCCTCCTGTTCTGCTTTGACACCTTCCTGGCTCACGTGTTTTGCTGTATGTGAAGTGCAGGTGCACCTTTCTATTTCCCATTTTCGAGCACTCATTATGCTGAGGTAACGTGAACTCTTTATTACGTAGCACGTGCTATGCAGGGTGTACCTTTCTTGTGAAGAATATTCCGGGCTCGCACCAGGTCAGGATCGTCAGGCCCCACACCCAGAATTCTCAAAGACACATAGTTGAGCGCAGTCCCAAACACCGTGGACTTATCCTCAATATGCCTACAGAAGCAGGAGACAGGTGAGAAAATGACGTCTTCCATTACTCGTAAGAAATTAAGCAACGCTTCCGTTAAATTTCCTCAGCAAATCAAGAATAATGTAACAACACGAGAAGCATCCAGAAGAGCCACTCTCCAGGAGGAGCTCCTGCACCTCCATGACACCTGAGCAGTTCCAAAACTGCCCTCAAGACTTTCCTGGTGGTCCAGCGGCTAAGACTCCGTTCTCCCAATGCAGGGGGCGCAAGTTCGATCCCTAGTGGGGGAACTAAGATCCCGCATGCTGCAGAGCACAGCAAAACTTCCCTCCAGGACCTGCCCGGCCCTGTCCGTTACCTCCCATGGCTGAATCAACATGACCCCAGGCAGTGGCCCATCAGCAGAGCCTACATCACTACGGCCCACAGAGCAAGCTCCAGAGGCAGCATGCCAGGGCAGGCGAAGGCACTGGTGAGACCTCAAGTCTGTCCCAGGACCCAGACGGCAAAAAGCTGGGATCTGAAGCTCGAGATGCCCACGACCCCATCCAGGAGGCAAGCAGAGCTGAGCTGTCCTCCTAGGATTCTGTAAGGAAGGCTGGTGGTGTGGAGTTCGCCAGCCCAGGAGGGGCCAACGTCCTGGTTGCAGGACAAGAAGCACCAGGGCCCCACAGCCAGGTGGGCAGGCAGTTGACCACCTTGGGACAGGGCCCTGCTCCCAGAGCGAGCGACACCACAGAAAGGCAGGCTGAAACATGGGGAGAACTGCCCGGCCTGCCTCTCCCTGCTGCCATCCCACGGTCAAGGACAATTTTCTTCTGCCTTAGTGATGACAGCAAATGGTCTTCACTGTGCTATATGGGTCTCAGGAGTCTCTCAATCAGTCATGAAACTCACTGCAACACGAGCTGCAAAACCGAGGCCCGGAAAGTGAACAGGCCCATTCTGAGAGCCCCAGGGAAACCCGGACCCAGCCTGCATGTAGCCTCCAGCCCATTTCCCTTCTGACAGGCTCTCCCTGCCCACCCGGGGCCAGAGCTACAGTCACCCCACCCTTGACAGGTGCATCTCCCACATAAGAACAGGGGTGCACGTGCATGCGTACACACGCAGCGACGCAGGGTTGGGCAGACTCACAGGCCCCAGCCGCCATCAGGAAGCTGCACCGACCGCAGGTACCGTGTAATCTCTTCTCTGTATCCAGCCGGCAGAGGAATGTGCGCCACGTAGCACGTGATCAGGAGGCCTGTGCGGCAGAAAACATACTCCTCAGCAGGCACTCAGCACTGCCAAGCCCAGGCCCCATTCCTCCTGAGAACCCCAGGTAACAGGCAGCTGTCCGCTAGGGTCTCCTTCCTGTGGAAACAAGCCTGGGAAGGCTATTATTCCCAGCCCCATCAGGGACTTTAGAACTGGGGCCCCAGGCGCAGCAGCAACAGCACACGTGACACATATCACATGGGGCGTGCAGAGCCCACCCAGCCACTCCCAAGGTCCCACACTACTGACGTGCCTACGGGAAAGAAACACTAAACAGGTCATCCCTGGATGGGGTAGTTTACTCCCTTACATTTACATTTTCCTGTTTTATTAATTTTAATAGCACACATCACTTTGCAAGATGGACAACAATAAATGTTACCCACAAAGAACCTTCTGTTCCCAGCCTAGCCCTCCTGAGCACCCCCCGCCCCTCCACCCTACCCCTGGCCTAGGCTCCATCAGTCACGTGCCCACGGCACCGAGCACACGGGGTCTCAGGTAGGCCCCAGCAACAACGTGTCATGGAATGGATGCCCAACTACGGCCAGAGGCATGAGAAGCCCCAGTAGACACACCCACACAGGCACACTCTGGAAAGGCAGATAGATATGGAGACAGCACAGAGGTTCACAGAAATAAGCCCATCTCCTTTCATAACAGGTATGATGCTGTCAAGACAGGGAAACACACAAGCAGGAAGCAGAGCAGGTCATCCCCATTTTACAGGCGAAGAAACTGAGGCACAGCCCCTAAGTGGTGGGGCTGGGGCTGGAGCCCAGGAGGTCCAACCCCAGAGTCAGTGATCACCACAGTGATGCTCAATGCCACACAGGCCACACAGAGTCATGACCTCCATGAGCATTTGCCAAGTTAAAGCAGAAAAAGACAGGTCAAACTTCAGCCAGCCATGGAAGAACCCTGAGACGGCACCCACAAACAGGCCAGTGTCCACCTGAGAAAGACGGTCTGTCCAGAGTCCAGAGGGAGAGAGGAAAGCCCCAACCTACGGCCTGCAGAGGGCAGGGCGGGCAGCAGGCTGAGCCCAGAGCTACAGCAGCGGGCACAAACCAATGCAGTGTCCCCATGACCGATCACCCACTGAGCGCCTGGTGCCGGGCACATGGGACCAAACCCAATTCCCATCATCCCCACATCACAGATGAGTCAGCCAAGGCATGGTGAAGTCCTGTCACCTTGCCCAGGGTCAGAGCAAGCCCGTGCAGTCACTGCTTCCCCATGAGGATCCTTGGGAAAAGTCTCAACAGGCTCCAGGTCAGACCAAGGGAAGGAAGCCCAAAGACTTGCCCCCAAGGATCAGGGCCCTGGGTCCCTAGTCAGGAAGATACAAAGCTGTACAGTCCAGGAGGCAGCAGGGCTTGGAGTCAAAGCAGAGATGGGAGCTTGATGGACTCCCAGTGCTACTGCCACTAAAGGAAAAGGTCCTTCTGCATAAATGCAGGGAATTTTCCGGATTACAAAGCTGAGCATTTCTTTGGAGAAACATTCCCAGGATGCAAAACAGACTTGTCTAGCCAAACCAGTTCAGTACCCAAGGGCTCCAACTGCAGTCCTCCTACAACTCACCAACCTGCACCTACAGGTCCCATCTGAGCTCTCCTGGCCAGCACTTCAGGTGAGTTCACACACACAAGCTGCCTACACAGGACTTAAGATTCCTGCCCACCTCTGCACCTTGGCATAGGCTAGGCCCTCCACTGATGCCCCTGCTCTGCACTGGGACTCAAGAGCCTCCCCTGGCCCCCAAAGCACCCCCTGCTTCCTTTTTCAGAACGCTAGCTAGCTGGGCCTTCGCTCCCATCCCCTGGCAACGACAGCAGGACAACTCAGGCACAGGGCAACCTCCCCAGCTCTTTTCTATGTGAGCTCCCAGTTTTTCACCTGTTCACGCATTCACACCTCAGACAAAAGGCCTGAACCAGATCAAGCCAAGACGCCAAGGATGCCCCAGGGTGGCCCCGCCCACAGGCCACAACAGCACCTTCCTACCTGGCAGGAGGAAGAGCGGGCCACCGTAATCACCCGCCCAGTGGCCATCCTCAGCCTGCAGTGCAGCGTAGAACGTCATCCCATTGAGAGCCCCCTCACGGGCTGTGTGGGCTTTCGGCAAGTCCTTAAAGTAACTCCTCTGCAAAGAAGAAAAAGGAGTGGAGAGCTAAGTGGTCTGCAGCTAGGCCAGAGGAGCCCTTGGCACTTAGAGACCAAGTCAAAGTGACAAACCTGAATTGCTTTGAAAGTTTCAGCTGTTTCAAGAAAAGGCCTAAAACTCTGATGATGGTATTGCCAATCTTAGCAAATGAATGGTTCCACATTCTCACGGTTCTGCGTTCCAGTCACACATTTGCAAATTTCTTCACAACTTCTCCAAGACATCTTGAATAAAGCAGGTGCCCAAGTGTGTGGGGCGGGGCACTGATGCCCACCCAGACCTGGAACTCAGGCCTCCCTCGGGCAGGGGCCATGGGATGGCACAGTGACAGGGAGACCCCATTTCTATGTCATACTCTCTAACTAACTGAATTTCTCTTATGAAATTCACTAGATCAGAAACTTCTTTTTCTGAACAAAAACGAAGTTAGAGCAGTTTCTTACACACAGCTTAGTGATAAAGGGATTGAAGCAAAGGGGCCCATTCACTTCATGCTCTAGCTTAACCTCGATTAACTCCGGTAGGAAACAGCTTTGGTGACACGAGACACAGGTGCACAGTACACATCCCTTCTGTTTTACCAGAGAAAAAAATGCCCTTCACATCTAGCTGCTTAAGGCTCCCTACCGGCTCCTGGTGCCCACTGCCAAGAAGGGAGGCAGGTGGGTGTCGGGTGGCGTCCCAGACACTGCACGTGGCGAGCAGAATCAACACTTACGGTGTCCAAGCCCAGTAAGTGAGCTTCCAGGCCAGACTGCCCTCGGCCAGGGTCTTCTTCTCCTTGGAAGTATGTCCACGTCTGCCTCCCCCTCTCATTGCTGAGACGCCAGCGGCTGAGGTCGGTGGCGGGCTCTGTCTTATAGGGTCCCCCTCTTCGGCGCAGACACCTGGAAGCGATCGTGCTCAAGTGACCTGCTCGCCAGGTCAGAGGCCAGAGGCGCAACGAACTTCCCGTTTCACCCCAACGACCTGCGAGCAGACCACTGTTTCCCTTACCTTGCAAAATAAAAACCCTCTTGGCGCGCTTCTGCACCTAAACACCGCGCCATCATTTCTCCAGGAGAGGAGACACAGGCCACAGGGACCGCCGCCCACGTCCGGGTCCCCACCCCGACCCCCAGCCCCACCCGGCTCTCCTCGGCCCGGCCCCAGAAGGTCCCCGGGCGACACCGCCGGAGGAGAGCGTGCCCCTCACCGCCCCTCGCCGCCCCCAGGGCCGGTGCCGCAGGTCTCCACTGACCGCGGGCCGGGCCGGACGGCGCAGCAGCCTCGCTGGAAGCCCCCGACCCAGTGAGACCCCTCCGCTGCGCCCCCGACCGCGCCTTCCCTTCTCGAGGGGCGCGGATACTCACGTGCCCTCCGTCATGACCGCCGCGCGCTCCCGGTTCCCCTCAGCCTGCGCCCCGCAACCGGACCAGCCACAACCTGGTGACCGGAGAACGCGATGGGAAGATGCCCGCGCAGCCAATCAGAGAGCGGTGAGGGTGGGTCCGGGGCGTGGCCGGCTGGCTCAGTGGTGGAGCGCGAAGGTCTGAGCGGTGGGGGCGGGGCCGGAGAACATTGAACGAAGCGGGATCGTGGGGCGGGGCGCTGAGTGGGAGGGACTGGGTGGTTAGGCGGGGCTTGGTGAGTGGGCGAGGCCGGGAGGAACGCGACTGCCAGTCACGCCTGCCGCCGGAGTCTGTCAGCCTCGGAGCGACTTGTGGGGCGAAGCGCCAGGACGAGGCCACCAGGGGGCGCCTGAGACTGAATGACACTTGGGGAGGGTCCCACCCGAGGCCGGAAGGCAGGAGGTCTGGGGAGCGGCTAGTGCCCTTGAGGAAGAGCCAGAGGCCGGAGGCTGTAGGTGAGTGAGTGAGGGGAGACATGGCCGCGAGGTCCCGCGGAGGGCGCGACGCGCGGGGGAAAGGCTTCCGGGGGGAGAAGGGGCGCTGGCGGGCACCTGAGAGGAACTGACAGGAGAGAGCTGATGGGAGGGCAACTGACAGGAGGGGAGATGACACCAGAGAGGAGCCGGCAGGAGAGGGGCTGACGGGAGAGGGGCTGACGGGAGAGGGGCTGACGGGAGAGGGGAGACGGCAGGAGAGGAGAGCCGGCAGGAGAGGGCAGGAGAGGGGCTGACGGGAGGGGAGAGCCGGCAGGAGAGGGCAGGAGAGGGGCTGGCAGGGGAGGGCAGTGCATCTTCAGGCAGACCGAAGGCTCTGCCGTGGGGCTTTCGAGGTAGCGGTGCCAAGCACCTCCTGGCCCTGGGAGGGAGCCACGCTGGGAGAGCTTGTGCCACTCAGAGAGAGCCCTGAAGTTTTGCGGTCCCGGCGAAGTAAATGTGGAAGGCCTGGACTGTAAAGGAAGCGAGAGGAAGATGGAGAATGTGCTGAAAGGACTGGGGGTAGGTTGGGTGAGGATAAAGTGACCGCAGGGTGTGCAGCAGGAGCGGGGGCTCCGCGGAGTTGGAGGAAACTGTGCGGACACTGAGGTCCCAAAGGCGGCTCTGCAGGAGCTCACGGACAGCCCCACCATTTCTTCGTCTTCCCCACAGAAGCCCTGACATCAGGTCACAGCTTCCCCAGTTAGGTGAGTGTTCCTGGGCCCATCCCTTGAGTCCTATCCCCGTGCCATGAACCCCAGCAAGCCAGGGGGCAAGGGGGGATTTGCAAATGAAAGCACACATACACCTTCCCCTAGTGGAATATCAGGCTGTTAGATGGTCAGTAAAGGACACTTGCCTCTCCCTATCCCAGTTCAGAAACCAATGAAGAAGACGCAGCAATAAGAGGTTTGGATATCAAAATACCAGCCTTGCTACAGAGAAGAAACTAGTTTGGAAGACATGGCTTAGATGGACGATCAAGACGGCTAGCTACTTCCACCTCTAAATCAGACACATAGACCTCCCAGCCTCTGGCCCAGGGGGACAACTGCAGCTTCCACAGAGCTGTCCCACCAAGCACCATGCAGCCAGGTGCCAACAAGCAGATGGATGCCTGTCAGCCTACTGACCCCAGAAAGTGTACCCAGAGGAGCCTGAGCACGGTCAACCCTGTCTGTTCTCCTAAATTCACACTTCCCTGGGAGAGGGAAAAAGGCTGGAAGTTTTTCTCCAGGGACGTCCCTCCACTGTGGAAACACAAAGCATGGGAATAAGGGCTCCAGCCTACATGGACATCTCAAACTCTGACTCTGGTCAAGCTAAGGGAGGAAATAGGTTTCGCTTGGAGCAGAATTTGAGTTTTGATATTTTACTGGACTGGACTTCTTATGAGCAAAACAATAATCCTCTTTTTAAAATTTCTAAGATAGGGGGGCTTCCCTGGTGGTGCAGTGGTTAAGAATCCACCTGCCAATGCAAGGGACACGGGTGCGAGCCCTGGCCCGGGAAGATCCCACATGCCGCGGAGCAACTAAGCCCGTGCGCCACGACTTCTGAGCCTGTGCTCTAGAGCCCACGAGCCACAACTACTGAGCCCACGTGCCGCAACTACTGAAGCCTGTCACCTAGAGCCCGTGCTCCGCAACAAGAGAAGCCACGACAAGGAGAAGCCCGAGCACCGCAACGAAGAGTAGCCCCCGCTCAGTGCAACTAGAGAAAGCCCATGTGCAGCAACGAAGACCCAACACAGCCAAAAATAAAGAAAGAAATAAATTTATAAAAAAAAATTTCTAAGATAGGAAAAACCTATAAAATCTATCTGAGAATCACAGATAAGAGTTTCTAGGGAGAGTCATGAGAAAAAATAATGCTTCTCTCCACTTGCACCCTACCAATTCCTGCTTGTCCAATAAACGGGACACGGAAGACTCTGAGGTTTTTGGCATGGACAACTGGGCATATGATAGTGTCATTTCTAAAGCGGAGAAGAAGGTTTGGGGAAAACTTTCAACTTAGATTAGGAACATGTTAAGACAGAGATGCCCATTAGACATTCAAGTCGATAGGCTGAGTAGACAGGCTGGTATTCGGGAGAGAAGACAGAACTAGAGAGAGAAACTTGGGAGTCGCCTGTTTTCAGGTGATGTTTGAAAACATAAGGTTGGATGAAATCAGCTAGGGCGTGAGTGTTCCAAAGAGAAGAATTTCCAGGATCAGTCCTAGGGCACCAACCATTTCCAACCTAGAGGAGGAGGAGTGGCCAGAGAGAGGAGAAAAACTAGAGGAATGTGGAGTCAGGGAAGCCAGGTGAAGACATGGTGATCTGTGCGGAGATTTTAAAGGGATTGTAAAATGAGGTCTGAGAATTGGCGACTAGGTGTGGCAAGACAATTTACTGGTGACTGACAAGAGCAATCTCAGGAGATGTGAGAAGAAAAGCCCAGCAGTAGTTAAAAAGGCGGCGGGGGGGTGGGATTTCCAATTAAACATGTCAGACTGAGCACAGGTATTGACTTCCGTTTCCCACCTAAACCCTACTTACATAAAGTAATAAAAGAGACAAAAATGCATAGTAGTGAAAGAATGGGAGAGGAAGCACCAGTGAACGAGGGAGGTCAACAAAATTGGAGAGGCCAGGAATGCAAGGAGGAGTACTCACTGCCTTAGCAAGCCAGAGGAAGCTGCAACCCACTGTCGGGGTGAAGCCACTGGGGAAAAAGACCATTCTTGCCCGTGAGCCCCGGGAAGGTGCGGAAGTTAGAACTGGTGTAAAGTTTGAACAAGAAGCAATCTGACAATAGACCCCTTCCCCTACCTGGACGGAAGCCTGCAGCAGTGGAGTCAGAGCAGGTGTGAACTCAGGCACAAGACATAACTGAGGACCACTGAAAGCAGGGTGTTGAGTGAAAGTCTCCACTGTTGTGGCAGTTCCACTTCTCCCACTCAGCCGTATAGCTCCGGGCAATAGGAGGATTTCTCTGGAGCAAATGGCCCTCCCCCCAAAGACCTCCAAACATTGGCCCCTGGGACCCAGTGGAAAAACAGAGAAGCCTATCAGCTGGCAGGCTGTATCTGTTGGCACAGAGCTTCCAGCAAGCTCCTCAGAGCCCGATCATCAACATGAGCCAAACATTTGAGGAAAACCTCTACCACGAAAGGCAACGAAAAAGGAAATTTTTTTTTTTTTTTTTTTTGGCTGCGTTGGGTTTTCGTTGCTGCGCGCGGGCTTTCTCTAGTTGGGCTGAGTGGGGGCTACTCTTCGTTGTGGTGCGGGGGCTTCTCATTGCGGTGGCTTCTCTTGTTGCAGAGCACGGGCTCTAGGCGCGTGGGCTTCAGTAATTGCGGCACGTGGACTCAGTAGTTGTGGCACATGGGCTTAGTTGCTCCGAGGCATGTGGGATCTTCCCAGACCAGGGACCGAACCCGTGTCCCCTGCATTGGCAGGCAGATTCTTAACTACTGCACCACCAGGGAAGTCCCGAAAAAGGAAATTTTGAGAAATGGAGATGATTGAAAGTCGTAGAAGAGGACTTTGATGAAAACATGTCCTCACAGAGATAGATGGTTCTTGTTTCATGAGTGCAACATCCTGACATACTCTTTCCCTCCCTGACTTATTTTTTTCTGTGCTTATCACCAGTTAGCATACCAAATGTTTTGCGTAATTATCTTGTTTATTGTCTATCTCCCCCACTAAAATATAAGCTCTGTGAGGGCTGAAATTTGTTTCATTTGTTGCTATATCCCCAGCACCTGGAATAATGCCTGGCATATGGTAAACATTCCAAAAGTATATACTGAATAAATGAATGAATTAATAGGAGTCGTCTCTAATAAGAAACATTAAGAAAAAGACTCTCAGAAATTAAAAATATGGCAGCAGTTTAAAATTTTTTAAACTTTTTTAATTGAAGTATAGTTGATGTGCAATTTTATATGTTACAGGTGTACAATATAGTGATTCACAATATGGTAGCAGTTTTAAAATCACTAGAACAGGGAGATAGAGAAATTTTAGAATAGTAGAATAAAAAGATAAAGATATACAAAAATTGAAAAGAAAATTGGAGCATCGATACAGGTGGTCAAACATCTGAGTATTAGGAGTTCCAAAGGGAAACCGTGGAGGAGAAAATTGTATTAAATAATTTCCAAAAATTCCCAGAATTGGGGAAAGTTTTCTGGATTGAAAAAGCATGGGAGAATATTTTCTAAAGATGTCTGCAAAATCTCCCATCTCACATGCTCTTTTACAATGTGGTCTTACCACTCATCCCCACTGAGAAATAGGACCTATGTCCCGTCCCTTGAATCTATAACCAGATGCTTGTAACCAATACAATGAAGTGGAAGTGATCCTGCACAGATTCCAAAGCTGGGCTTGCATTTCGCTCACTGGGGCACTTGCACTTGGAGCCCTGAGATGCCATGTGAGAAGTCCTATCTGAGGCCACCTTGCTGTGAGGAAGCCAAGCCACGTGATGAGGTCACATATAGCTACTCAGGTCGAAAGCCCCAGCTGAGCCCCTAGCCAACAGTGCAACATTACCTGCCCGCTATGTAAGTGAGCCATCTCAGACATCCAGCCACAGTCAAGACTTCAGATAACCACAGTCCCAATACCTGCATTCAATACCTGACTGCAACTGCATGAGAGATCCCAAGAGAAAGCTGCCCAGCCTGTCCTTCCCAAATTTAAGCTATGGTTGGGGTAGTTTGTTACATAGCAAAAACTACTGGAAAAAAGCACTACAACATGCCGAGCACAATAAATTCGGCAGGGAATAGGGGAGGCAAACCAATACGTCAAGCATGTTGTTGAGAAATTTGAGACCACCAGGGACAGAGATGATCTTAAAAAAAAACTCCCAGTAACAAAAAACAAACAAAAACGCAGAGGAATAATTTCCAATGTAAAATTCTACTTCCATTCAAATGATGAATCTAACATAAGGGTAGAAATAAAGATCTTTTAGATATGCAAGCTCGGAAGGCTCTAAAAGATGAGCTCCATCAAAATGAGAAAGCAGACCACAGAAGAGGAAGGTATACGACTCAGAATCCAGGGGACGTCCAAGGTGGCACAGACGGGGGATTTCCCAGCAGTTCATTTCCAGAAGAAAATGGAGCTAGCATATTACCTGAGGCACCTGAGTGCTGGGAGGAGCTTCACACTTAGCGAGGAGAGGTTTGGGTGAAGTAGTGCTAGGAACACAGAAAACCAAGCAAATGAAAAAGCAAGACAGTTGACTCCAGGTACAACTGAAAGTTGCCCCTAAAGGAAATGTAATCATAAACCAATACAGGGCTCGACAGCAAATGGTATTAATATAGTCATACTGAACTCTGAATGCAGATTTCAGCTAACATCTTAAATCGTTTTGGGAGACTAGTGGGAGAGGAAATGTAGTATGCATGTGTGGGTGATACACGTTGCAGAGAGGATAGTATGAGAGCTAACTCATTTTCTATTGTAGGAAATCAACAGATGTCTAAAATCGAGATTAAGAAATAGCATTACTTAAGTCTTTACTGATAAACATGAAGTTAATCACTGAAGAAATCCCTAAGAGTTGATGAGTGTTTGTTCTGGCGGATGCAGGGTTTGGCTGGTAGATTTGGTGGTGGTAGGATGAGCAAGTTCTGTTCCTAGTGCTTCTTTTTTCTCAATGAAATACGAAGCAGGTCATCATCTAGGAATGTTGTAGATTTGAAGAGAATAAGAAGATATGAAATAGTTCCCTCAGAGACTCTAGGGGATGTGGGATATAGTAGGGAGATGCTGAGTGCCAATTTAAGACTGACGGTCATACTCAGCATCAAGTCTGTTAATACCTCTTTCTGTATATGGCTCAAATGTATCCCTTCTCTCCACACCAACTGCTAGCAGACTCAGGATTATACCCTTCTTCTTTCACCTGGACAGCTGCAGCATCCTCCTTTCGAGATCCATTGCTTGTCTTACTGTTGTTCCCCATATGCAGTTTTTGAAACAAAATGTGACCAAATCACTTCTTGCCTAATATCTTCCAATAGCTGATTCCCATAGCACTCACGGTAAAGGGTGAGTCCGTGGTGGTCTCGGTGGTCCGGCTTGGCAGTACTCGGGTCTCGGTGGTCCGGCTTGGCAGTTCCGGTGGTCTCGGTGGTCCGGCTTGGCAGTACTACCAAACTGGCACCTCCAGGTTTTCATCACATCCTCTTGGGTATACCACTGCACTCCTCTCCAAGAATTCTGCTCTGTCCTCTGCCCAATCCCCTTGTCTCCCCCTGCTTCCAATGCAGGCACATGCGCCATGCCTCAGAGAGCTATGTACATATACAGTTGGCTCAGTACATCTGTTGGCTCTCTGAGGTGTGAGCTGGGCAGGCCGGGTGGGCAGGGTCCCTGCACCTTATTCATCCCTGCACTACTGATTTGGCACATCAGGGACTGCAACTGTTGCTAAGACAATGAATGACCACCGTTACACACTGAAATGTAAGAGCATGTGTTGGTGGACAACAGTCAGAAGAGATCATGAAAACAGGTAAGAGTATCAAAGACATTACACAGGAGAAAACAACCTTTCATTATGAAAACTGAGGAAGACCTCATTGGATATTCCAGTGGTTTATTTTTGCATGATTAATACTCACATTCCAACATGCATCAAGCATCTGAGAATAACATTATTTTGAGTTAAAAGAACATCTTCTAGACCCTCTCTCAGGTCCAGCAGCTCAAATGTCCACCATGTCCAGTAGTGCAGAGAGATGGAGCTCAGAGGCAACGTCCTCTTCCCTTGAACTCCGGATCAGCCTTTCTAGGCGCTTCAGCCGTTCGGTCACAGACGTGCCTGTTGCCTCTGACATCTGCAGTTGCTCCCCTGTCCTGTCAATCTATTTGAACAAAAAAAGAAACCAAAAATAGCTTTGGGATACCCACGAGCCAAGATATATTTTCTTTAAAGGCACTGGATCTGACTCGCGTTAGAAACCTCTTCTGGGGCCTGCTAGGCTCAACAAACCCCTCTCTTGGCATCTATCACACATCCTTCCAGCCCCTTCCAGCATATACACGTACAGCTGCCATCATCTGCCATGGAATGTTTCCTCTTCTGATTCTTTATTTATATTTTAAATTTTCCTTTTCCGGCCGTGCCGCATGGCATGTGGGATCTTAGTTCCCCTACCAGGGATCAAACCCAAACCCCCTGCACTGGAAGCACACAGTCTTAACCACTGGACTACCGGGGAAGTCCCTCCACTTCTGATTCTATCATGAACAACTTCTAGTCGTTTGTATAAGATATCGTTGTCAAGAGCTACGAACTATGCCATCATATGTATTGTAATTGCTGAACCAGACTCTCATCTTTGGATGTTTAGTTTCCACTTTCATGTACTATAATTAATGCTACAGTGAACAAAAATACATTAACTTTTGTCATCAGTAATTTCTTTAGGGCAGAATTGTTAAGTTCAAAGGGTACAAATATTTTTAAGGTATCTGCCAAACTAATAATTGGAAATAGTATGTCATCTTAATTTGTTTTTCTCCGCAATTGAAGGGCTTCCTAAAAGCCAATCCAGGAGCCTACATTTTGCCTGTCCAGCATTATACATATAAACTCTGCTTTTGTTTCTTTTATCACTGAAGGAAGAATGGTGAAGTAGAAAGACCTTGAGCTTCGGAGCCAGCTGGGTCTGGCTTTAAAAAGCAGCTTTGCCACTGACCAGCTGAACACTCTTGGGTGAGGCCCTTGACTTCTGTGAGCATACCCTCCTCATTCATTAATTTTCCTCACGGAAAATTAATACCAGAAGGGAGGTCCGGGTGATGCCAAAGCTTGGACAGTATGTGCTCCATAAACCGAACCACTGTTGTCACCTTTGTTATTCTCCTCCAAACTTTACTGCACATCAGCATAACATGGTTATGGGTTTTGTTCAGTTCTTAAGCATGTTTCAATTCCATTCTTCATTCATTTCATAAGCAGAAACTCGGAATTAGTTGGGCCACTATAATACTGACAGATTAAGTTTAAGAAAAGATCTAATTTAAGCTAATAATTTATTGGTCATCATGACATCATACGATGACTCGAGACATTACTTTTTTCCCAGTCATTCTCTCAGTTGTTAAGTCTAATATAAATGCCAAATGTACTGTCTTCTCACCTGAAGGCTAGTAGTTGTAGATGTTTTCATCACAGGTTCGATAGTCTGAGGCAGAGACACCAGAGTCTGAGGAAGGTAGAGTGGAAGGGAAGTTGAATCTGTACATGCTCCCGAGTCCTCTGACAACCACTGCTGAAGTTGATCTTCAAACCTGAAACATTTGAGCATTAGGAAGCAAAAATTTAACTGTCACTCACTTTTCTCCTATATATGCTTTAAATTTTTTAAAGCTCTGCTTTTTACTAAGGGTGGAACTAAGTTATGACATCAACTAAGAAGCAAAAAAGCACTGTTTAAAAAAATTTAGTATCTTCTCTTTAACTTATAAAACTGATTTATATTTAATGAAAAAGGTGGCATTTATCCAAAACAACTGCTTTTTAACACTACTTGTACTTCTCTCACTTGGTTTATCTTCTCTGGCTTATTTTGCTATTACGTGTCTATAATTAATTTGGATCTCTTTGGATTATCCAAAATGTATGGATTGCTGCTTTAGTTTAAAATTAACCCAAAATAACATCGCACTGATAGCTAACATACTCCAGAGCTGTCCACTCCATGTACTTGTTTTTTAAAGAAACATAATCTGGTCCAAACTGCTTAAATGATACAGACCTAGGAAAATCTACTTTTAGAAATCATGACACATTCATTCACTCTCCCAACACATATTTATCAAGCATCCCCCAAATGCAAGGCATCATTCTGGGTACGAGCGACACAGCACTGAGACAGAACAGACAAGGCCCAGCTGGAGGCAGCTGACACTCTAGTGAGGTGAGACAGACAAAGGAGACGTCCGAAGACGAGAAAGACAAGGCAGAGACATGGAGACAGGGAGGACTGGTGAGATGGGTAAGGAGGTCCTCACTGAGTAGATGTGAGCAGAGGCCAGAAGTGAGCACAAGGTGGGCCAAGGGGAGGGGCTGACCTTGCCTACTGGCTGGACACGGAGGCTGCTGGAGAGGACAGGGCAGGGGGAGGCATGAGGACGACAGTGGAAACTCCCTTCTTGCCGTCTCTTCTTTCTCAGTAAAACCATGAACACGGGTGGTGGGAGAGGCAGAGGGAAGCCCTGCTCCATCCAGCTCCTGCATAGCCGCAGTGTGGGAATGCCCCAACGCCCAGGCTGGCCAGACGGGCAGAGCGCGCCAGCCACGTGCCACAGAGGCTTAGTTAGCCAGCTACACTCACTCCCCACTAGGAGACTCGGGACTTTCAGTGATAAACAATCAACGAAACCGATTTCAAATAACAAAAGTTGAAGGCACGCTATCGAGGGCACTGCCTGTCCTCAAAGAGCTTATCCTTCACACGTCTGACCTGCCTTCTTTTTTAAACAGTCTCGTCCCTGGGATCCTTGCTAACCCAGCATGAAGCAGCCTAAAGGACAAAACGAACCCCGGAAAGGGGCTTCACCTCTTGCTCTCCTCTTTCTCCAGCAGCAGGCTGCTGGACAGACACTGGGCCAGGAGCTCCTGGGCAGAGGCTCTGTGCATCAGGTCGTCGGTGCCGGGAATCCGCCCCTCTCGGCCGCGCTTCACACCTCTCTTCCCTTTGCGGTGCCCGTGAAGTAACGGAGTGCGAAGCTTGATTGCAGAAGGATGAAAAGATCTTATCCCCAAACTGTAAGTACACGTTTTGAAATGCTTACGGTCAGGAAAGAGAGGGAGAAAGGGCTCCTCTGGCATCAGGTAGAGTGCGGTGCTTTGGGGTCAGGCGCAGGCGCAGAGGAAGGGCAGCCTCTGCCTTGCAGCAGCTTCCCCTCTCCTGGGCAGCAAGGCTCCCGAAGCTTCTCTACTCTGAGTTTTGCTTCCCATTCCAGGGTCATCAGCAGTCTCTGTTTTTCCCTAATACTGGCAAGGTTCTTATTTTTCATGTAGCTCCTAAATCCATCTGGATTTTTTTTTTTTTTTTTTGCTGTGATGCGAGGCCTGCGGGATTCTAGTTCCCCGACTAGGGATTGAACCCAGGCCCTGGGCAGTGAAAGCGCTGAGTCCTAACCACTGGACCGCCAGGGAATTCCCCTGGAAGTAATGTTTACAGCAGCGGGAGATGCGGGTCTAATGCTTTTTCTAAACAGAGGCCAAAGTCTGTCCTCTCTGCACTAATTTCCCACATTTGGCCTGGTACTTTTATCACATATGGTTCTGTTCTTGCACTTTCTATTCTGACCCATTTGTCTACTGTAACTTTATTATATGTTTTGAGATCAGGCTGAGCAGACCTTCCTTGTTATTCTTATTCAAAGTTTTCTCAGCAATTGCTACACATTTTCTCATCCTGATGAATTCTAGAATTAACTTGTCAAGACCAGGCGGAAACATCCTTTTGGGCTTTTGATTAGAAATGCCCTGAGAACTGACATCTTTATAGCATTGCATCCTCCAGTCAGCAAAGCCTAGCCTGCCCCTCATTTATTCAAGGTTTTCTTTGCACCTTCAGGGCTCTGAGAATCCCCTTCACAGGAGTTTGGCGCCTCTCCTGGTCAGTTTGTGTCCATATGTTCTAGATTTGTTGCTGCTGTGAATGAGAATTTCTGTACACTGTAGGTTGATCTGTCTGGTCACCTTGCTGAATGCTGAACAGTTCTAAGGGTGTGACTGTCGATGATCCTGAGCTGACAATTTTACTGTCTGGAAATAACTGGTCCTCCTCTCTTGATATTTATGCCCTAAACTGGGCAGGGTCTCCAGGACAACAGTGGACAGCAGTGATGTCAGGGCAGCTCAAGGCTGGTTCTCACTTCAGTGTTTCTGATGTTTTACCGAGAAGCATGGGGTTTGTTAGTAGTTTTATGGCAGACAGCCCTATCAAGCTAAAGAGCTGCTCTACCCAAGTTTCGGAGGAAATTTTATCAGGAATGGGTATAAATTGTTTTCTTGGAGAGGGAGAAGGAATGGGTATAAATTTTAAGGAAAACTTTTCAACACCTAGTGAAATGACCGCTTATTTTTCTGTTATGGCAGCAAATTACACAAATAGTTGTGTACTACTGTTGATATTGTATAGCATGGTATAAAGCGAGCCTGTGAGTTTTTTATGTACTGCAAAACTGCATGTGCTAACATCTTACTTAGTATTTTTGAACCAGGTTTGTAAGTGAGATCAGACAACAGCTTTCTTTTGTCTGCACTCTCCTGGTTATGTTACGACTTCAGGGTCAGGTTTGTCCAATAAATGAAATGCGATGCTTGTTTCCCTCTGCTCTACAACAGTTTCTACTACATGGGAATGATCTGTTCCTCTAGCATCTGTCGGAATCTCCCCACAATGGGCTGGATTTCATGTATAGGATGTGAATTTCTGCTGTATACTCTGTTAGAGAAAACAGTTCACTCTCTTGGTTGTGGGATGACAGAAACGCACACTGAACACAGATCTCACCGGCTCTGACTCAACTGTAGCTCCTTCTGCGTCTGCATTCTGGCTTGTTCCCACGACAAAGGAACGTCGTAGTTTTTCAAATGGTTTTTAAAAAAATACACACATATCTGACCATCTTTAGTCAGTGCCTCTGAGAAAACGATACAAAAATAAGAAGAGAAAAGAATATCAAAAGAGCAACAGGTGACCACTTGATGTCTGCTTAAATTCACTGACTTAAGGACTAGCCCTTCCGATTAAAGTCACACCATTATGTGACTCCCATGCTTGAGCTACATATGCTCCAAGTTTCCATGGGTCATTCAAGGTCCAGAGAGGCTCACGTCCAGACCTGCATGGCCAGTGTGACTACTCAGAGAAGTCTCTCTAAAGCCAGCCTTGGGGGCCCATTTCAGGGAGATGAATGCAGGCTCTCCTGGAACCTTCTCAGCTCTTCCCAATGTTTATAAGTCACCTGGAGATCACTGGCTTGGAGAGGTAGCCCTAAGCAGAGGAAAGGCGGGGACCCGCAGGAAGGAAACAACCATCAAGTAAACATCTTCCTTTGCTGAAACTGGACCAGGAAAGTCTCCTGAGGAGCCGGCCCATGGCACCAAGCACTAACTACCTGATGTGACGGGAAGCCTGGGGGGTGTCCAGTCCCTCAGCCTGTGGTTGATGCACAAGGCGATGATGTCATCCCATGGGATCTCAGCAACTGAGGGCCGTGCCCCCCGGCCTGGGGAGGGGCTCCCGCTCTTCCACCTGCAGTGCGTGCCGCGGAGCAGGCTCTCCACCTGGGACTGCAGGACAGGCTGCGTCTGGAGAGAGCTGGGGATCTGGGAGGCGTACTGGACAACCATGGAGCACACGGGGAGCCAGGGAGCTGGAGAGAAAGCGCCACAGGAGTCACAGACCGTGGTGCAAATCTACATGCCATGTTCTTCACTCTGTATTTTCCTAGGAGAAGGCAACTCTGTAGCCGAGAAGTCTGCCTTCAACTCTGAATACAACAGAACCACCGCTGTTAAGAAAAGAACATCTCCCTCCCCACATCCAGGTAAGGGATGCAGCCACCCAGGTCAAACTTCACAACAAAGGGTCCATCCTAGAGGCTCTGACTGCACAGGCCTGCAGGTGCATGCAGGAATCCGTATCTGACCAAGCACTCAGGGACGTCTGGTCCCAGAGGCACGGGCTTCTCTTGGGGAGCCCCGACCTAGCTCACGGCAGAGGATTTGCGCAGTGCAGTTTATTCCCCATTGGGTTCCTTCAGTAGCAAATGTCTGTTAGACCTACTGGAGAGTGCACCTCAAAATTTAGAATGAAGCCTGAGGCCTCTGTTCCAATGGTCTAAAGGAGAATGGCCCTGCTAAGGCCATGTGCTGCGCCACGTGAGCACAAACAGCCTTGTTCCCTCCTAACAGCATCAGCAAGGGAAGGGGCAGCCTCCTCACAGCACAGGGACCCATAAAGTCCGCGTGAGAACAGCCTAAAAGCCTCACTCGGGCACAGCCGGAGCCACAGAACGAGCTTCTTTGACAAAGAAAGAACACTGGTGTTAAAGCAGCACTGGTGCCGTGGCCCCAGCAGAGCCAGCAGCGTGGGGACAGGACTGCACAGTCCCCATGCCTTTGGCTCCCAAATGCCATGGCACAGGCAGGATGGGACCTGCTGTTAACTGAGGAGTCCCAGGCCTTGGGTGCAGCACTCTTCCTGACACCTTCCTCCTGAGACTGAACAGACACCCACAGACCGCTCAGATGGTGGTGAAGGGCCAACAGGGCTCACTCCACAGAACCCCAGCTCGTCCTGACTCCTGAATCCAAAGGCAAGTGCGGACGGGTGCAGCATGGGGCCGGGGTGCCCGGTGGAGAAGGGCCACCTCACACTGGTGCCCAACACCGGCCAGGGAGTCTCTACAGCAAGAAGGAGGCGGGGAACTCGGCCGCAGCACACTGCTTCCCAGCCAGTACCCCTCAGCACGAGCACGCACCTCCCGGGGGCGGAAGGTCCATCTGTGGGAGCTGGAAGCCAAGGATAGCCTGCCTCAGCCAGGCCAGGTGCTCCGGGGTGTTCCAGTGAAGGTGAGGAAGCAGCCGGCTGCCCCCTGCCTCGGCAAACTCAGTGACAGGCCAGGACAGGTCACAGAGCTGCTCGGAGGACACTACAGAGGCCAGGAAGCTCAGCACGCTGTTGAACAGTTCGATGACGGCACTTGGCTCCTGCGGGGCCAGGCCGCCTAGCCTCCGCTCTCTTCTGTCGTGGAAAAACCGGCCGCTAAACTCCCGGCTAACCCCGTCTTCCACGTACTGAATGAGGGTCTGGCAACAAAGGTCAAGGGCACAGGGGCAGTGCGAGACCAGCCACTGCACAGCCTGCGAAACCTGAGAAGCAAAGACAGTGGGGAGAGATCTGGTTCAACAATTCCCGCTGCTTTTCAGGAAGAGATTCCTGAAGGCGCCCCTCCCACAGCTGCCACAGCACGTGCCACGGAGCAGCAGCCTCTCAACCACACCAGGAAGGGGAGCAGAAGCTTCCACTGCAGTTGAGTTTGGTCTCCCAGGGCCCTAGAGACCCACACAGCAGGGACCCCGAGAAGGGCTCCCGTGCCCCTCGCCCCCGAGGAGCGTGGCCTGAAGGACCGCCCCGGAAGGGCTGGAGGCCCAGGGGAAACCAGCCCTACACATCCTCTTCATCTCACACAGAAAAGGAAGCCACGTCTTCCCGTTCTTAGAAGGACTCACAGCTTCACTACGTGCCTGGATGCTTTCACATCCTGTAGTTATCTTTCCTCCTGTACTTATTACTTTTATTTTAATTCCTGGCACTTCTTTGCCTAAATGTAATTATCAGCACAGACTTCCTTTTTTTAAGGAAACTTCTGATAACATTATTTCTTCATATTCCAAGGACAACCACTTACAAAAATAATTATACATCTGACCGTCAGATACAAGACATGAATTGTCATATTTTAAATCCATAACAACAAAACCTCTAAAAAAATTTACACAATTTAATTTATTGCCAATAGCAGGACTGTGGGCAAATTTTATCTTTTATTTTGATTTCTGCTTATATTTTTAGCAAGTTTCCTGTCAAAACATAAAATTAAAGATGCAAGCAGTAACATACACTAAATTCAAGATAGAGTGAAAGGGAAAAAACTGAAAATATCTTGTCGGACCTTTAAAAATGATAAAACCTTACCTTAGTCGTGCCTTGTAAATCACTAATGGAATCAGGGATCTCAATAACGGTATAATCTGAAATCAGCTTAGCTGAAACCAAATCCTGGAGCATCAGACCTTTAAGACAAACAGACGTAGGTCACCTGTCTCCTGGTAGAGGTCTGCAGGCCAGCAAAGGCATCTCAGTGCTCTGACCCTGCCCAGCCCTGCCCCCAGTCACTGCAGCAGCTGCTGTCACATGACTCCGGACACCACACTGCCAGCACTTTCTCATACCCCCGGCTCTACCCACTTATTTAACATGCCAGCTCATAAATGGAACTGCCTTCACACACCAGCTTCCACTTCCTTCTCCACGGCGTCCCCTCCCGGGCTGGACACAAGAACCACCAGCGGAAGCGCAGGCTGGAAGGGCTTGGCCTGCAGGAGCTGCTTGATCTGCAGCAACGCCGACAGCCAGTACACGTCCTCCTCCGCCACGTCCTCGCTCTTCACTTTGGGGGGAAGCAGCAGCATAAGCCCGCTGGCTCCCAGGAGCTCCTTCTGTGTCTCCGCAGCGTCGAGGGCACAGTCGCTAAGAGCACCGTGGGCCACCTGGAACGGCACCCAGGCCATCAAGATGGGTGCACCAGGGGACAAATCAACAGTGAGCTTCGGTCCCAGAGTGAGCAGAGCCAGATGCTCACCTCACACCGTGAGGCCGAGAATTAGTACGGAAATTAGTCATAGGTAATGCAGCCTCTGGCTAGACTTGTGTTGGAGCAATTTAATCTTAACAGTTACCTCAAACAGGCTTGTAAAAAACGAGTAAGCCGGGACTTCCCCAGTGGCTTCCCTGGTGGTTAAGAATCTGCCTGCCAGTGCAGGGGACACGGGTTGGATTGCTGGTCCAGGAAGATCCCACATGCCGTGGAGCAACTAAGCCCGTGCACCACAACTACTGAGCCTGTGGTCTAGAGCCCATAAGCCACAACTACTGAGCCCACGTGCCATAACTACTGAAGCCCACGCACCTAGAGCCTGTGCTCCGCAACAAGAGAAGCCACCGCAATGAGAAGCCTGCACACTACAATGAAGAGTAGCCCCCGCTCGCTGCAAATAGAGAAAGACTGTGTGCAGCAACAAAGACCCCATGCAGCCAAAAATTTTTAAAAATTAAAAAAAAAAAAAGAAAGAAACCCAAAGGAAACAGATACCGCATGGCACATAGAAAACTTATGCAAAAATCCTCATTTCCTCTGAGGATGCCTCTGGAAACAGTCATAAGATGATATGAAAAAGTCAAATAAGAACAAGAAAAAGGAAATCAATAATATATATATTATTAAAAACTCAACAGAACATTTGGAATACAAAGTCAAGGAAATCTCCCAGAAAACAGCATTAAAAAACAAGAGAAAATGGGATAGAAAGGATTAAGAGGCTCAGACGCTCAACTGATGAGGCCAACATCAGTCTAATAGGAGTTCAAGAAAGAAGAGAATCAATGAGAAGGAAAGCGGATGTCATCAAGATGCAAAAACGTCAGTCTCCAGCCCACAAGGACCCACCAGGCCCAAACGATGAAACGATGAGGGAAGGAAGTCAGCACCAGGGCCCCAGGGACAGAGTGCAGGCTTCCAAAGAGAAACAAAGTGGACCACAGAGAAAGGAACAGAACAGTTTCAGACATCTCAACAGCAAAGCTGGACGGCAGGTGACAGTGGAGCAAACTAGAAGGAAAATAACTTTCAATCCATAATTCTACAAACCTAGCTAAACTATGAAGCAAATGTGAGAGTAAATACATTTTCAGACAGGGAAGAATGCCAAAAATTCTCCTCCCACGCATTCTTCCTTTGGAAGAAAGTGGAAAACGTGCTCCATCCAACAAGAGACTAAACCCAGAAAACATCGTGCTGCCGCTGCCAATTGCAGCACCGCGTAAGTGCTTGATGTGTCGGACTGCGCTCTGTATGTATAACTCACTTGGTCCTCAAGGGTCCCTGTGCACAGTGGCGCCGCGGAGCAGCTGTGTGGCCCCAGGCTATGTGTTTTGGCTCCTCCCTCCCTGGCAAAACCGCATCATGAGTAAGAGCACTGACCCACAGGTGGCGCCCGGCCACGAGGGCCAGGGCTAGGGGTGGAAGAGCGGGACCGAGCTCTCGGTCTGGAGGGCCTGGCGGAAGCCACAGCGTGGGACACGTTATCCGCCTCAAGGGGAGCAGGAGGGTGGCACCTTCTCAGAGGGAGGGACAAGGTGAAGTGACAGAACACTTAGGAAACTCTACTGAGACACGCACAGCCCATGTGCCGGCACATCTGGGTGATATTAACGAAAGATGAAGATAAAACTACTTAAGTAAGATAATGAGACGACTACTACTCGCAAGAAATAAACAAATGTCGTCACAGAACATTTGCTGGTTCTGGGGCAAATAGCTGTCACACAGCACGCGCGCGCACACACAGCACACGCACCCACGTGGCCCCACTTGCTGAGATAATATAAAGTAATGATGTAGCCACCTGGAAGATGGGGAGGCTGAGAGGAACTGGGGTATTAAGAGTTCACGCCTCCCACAGTGGGGTGTGCAGCCCCAGGATGGCCCCCACGATGCCACCTCCTCGTGCTGATGTCCGTGCACCGTCACCTGCCCTGAGTGTGAGCTGGGCCCAGTGACACGCTTCTAACGGTATCAGACAAACGTAATGGGGTGCCACCTCTAAGATTAGGCTACAAAGAGATTACGCCAGCTTGCTCAGCTGATGGCAGCCAGCTGATGCCCTGTTGTGAGCTGCCTCATAGAAGCCCACGTGGCGTGGCCTGCAGGGAAGTGAATCCTGCCAACAACCACGAGCGTGAGCTTTCCGAGGAGACCAGAGCCCTGGCCTACATCTTGACTTACACCTGGTGAGGAATCCTGAGCCAGAGGGCCCATCTAAGCCCCACCTGGACTTCTGCCCCACAGAAACTGTGAGTAACAAAGGTTTGTTATTTAAAGCTGCCACATTTGGATGTTTTTTGTTTTTTGGTTTTTTTGGCCGTGCCGCACAGCACGCGGGGTCTTAGTTCCCGAACCAGGGATCGAACCCAGGCACCCTGCAGTGGAAACGCAGAATCCTAACCACTGGACCGCCAGGGAATTCCCAAAGCTGCCACATTTGGAGGTAACCTGCTATGTAGCAATAGATAACTAATACACATATTTTAATGCAAAGTCAGCAGAGAACATCTAAAGTGGATAAATAAGAGAAATGGCAGTGTAAGGACACGATATGGAAACAGGACAGAAGTCAAGCCTTGGGGAAAGGAGCTAGAAGAAGGGGCAGGGGCTGCAGTTTCTCATCATACATCATGTGGTGCTATCTGAGTTTTTAACTACATGCAAGTATTATTTTGACTTAAAATTTTAAGAATAAAGGCAAGAACAAACTAATTGTCCAGTAGGTGAAGTCTGACTTTGTCATCATAGGAAAAAGGGAAGAACACGCCCCAGGATGTTTCTGTTGCCTCTGAATGGTGAGAGCTTAGATGGCTCTTATAATCTTCATACTTCCTCTGTATTTCCTTATGTTTTTAGTTTTATATATGTATTACTTTCACGTTTAAGAAATACAATAAATAGTATTAAAATGGAAAGAAACAAACAAAAATTCTATAGTCAAACTACAGTTTGAAGCAGTTCCAAGGACAGGAGAAACATGCCCTACAGTGCCACATGCAGATGTCCGGGTGTGCCATGAACGTGCCTGTCAGGAAAAGCAGAGGTCAGGCGTGGAGACTTCAGGTCAGGACACGGTGGGCAGGGCCGCTTTCACTGGGCCCCGCTCTGAGCGTGCCGCCGGTCATGATCGCCACACTATGGGAGGCACCAGGCCCAGGTCGGACAGCTGGCCACAGCAGCAGCTACCAACACCAGGTCTGCTCAACATTGAAGCCCACACTTCCTGCCCTGCACTGCTATTTTCTAAGTAAATAAAATATACATCTGGTTTTACTTCTGAACACACACAGTAAAACCTCAAATTCATTTATGCAGGTCTGAATCTAATGAGGAAACAGGTTCTCATTAAACAAGTATCTCTCAGGGAACCAATTAAGCTCAGTATTGCACAAATACCTATAAAGAACAAAAATTAGGGACTTCCCTGGTGGCGCAGTGGTTAAGAATCTGCCTGCCAATGCAGGGGACATGGGTTCAAGCCCTGGTCTGGGAAGATCCCACATGCTGTGGAGCAACTAAGCCCGTGTGCCACAACTACTGAGCCTGTGCTCTAGAGCCCACGAGCCACAACTACTGAGCCCGTGTGCCACAACTACTGAAGTCCGCGCACCTCGAGCCCATGCTCCGTAACAAGAGAAGCCACTGCAATGAGAAGCCTGTGCACTGCAACGAAGAGTAGACCCCGCTCGCCGCAACCAGAGAAAGCCCACGTGCAGCAACGAAGACCCAACGCAGCCGAGAGAGAGGAAGAAAGAGAGAGAGAGAGAGAAAGAAAGAGAGAGAGGGAGAGAAAGAGAGAGGAAGGAAGGCAGGAAGGGAAAGGAAAGAAAATTAGAACTTATAATCAAAAACTGAGGACAACTTTAATGTAAAACAAAAACAAGTAACCTGAAATGCCCACTACTGAACCTAAGTGAAAACTGCATAGGATTAAAACACATTAGTCTTTGGTAAGACCTGATATATCAGGAAGCTATTTAACAAAGATTTCAGCAGCTGACAGACCATATGAGATGCAACAGCCACTGCCATTTTTTTGTAATGTTCTGTCTCATCCCTCTTGGGTTAGTTACCAGAGGTCCGTGGAATTCAGGGCTTCTGAATTATAGGTGAACATATGGACTTCTCAGGATTGTTCTGGGTTTTCACCAAGTTCTCAAAGAGAGGTCTGTGACCCAAGACAGTTAAGACTCACTGCACTCCCGAGAATCTAGCCTGGTCTCTCACACCAAGGGGTGTGCATGGGATGTCGTCAAGACGCAAGGAGGAACCGATACGACACTTGCTTCTGAGCCTCCCACATTGTTTCAGGGCCCTTCAGGGAAGTTATATGACTCCAATCATGTCTGGGAGTGAGCGCAAATGAGAAAATCACAGAAGTACATGCACTAAGTGATGGTCACTCACCTTGACGCACACACTGACAGAAACTGTCTGATTCCCTTTGCTGCTGAGAGTGTTAAAGAGAGTGAGCGTCTGAATCCCACCAACATCACGGTATGTGTCATCCACTGAGTCATCATCTCCTGTGAACTTGACTTTTAACCAATTTGCTAGAACTCTGTGAATAAAAGAAAATAACACTTGAAGGAGAGTCTAATCCTAAATTTGAACTACAAAGAGAAATATTACACAGATGTAAATACACAAACACCAAATCTTACTATAAAGGTGATCTGAACTAATAAACAGGCTGTGATTTTTTAAATGGAGTTAGGAACTCTACTGGGTTATATATTTGAGAGGACACTCATTCTAATGTGATCTATGATTATTTATTTATTTATTTATTTATGGCTGTGTTGGGTCTTCGTTTCTGTGTGTGGGCTTTCGCTAGTTGTGGCAAGCGGGGGCCACTCTTCATCGCGGTGCGCGGGCCTCTCACTATCGCGGCCTCTGTTGTTGCAGAGCACAGGCTCCAGACGCGCAGGCTCAGTAATTATGGCTCACGGGCCCAGATGCTCTGCGGCATGTGGGATCTTCCCAGACCAGGGCTCGAACCTGTGTCCCCTGCATTGGCAGGCAGATTCTCAACCACTGCGCCACCAGGGAAGCCCCATGATTTATGATTTTGAAGCACTAAGAAAAGATTCTGAGCAACAGAAAAGGTCCTTAGAGTTTACCATACAACCCAGCAATTCCACTCCTAGGTATATAACCAAAAGAACTGCAAACATATGTCCACACAAACACTTACACGTCAATGTTCACAGAAGCGTTATCATAATAATCAAAAAGTGGAAACACCACAAATGCCCATCAACTGATGAACAGAGAAATAAAATGTGATATATTCATGCAATCAAATATCATTCGGCCACAAAGTTAAGGACTAATATATGCTACAACATGAATGAACCTAGAAAACATTATGCTAGTCATAGAAGACTACGTGTTTTCGGGTTCTATTTGTATGAAATGTCCAGAATAGGCAAATGAATAGAGACAGAAAACAGATTAGTAGTTGCCAGGGGCTGCAGGTAAGAAGGGATGGACTGATCATGGGCATGGATTTCTTTTTAGGTGAAAAAGTGTTCTGCAATTAGATAGTTGTGATGGTTATACAACTCTGTGAATATACTAGAACCAGTGAAATGTACACTTTAAATGGGAGAAATTTATGATATGTGAATTACATCTAAAAAAGAAAAGTAACATGTTCCATAGTTGCTTTAAAAGTATGTTATCTGGGGCTTCCCTGGTGGCGCAGTGGTTGAGAGTCCACCTGCCGATGCAGGGGACGCGGGTTCGTGCCCCGGTCCGGGAAGATCCCACATGCCGCGGAGCGGCTGGGCCCGTGAGCCATGGCCGCTGAGCCTGCGCATCCGGAGCCTGTGCTCCGCAACGGGAGGGGCCACAACAGTGAGAGGCCCGCGTACCGCTCAAGTATGGTTTCTGGAAGCAACTTGGTTACAAGAAACAATGCCATGTCAACTTTTTCGATTTCTTTTTAAAAATGCCAGAAGTTTTTTACCTAAGGAAAAAATGGAACTATGGCAAACAAACTAAACTGTCTTCCCCAAGAGTCTAAAATGAAGCAGGCTCTCATCAACATACCTCAGCATAGCTTTAAGTCACAATCAAGTCTGAAATGTTTTTGGACAAAGACTGTTGCCAACGATACAAAATAAAAATGTGAATAATATAAAGCGTCAACTTCAAATAACAAACAAAACAGCCTGCAAAGCTGAGCATCAAAATGAAAGCAGGCGTCAGGGGCCCCAGGAGGAGAGGAGCACACTGGGCTGACACCCGGCCACCCCCGTGTGCAACACTCAGCTGCCAGATGCTCTGGAGAAGTCACCCCGCCTCCCGGCCGCTTGCTGAGCATCTAGCCCCACAGGGGGAGACCTGCCTGACCTGCCAGGACTCCCTGGGGACTGCTCTTCTCCATCAGGCAACACCAGCACCAGCTTCCAAAACACGCGCTCCTGCCGCCCCGGGAGGTGCTCAGCCACGAGAGATGGCAGGTCCAGGGGTGCCCATGCCGCGTCACTGGAAGGGACAGAGCACCACAGGTGAGCCACCACGCGAGCCCCCGGCAGCAGCAGCGTACACGGCGGGCGGGGGGTGACCAACCTCAGCAGCTGCTGGTAGAAGTGCTGAACCTTCATCTGGTGCGCCACCTTGTTTCTGAGACACCTTAACCTGCGAAGGAAGAACCACACAGAGCCTACGTGAGGCCCACTCAGCACCCACCGAGGAACCTGATAAGCACTTAGTGATGTTCTGAGTGCAAAGTAATTGGTTAGTGAGTGTCTCCCAGTGGGGAATACTTAGGAGACCAAGAAACCTTTGCCGATAGAGACACAGTTTAGTCAGAGGACTTGTTCATTCCATAAATATCAAGCAATTATCTACTGTGTTCTAGTCATGGCAGATCAGCAGTAAACAGACAAAACTCCTGCCCCGCTAGAACACACGCCTTGTAGGGAGAGAAGGGCCTCTGTTAGTGGGTGGCGTGACAGGCGCGGTGGGCAGGCTGTGGACTTACACAGGGTGGTCAGAGGTGATATGGGAGCAAAGACTGAAGGAAATAGGGGCGCCAGCACGTGAGTTCTGGGGGACAGGCCAGACCAAGTCAGGAGTGGGCCTGGCAGGTGCACAGAATGAGCACAGGGAGAGCAGCGGGGGCAGCCAGAGCGCAGGGTGGGGGCCCCTATGAAGGAACTCAGAGAGCAGCCCAGGGACGTCGACAGGGACGTGAGGCGACCTGACCCTGATGTGGTGGTGAGGACACCAGGGTGCAGGGGTCAAGGGCGGAAGCCAGCGGACGGGACAGGTGGCTACGTGAGAGGGGTTGGTGGTGGAGGTGGTGAGGGTAGAGCCGCAGGATGGTGGATCTGAGTCCAGGTGTGACCCAGCCCAGGGAGGACAGGCTGGCATGCTGTGAGCCAAAGGAGGCACCGAGTGCAGCAGGCCAGGCGAAGACTGGGTTCCGATGTTGAACTGGGGGCGTGGGGAAGAGGCCTCGGCTGGCGATGCACGAAGCGAGCTATCAGCGTGTAGGATGGAGAAAGATTACCAGGGGAGGAGGCAGAGGGGAAGAAGAGGGGCCGGCGGCTGTGCTGGAGGGAGGGCGAGGGGACAGAGAGAGGGCCGTCCCGACACAGGTGACACAGCCAGGACTCCAGGAGGCAGCGGGCCAAGGCTGAAGGCCCCAACACGCACAGCACATCAGACACAGGCCAGCACCATCACCACCCTGCTTGCAGACGCAGGCACAGGACGTGGGGACGTGGGCAGCTACACAAAGTTTGTTAGAGGCGTGGAGCTGGTGATAGCCCAGGCGAGGACAAGATGTGCCTCGAGACCCCAGCAGGGTGGGCTGCCACTGCGCCTCTGTGTCGTCTTCCTAGGCCCCCACTGGGAGGCTCCTCTCCAGAGGCGACAGCGGCCTGGTCTGAAGAGAGAGGCCGAGCCCTGCATGGCCAGGATTGGGCAGCTGAAGCCAGGACCTGGGCAGGGAGCCGGGTACATGCGGGGTGGCCAGGAGGAGCGGCAGGGAGGGCCATGCGAGGGGACACAGGGAGGGGGCCTGTAAGAGAAGAGACCTGATGGCAGGAGGGGGAGTCGCTAAAATGCTGCCACCACAGACCCAGGGAGGCAGAGGGGTCGGGGTGGGGGTGGGGGTGAGGCCAACATGGACCTCTGGCTCCACCACTGAGAATGGACACGATGTGTCCTTAAGCTACGAAGGCAAGGAGGAAACAGGTAATTCCAGGGAAAATTCGATTGGCAGAACCAGGAGTGTTTTAAGGGGAAAAGGCAGGTGAAATCACAGCAGGTAGAGCAACTCTCACTCCGAAAACGCAATCCTGCGTCCGCCTTCCCCTCCTCTGACTCCACCCATCTTCCCTGCAAACAGACGCGTTAATCCACACCCTCGATGAAGCCAGTTGGGGCAGGAGGCGCTTAGGAGGCCCTGGGCTGCTGACCTGGTGCAGGAGATGCCCACTCTCCCCGCGTGGCCCAGATCCAGGAGGCCCTTGGCCAGGTTCTCCTCTGCAATGGGGCACTCTGCGCTGGGCGCCAGTGCCCTCAGCCGGTCATTCATGTCCATACAGCAGGGCGCCGCAGGGAAGGCCCGCATCTGGCGCCTCAGTTTCTTCCGGGCTGCGACACCTTCCCTCCACCTAGAGGAGAGACCAAAGTATCATCACTGGGTGTTTTTGCCATGGGGACAAGGCAAAAACATCTCCAGCATTAACATGGGAAACATTTTCTGCCAGTATGTTTAGGTCTTTTTCAGCAACAGTTCTCAAACTGAGAAATGGATCAGAACTGAAACTCAAGGTATGGGGGACGCATGATAACGAATGAGTGGTGGGCAATGAAACTACTGAACTTAAGAGTGAATGCTGAGGGACTTCCCTGGTGGTGCAGTGGTAAGACTGTGCGCTCCCAATGCAGGGGGCTGGGTTCGATCCCTGGTCAGGGAACTAGATTCCACATGCATGCCGCGACTAAGAGTTTGCCCACGCCGCAACTAAGGAGCCAGTGAGCGGCAACTAAGGAGCCTGCGAGCCGCAACTAAGGAGCCCGCATGCCACAACTAAGACCTGGTGCAACCAAATAAATTAATTAATTAAAAAAAAAAGAGTGAACAATCTCTGGAGGCCAACTTGCCAATCTGGACACAAACACAGATCCATACACCCTTTGACCCAGCAGACACCACCGACAGGATTTTCTCTCCAGACATGTGTGCACCTGTGTGAAACGTCTGCACAAGGATGCCACTGCAGTAGTCTTTGTCACAGCTAGAGAGAGAAAGCCATGTGAAAGTCTACCAGTGGGACCAGGCAGGTCATCTACCATGTGCTCTGGCAACGCCACCTCAGTGCACTGACGGCAACGGGGAGAGGCCACCGCGCTGCTGCAGTCAGGTCTCCGCCCTATGTCACAGAGAGTCAAGAAAAGTTTGGCACAGAGTAGGGAACGTGCGCCCACCTCTGCCAACCACCACACAAAGGTCAGAGGTCCTCGTGGGACGGAGACTCATTTCTCACTGAATCCCCTTTTACACGGCTGCAACTGTCAAGTACACCGTTACTTTCTTTAAATGTTATTATGAAGTGAATCATTATATAACATATGTAACACATGTACACCCATTTTAAAGACTAATGATAAATCAAACACCCACATCCTTCCATGCAGTGCAGAATGGGTGGCCAAGACCAGCAGCTGATCCCCACGGGCCCTGCTCAGTCACACACCCTCTCATTCCCAAAGGTAACCACTATGCTGGGTTTATGTTTGTTATTTTCCTTCTTTAGGGTTGTACTACTATATATAAATCCAAAACAATCCATTTAGTTTGAATATACAGTTTGTATGTTGCACACATTTCCCTAAGAATTGCTTTCTTTCACTATAAATTATGTTTCAGAAATTCATCCATGTGGGCGCATACAGCTATCATTTGGCTTGTTCATGGCCCTCTCCCTGTGTCTAGCACATTGGGTAAACAGCAGAAGGCTACCTATAAATATCTGTTGAAATATAGAGCGGTCCCCCCACCCCAATCTAATTCTTTACTTAGTTTATACCCTTTAGGAAGGAACATGTTACATGTGCATATCATCAGCTGTTTCTGAAAGTATAATCTTTGTCAAAGACTCTCCCTGTATGCATTGATTTTATCTGTAAGGACACGGGACTCACCGCTGGAGATACTTGCAGAAGCACTGAAGTTCCTGGAGGGTCTCTTTTGCAGTCTGGAAAATTTCCTCCCCAAGAAACAAGTCCACCAGGCGTGCACAGACGTCCTCACAGCAACGGGCCATGCGGAGCCTCTGCTCTATCTCCACTGCACTCCTAGGGAAAAGGGCAATCAGCATGAGACACTGCACCCAAGGCCCCACCCTGAGGGCCTGCCTTAAAAGCATGAGTCCACGTCCTTGATACTGAAATGTAATGATATCTTTGCTGCAAGGAAAGCTTGAAGATTTCACTTTATATAATGCACAGACATCTGGAAATTTAGAGAAAAAAGAACTAAAGTGGTACAGGGTACAAGATTATAGATCCAACAGGGCCCTTATAAATAATCAGGAGATAACCCTGTATCTTATAGTTAGAAATTTAATTTTTAAATGACCATTGAGACAACTGAAATATCTTCTCATCAACAACATCTGATGTTTGCAATTAGAAATGTCTCAAGTATATGATAGCTGGCTACAGAGGCTGACAGCCTAAGGTCATGTGACAGTGGCCCTCAGATAAACCACAATCTGAAAGAGATTTTTTATAACAAAATCCTATCAACCAAGGGATCACAGAGGCCTTTATCAAATATATTTAGCCATTAAGTCAAAGAAGCCCAGACAGGCAAGACCCATTTCCGATAGCTGTCCTCTGTGGTGATGGAGACAGCCCTGGGCCGAGCTGTAGTCCAAGTCTTCTGGAACTGCAGAGAACAGCAGTTTCCCTGCACGTCAATGAGTCCTAGGTTTTACATATCTCTTTTTTTTTTTTTTTTTTTTTTTGCGGTACGCGGGCCTCTCACTGTTGTGGCCTCTCCCATTGCGGAGTACAGGCTCCGGACACGCAGGCCCAGCGGCCATGGCTCACGGGCCCAGCAGCTCCACGGCATGTGAGATCCTCCCAGACCGGGGCACGAACCCGTGTCCCCTGCGTCGGCAGGCGGACTCTCAACCACTGCGCCACCAGGGAAGCCCTACATATCTCTTAATACCCCTTCCTGGGATTAAGAACAGACAAATACCCATCATTTGTGAGGTCTCTTGCTTAGAGTAAACAGTGAAATAGACTCCCAATTAATAGAAATGGAAAGAAATATTAATTAAACAATATACTCTGCCTCCTGGCTATATTCCCCATCTGCACCAGAGGCTGCAGACCTATCTCAGGGGAACTTAAACGCAAGGACAGATTTCCCAGCACAACTGAACCTCTTTCTTCCCTGAAGCTTGGCACTGAAATTAATAAAGTTCTTAAGTGAAATAGCTCAAAGGAATCTTTTAACATATGAAACAAAGGAAAGGATCTTCTACTTGAGAAAAACTAACGGTGAGTAATCTGGTGTGGAGAAGACCACCAGCGAATTCTTTTGCTTAAAGACACATCCCCACGCCCAGGGCAGGGTCAACAAGGAGGATGAGAGTGAAAGTGAGGGCCTCCCTGGAAGCAACGCACACAAGAACAGGGACAGCCTGTCAGTATCTGGCTAACCAGAAGATATGCTCCTTGTCAAAATGAAAGCCAGCTAGCATGAGCTGGACCAGCCTGGCCACAGGGCCTCTAACCCTCCTCCCAGCCGCCCAGCCGCCCAGCCGCCCACCCGCCTCACGCTGCAGGCGCCAGCGCTTCACTTACTTCAACTCCTGGGAGCAGGTTTCCCTCACACGTTCTGTCACCACGAGCTCTGTCAGCTCTGCAGCTAGGTCCTGGCTCAGCTGCGTTAACACCAGTTCTCTCTCTTGTTTCAACCTGAGGGAAAAGGAGCACAAGAAGTAACAGGCGTCACACTGTGACCTTGAGAGCGGGGATCTGAGTTGTGCTGCCTGACCCCTCTGGTTCCACCAGACAGGCCACACAGCCATGCCCACTCCAGTTCCCTGACCACCACCCACACCCCCTCTGGCTGGGGAGGGGCTGCTGCTTACAAGGTGGGACCTGCCCGCTCCCTGGGCCATAGCATACGAAGGCGCAGGGCGAGCCGTGGATCTGATACGAGTGCAGTGGGCAAAAGCGAGAGCATCGTAGGCCAGGGCAGGTTCTCCCCTTGTCCACACACTCCACCCCCACGGGCACTGCAAGGATGAGACACCCTCACCTCTCTTCTTCAGCCCGCCGCCTCTCTTCCTCTTTCCGCTCCCTTTCCTTAGTCACTTCTTCACTTGCAATGTGCCTCAAAATGCCCATGGTTGCAGCTGTTAACAGCTCCTCCATAGCAGCATTGGAAACACTAGACAGAGCAAAGTGGACATTGCTCTAAATAAATAATAAAAGCCACACAAACCGTATTACTAGACTTCTAATACTAGCAAGGGAAAAAATACCTATTTGCCTTCCAGCATAAAAACGAAGCCCATGGTTAGGAACACACACTCCATCAAAACTGACTCAGGAAAAAAAGAAAATCTAAATAAACCTATAACTAGTTAAGAGATTGACTCAGTATTTTAAAACATCTTCCAGCAAAGAAAAATCCAGGATGAGAGGGCTTCACTGGCAAATTCTACCAAACACTTAAAGAAGAACTAACACCAACTCTTCTCAAACTCTTCGAAAAAACCGAGGCACAAGGAACACTTCCTAACACCTCTACGAGGCCAGCATTCCCCCGACCTGATACCAAAGCCAGACAAAAACACCACAAGAAAACTAGTGACCAATATCCCTTGTGGACATTGAGGTAAAAATCCTTAACAGAATACTAGCAAACCAAAATTAAGCAATATACTGAAAGGATTATACACGACCAAGTGTATAATCTCACACTACCAAGAGAGATTTATTCCTGGAATGCAACACATGAAAATCAATGTAATACAACCACATTAATAAACTGAAGGGGAAAAACCCACAAAATCATCTCAATTAATGCAGAGAGAGCATCTGACAAATTCAATACCATTTCATGATAAAAACACTCAATAAATTAGGAAGAGAAGGGAACTTTCTCAAAATGATAAAGACCATATATGAAATACCCACAGCTAATATCATATTCAGTCGTGAAAGATAGAAAGCTTTTCCTCTAAGATCAGTAACAAGACAAGAGTGCCCTATCTGCCATTTCTATTCAACACCGTATTGAAAGTTATAGCCAGAGCAATTAGACAAGAAAAATAAAAACATCCAAACTGGAAAGGAAGAAGAAAACTACGTGTATTCACAGATGACAGGATCCTGTATGTAGAAAATCCTAAGGGATCCACTCAAAAGCTATTACAATAAAAAAAAGTTCAACAAGGTTGGAATATAAGGATCAACACCCCAAAATCAATGGCATTTCTATACACGAGCAATGAACGTTCTGAAAGTGGAATTGAGGAAACAATTCCATCTACAATAGCGACAAAAAGAATAATATAATTAGGAACAAACTTAACCAAAGAAACAAAAGACTTGTACAATAAAAATTATAAAATGTTGCTGAAAGAAATTAAGGAAGACATAAACAAATGGAAAGACATCCAAGTTCATGGACTGGAAGACTTCATATTGTTAAGATGCCAGTACTACCCAAAGCAATCTACAGATTCATTGGAATCACCATCAAAATCCCAACATAACTTTTGCAGAAGTAGAAAAACCCATCCAAAAATTCTTATGAAATTTAAAGGGTCTCCAAATAGGGAAACAGTCTTCAAAGAGAAAGTTGAAACAAAGCTGAAGGACTCGCACTTTGAGATTTCAAAACTTACAACTTACTACCAAGTTATAGTAATCAAATCAAAACAATATGGTACTACCATAAAAACAGACATATAGGGCTTCCCTGGTGGCGCAGTGGTTGAGAGTCCACCTGCCGATGCAGGGGACACGGGTTTGTGCCCTGGTCTGGGAAGATCCCCCATGCCGCGGAGCGGCTGGGCCCGTGAGCCATGGCCGCTGAGCCTGCACGTCCGGAGCCTGTGCTCCGCAACGGGAGACGCCACAACAGCGAGAGGCCCACGTACCCCCAAAAACAAACAAACCAAAAAACACAGACATATATACCAATGGAATATAGCGCCCAGAAAGAAACCCTCACATATATGGTCAACTGATTTTGAACAGGGCGGCAAGACCATATGAAGGGAAAAGGACAGCCTTTTCAACACTGGTGCTGCGAAAACTGGATACCCAAGAACAATGTTGGATCCTTATCTTACACAATATATAAAAACAAAATCAAAATGGATCAAAAACCTAAATTTAAGAGCTGAAATTATAAAATGCTTAGAAGAAAACACAGGGGAAAATCTTCACATTATTGGATTTGACAGTGATTTCTTGAATATGATACCAAAAGCACAAGCAACAAAAATAGATAAATTGGACTATATAAAAATTTTAAATTTTTGTGCATCAAAGGACACTATCGAAACAGTGAAAAGACAATCCACAGATTGGGAAAAAAATACTTGCAAATCAAATATTGAAAGAGGATTACTATCCAGAATATGAAAGAACTCCTACAACTCAACAACAAAAAAATTCAAGAATGGGCAAAGGGCAAATGAAGCAACTGACAAAGGATTAATCTCCAAAATTTATAAGCAGCTCATGCAGCTCAATAACAAAAAAACAAACAACCCAATCCAAAAATGGGCAGAAGACCTAAATAGACATTTCTCCAAAGAAGATATACAGAGTGCCAACAAACACATGAAAGGATGCTCAACATCATTAATCATTAGAGAAATGCAAATCAAAACGACAATGAGATATCATCTCACACCGGTCAGAATGGCCATCATCAAAAAATCTAGAAACAATAAATGCTGGAGAGGGTGTGGAGAAAAGGGAACACTCTTGCACTGCTGGTGGGAATGTAAATTGATACAGCCACTGTGGAGAACAGTATGGAGGTTCCTTAAAAAACTAAAAATAGAACTACCATACGCCCCAGCAATCCACTACTGGGCATATACCCTGAGAAAGCCATAATTCAAAAAGAGTCATGTACCAAAATGTTCATTGTAGCTCTATTTACAATAGCCCGGAGATGGAAACAACCTAAGTGTCCATCATCGGATGAATGGATAAAGAAGATGTGGCACAGATATACAATGGAATATTACTCAGCCATAAAAAGAAATGAAATTGAGCTATTTATAATGAGGTGGATAGACCTAGAGTCTGTCATATACAGTGAAGTAAGTCAGAAAGAGAAAGACAAATACCGTATGCTAACACATATATATGGTATTTAAGAAAAAAAAATGTCATGAAGAACCTAGGGGTAAGACAGGAATAAACACACAGACCTACTAGAGAATGGAGTGGAGGATATGGGGAGGGGGAAGGGTAAGCTGTGACAAAGCGAGAGAGAGGAGTGGACATATATACACTACCAAATGTAAGGTAGATAGCTAGTGGGAAGCAGCCGCATAGCACAGGGAGATCAGCTCGGTGCTTTGTGACCGCCTGGAGGGGTGGGACAGGGAGGGTGGGAGGGAGGGAGACGCAAGAGGGAAGAGATATGGGAACATATGTATATGTATAACTGATTCACTTTCTTATAAAGCAGAAACTAACACACCATTGTAAAGCAATTATACTCCAATAAAGATGTAAAAAAAAAAAAGAATGGGAAAAGGACTTACATAGACATTTCTGGAAAGAAGATACACAAGTGACCAATAATTACATGAAAAGATGCTCAACATCGTTAGTCATTAGAGAAATGCAAATCAAAACCACAGTGAGTTACCACTTCACACATTATAATGGTTATTATTTAAAAAAAAAAAAGAAGGACAGCAAGTGTTGGCGAGAAGGTAGAGCAACTGGACCCCTTGTGCACTGCTGGTGGGGATGCAAAAATGGTGCTGCTGTTGTGGAGAACAGTTTGCTGATTTCTCAAAAATGTAAAAATATATCATATGATCTAGTAATTCCACACCTAAACATATACCCGTAAGAACTGAAAGGGACTCAAACAGTTATTTGTCCCCAGTGTTCACAGCAGCATCATTCACAATAGCCAAAAGGTGGAAACACCTTATTAAGCACGGGTGAATAAATAAAATGTGGCATATATACATGTGTATGTGTGTGCATATATTTAATGGAGTATTGTTCAGAAATAGATCTGGAAGTAGACAATGGTGATGAATACACGACATTGTAAATATACTTAATGCCATTGAATTGTGAGCTTAAAAATGGTTAAAATGGTAAATTTTGTTATATTTTACCACAATAAAAAAAACAAACCCATGGAAATCTTACTTTTAGCTCCATCAAACAGAAAGTATGTATCTAATTCTAGTATATAAAAAACTGAACAAACCTATGAACAAGACTGACCCTTTTGTGTAAACTACATTTATACAAGGAAATATCTGGTTGGCCAAAATGTGCCTTCGGTTTTTAAGTATTGATAATACCATTTCGTATAATTGTGTCACTTTATATGTACTAGAATTTTTACAAGTTTGAAATCCTTAAGAAAGTCTGACTTACTAAACTTGGCAGATTTTAATTAACTATTAACTCCAAAAGTTGCTTAAGTGTCTAGAAAGATTTTGATTATTAAATTTATCAAGACTAGATGTTGGGCTTCCCTGGTGGCGCAGTGGTTGAGAGTCCGCCTGCTGATGCAGGGGACACAGGTTTGTGCCCCGGACCGGGAAGATCCCACATGCCGCGGAGCGGCTGGGCCCGTGAGCCATGGCCGCTGAGCCTGTGCGTCTGGAGCCTGTGCTCCGCAACGGAAGAGGCCACAACGGTGAGAGGCCCGCGTACCGCAAAAAAAAAAAAAAAAAAAAAAGACTAGTTGCTTAAAGTGTTCCACAAAATCAGCTTTATAAAATTTGTAAGTGTAGTTTGAAATGTCTAAGGAAATTCCATCATGGTGTTAAATGCAAATGGTATAAAATGTTTAAGGGAATTTAATCTGTCAAATTTATAAACTGTGACTTAATCCAAGATCAAGTAAAGTGAGTGTTTTTATTTTTTAACAGAGAATGAACTAATTATTACTAGATTTTTTTTATTACTAGATTTTTGATCACGTTTAAAGTTGAAAGAAAAACAGGTTTAATTTACAACTTTAATAAACCTAATGCTACTCAAAAGTCATACACACATAGAAACTACCTGCAAACGACAAACGCAGGTCAGGAGCGTGAGGGACTATACCCACCAGCGAGCAGGACCGACACTGAAGCCTGTGCAAAGGGGTGGCTGTGATCTCTTGTCTAAGACTGAGAGCAGCTTTCTGAGAGGAAGCGTCTGGCGGGAGCACATACGGCCTCAGAGCACGAGAGGCACCGCACTTACCCCAGGGCTGTGGCTGCGAAGGCTGCCCCGGCGGCGCCAACTTCCTCGCAGTCCCTCTGAAGAACCTCCCGGATGAGCTCATCCACCACCTGCGCCAGGTCCTAAGGAGAGGGCAGACGGGGCCACGATCACTGGCTGGGGACGCCGCCCTGATCCAGCCCCAGCGCACCACCAAGCCATCGCCTCCACAGCCTAAGGTACTGAAGGTCTTCCCGGAACCACAGAGACATCATGGACCGTCCGCCCAGCTCAGAAATCCCTCCAACACCTCATCACCGGAAGCTGTTTGGAGGCGTCTAATGACCCTACACGGGGCTCGGCTGTGCGCTCCTGGAAAGGGTTCCTGCTAATAACCAGAGAGGAGCCTTCCGGACATGCCAGGACAAGCCTGCTGCCTGCTCAACGATGGCCGTTCAGACGGCCACAGTGCCGCACCCCAACGTCACACGTGTCCGGCCTCTGTGGCCCTGCCTCATTCCCCCCCTCAGGCCTCCTTGATCCCCCAGTGGGGTGGTGCCCAGTGCCTGCCCAAGCAACAGGGTGGCGAGATCAAGTCACACGACCTGCGTGGTGGGTAGGCCCTGCTCAGCCCCGGGGCCACCTGTCAGAGGCATGCTGACCCCAGGGACACCCCAGGGACACAGACAGTGGTCAGACTGGACAGCAGAGGCAGCTGGATGTTTGCCCACGACGGGCCCTCAGAGCCCTGACAGGAAGGTTCCTTACCTCGTCCGAGCACACAGGCGCAGACTTCGGGGGAAGGAGCTCCAGCCGCGCGGGGGGCCGCGCGGGGGGCTGGAAGAGGCTGGGTGCCACGCTCAAGGGCAGCGCCGGGGCTTGTGGGGGAGAAGGTGGCACAGGGGTGGGCAGGGGCTGCAGGAGGACAGCCGGGAGGGTCTCGTCCCCCTCCGTACTGCACTCCTCTCCTCTCCCTACACCTGGAAGGAACAGGCAAACGTGGGCACCGAGGACAAGCCCTGGCCACCCACAGTGACCCTAAGGACTGGCCACCCTCCCCAAGCTGACCGCCACAGGGCCCCTCCTGGGCCACGAGCCGGGGGGCCGTGTGCGCTTCACCCGTGGGAACAAAGCACTGTGGCGCCAGGGAGCCGTTCAGGCAGCACCGAGCTGATGTCGCCGGGCCCCAGGATGAGGCCTCCTAGAGGGGAGCGCAGCTGGTGCCCTCCTGAGAGCGCAGCCTCACTCACCCGCCACGTCCAAGCCGGGTCTCTGAGTGCCCGTGGGCAACTCCGCAGCCAGGCTGTCCCCGACGTACTTGTTCTGGGAGTTGAAGCTGCACACGGGGGAGTGACGGGGAACAGGGGGTAACGGCCCTCCATTCACGATCTCCCCAACGGACACCGTCAGCTTCCTGGTAATAAACACCGACTTCCTGGCCTTGGATAAACCCTCTGGTTCCAGGAACGAGGACCGGTTCAGCTCGACACAGCTACCCAGATCACAGAGAACCCATGGAGAGGCGTTACACAGGCGAGAGGCCACCCTTCACCTCCTCAGTGCCCTGCAGTCACTGCGTCGCCAGACGGCCATGTGGAAATGAGGGGAGGCAGCAAAGGCCGCGCCCAAGGCCCAGCCCACGGCATCCACCACTGCCAGCGTTTCCTTCTGACTCGGGAGCCACCTGGCCTCACTGTTAGCAGCCCTGGGTGTAGCAACGCTCCCCTACACGCTCCCGGCTCATCCCGTGAGGGCAGGTCTGCAGGCAGCAGACGGGGCCAGGGCTGAGGAGTCAGAGGAGGATGGGTTCAGGGAAACCCCGGATCCGGACAGGCTACAGATTATGGAGCCGTTTTCTGGAAGAGGGTCCACAAGTCCTACCACGTTCTCAAAACTCTGACTGCAGCAGAGGAGAGGCCCTGGCCTGGCCAGAGAGGCCATCCTCAGGGACAGAACAAGGAAGGCCCCAACCTCGACCATCAGCTTCTTGAGTAACTTGGGAAAAGTCAGGAAGAGTCTGAACCCTAACCTGCTGACGAACAGCGTGTGGCCTGGGGACGTCCCCCGCGGTCCTGAGCCTCGCCTGCTCCCCTGCAGCCCAGGCAGCGGAACGTGCCTTCGCCAGGGCCTGGCACGCAGCTGGCGCTTCCCAGCCTCCCCAGGGTTAACAGGGAGAGAAGGAGAGCGGCCCGGCGGTTCGGGCCTCGGTGCTTACCCGTCGGAGACAGTGAGGCCGTGGCAGCTGAGGAAGCCTGTGGCATCCTCTCCGTCTCTGAAGAGCAGCATGCGCACCACGCCGTCCAGGGGAAAGGTGGTGGAGCGCTGAGTGCTCGCGGTGTACGCCACGTTGAGCGCTCGGAGCGCGTCCTTGCGGATCTGAGAGAAGCCAAGTCACTGAGTCGCAGAGGGTCAGGCGCTCCGTGACCGCAGACGGCTCAGTCCCTCTGGAAAGCACCCCGGGTCCCAAGCTTAGCGCTCATCGGGCCGTCTGCTCAGCAGAATGCCCAGAAATGATGCAAAGCAAACAGTTTCACATACGGAAAAGGCTGGGCCACGAAGGCTTTACTTATAAGAAAAACTAGAAAACCAACCACCCACCAGCAGGGCAGGGAGAATACACTGTGCATCCGCCACTCAACAGAAAGCCGTACAGCTGCTGAAAATTATTGCAGAGATGATGGAATGCCATGGAAAGCGTGTGACATGAAACTGAGTAAAAGTCAGAGAGAAAGTTGCTTCACAGCATCACACTGAGCATTTTAAACACGGGGACAGAGGGAACCATGAAGGCACAGACAGGTCAGTTTGATCCCAGGACCCTGGTGGCCCTGCCTCTCCTCTTCAGTGGGCTTCAACCAACTCAACCCAGATCTACAGTGTTACTTCAAGGCTGGCATGCACGTCCATGCTGAGTGTCCAACAGTGGGCAGACAAGACCCCTGTCCTCACGTAGCTGACGTGGCAGGAGACACCAACACTGAACAAAACGAACGTACAAAATGCACAGTGCGTTTAACGGCGACAGTGCAACAGAGAGAAGAGCTGTGGAGGAGGGCAGGGCGCGCTCTGCCTAGAAGGGGAGCCCAGCCCGGCCCTGGTGGAGGGGAGCTCTGCGCGCTCGGATGACAGCCAGCAAGACGGGAGAGGAGATGAGGTCCAGGAGACAATAGGCCACTGTGGGCCACTGTTAGTGAAACGCTTTGTCTTTCTAAAGAAAAACACTTAGATTTCTGTTGAGTTTAAAATTATTAAAATGGGTACAAATGGTCGACTATCACTGGTATTTATCAACTGCACAGAGTTCCCCAAGCAGCATGTCGTTAGAAATCTTTTCATTTGTTCCAGAGTTTCAGTTCTCTTGGAAACTGTCGGATCTGACAATGAGCAAACTTGCAGAAGACTTTGCCTGGGATGTGATGGTGGGTTTAGTCACTGTTTACCGGAGGACTTGTGACCAAAGAAGAAAAATGACCTGGAGTCACAAAACCAGCCAGGCAGGTTCCCGAGATCTCCCAGGCAACCTCCTCCCCACCCGGCGGCCGCCAGGGGCTCCCAGCAACGACTCCAGGCGGAATTCTCCCGGCATTCCCCACCACCACCCCGCCCACCCGCAGCTACGGGACAGCACAGGGGCTGCTGTGTGAGGTGGGCATGCAGGCTGCTCTATTATAGTCCCTGAGTGCTTCAGAAGGCGAAGACCTGACTCTGGAAATCTGAGACCAGGAGTTCACACTCTATGCAAATCCTGAGGTAAGAGACTGGTCTTGCCCCGTCTTTGTAACCCCAGTGCAACAAAGAGCAGGCACTATAGATATTTACCGAAATGAATTTAGCAACATCAAGCTCACTCCAAAAATGAAGACTGATAACACTAATAAGTTCTAGGTCAGGGGTTTGTGCATGCAGTTTGCTTTTTGGCTCGTTTCCATGGAAGATGATAGTTCTGAACGCAAGTTATCATTCTGAAGAGATTTCTCTCATCTGAACCAGAAGAAGAGTATTTCCCACTGCACAGCCTTTCCATTGGTGATCAACTGTGCCAACCCCATAAACAGGTAACAGCAGTATCCCCTGAGGGGCTGCTGCACGAGACTTAGCCCAGGACCCGCTGAGATGCTCCTGTCATAAAGAAGCTCTCAAATGTCACAAGTAGCAACCAGCTTTCTGTCAGTTCTGCAAGTACAGTGTCAGTACTCACCTGATTAAAGTAACAATGCAGAAGACAAGCATTCAGATAAGAAGCTGATTGGACCAGTTTGAAAAATCGCACAAAATTGTTACTGTTCAACGCAGCAAAAGCCTGAACAGCGAATTTCACCTCAGAGGAGTTTCTAACGGCAGGATGGAACTGCTGCACTTCTCTGTTAATTAAAGGAGACGAAAGGGGTTAGAATTTGACCTTTAATTAGACAAAATTTCCATGAAAATAGATCTGACAATAAAACAGATTTCAACTATACTGAAAAAGAAGGTCTTGATATGGTCACATGTGCCAATATGTTCATGGTTTACCAATGTCAAAGCCACCACTCAGGCTGGATTGGTAACAAAGATGTTCTTTAAAAAGATGATGAGGGACTTCCCTGGTGGCGCAGTGCCAAGAATCCGCCTGCCAACGCAGGGGACACGAGTTCAAGCCCTGGTCCAGGAAGATCCCACATGCCGCGGAGCAACTAAGCCCATGCGCCACAACTATTGAGCCTGTGCTCTAGAGCCCGTGAGCCACAACTACTGAAGCCCGCACGCCCCAACTACTGAAGCCCGCGCACCTAGAGCCCGTGCTCCACAACAAGAGGAGCCACCGCAGTGAGAAGCCTGCGCACCGCAACGGAGAGTAGCCCCCACTCGCTGCAACTAGAGAAAGCCCGCGCGCAGCAACAAAGACTCAACGCAGCCAAAAATAAATAAATAAATTAATTAATTTTAAAAAGATGATGAATAGTAAAGTAAACAAATTGAAGCAATAATTTAAGAATTGATTATCAAAGAGTTACTTTAATGCCAACTGACTGCCAGCTGTGTGTTTGAAGATGACGCCTAAGAAAGTTTAACTTTGTTTTGTTTGTAAATAAACGGATTTGGGGACTTCCCTGATGGTCCAGTGGTTAGGAGTCCGTGCTCTCTCTGCTGAGGGCCCAGGTTCCATCCCTGGTTGGGGAACTAAGATCCCACAAGCTGTGCAGTGTGGCCGAAAAAAAACAGTTATTAATTATTCAAGAATTACTCAAGGTAGGGGACAAATGCCTATCATATACGAAAAGACTACACAGCCATTTTCCCTAGTTTATCTCCAAGGCTTAATTTAAAATCAGTCACACACATACACATTCTGCAAGCTGACAGAGTTTCAGCATAAAGAAGGGAAACTGGGGACCCAGTTTACCAGTGACAGGAACGGAAGGCTAGTGGACTCTAACATATTTCTCATATAAATGTCTCCAGATAGATCAGGCCAAGGTTTAAGATTCATTCTTAATATCCCACCCTTAGCATTTGTTTCACACGACTTTTTCCTCTCCTGTGACTTAGACCTTTTTTTTTTTTTTTTTTGCGGTACGCGGGCCTCTCACTGTTGTGGCCTCTCCCGTTGCGGAGCACAGGCTCCGGACGCGCAGGCTCAGCGGCCATGGCTCACGGGCCCAGCCGCTCCGCGGCACGTGGGATCTTCCCAGACCGGGGCACGAACCTGCGTCCCCTGCATCGGCAGGCGGACTCTCAACCACTGCACCACCAGGGAAGCCCTGTGACTTAGACGTTTGACGAGGTCTGTGTGCACACGTACACGAGGCAACACGCTGGCAGCTCTGATAGGGGACCCTGAGCTTTCCTGTCCTAGTTCACTCGCCTTTTCTGCTCATACAGCAGATTCCTTCCTCGTGCTCTCCCGCTGACAAGGAGAACCTGTCCTCAGAAAGGGCCTGGGGCCCACTCTGGACGCACTGGTGCCAGCAGGCATCCCCAGCCTTCTGCTCCCAGTGGCTCAGCTCCAGGGGCTGCACAGCCGAGCCCAGCTTTCTCACTAACGTCCCAGCGTTCGACACCAGAGAAAACTCAGTGCTCCCAGCACCGCTAATCCTAAGTGCCCTCTTCCTGGTTAAGCTCTGCCTTTCCCTATGGCTTAGGCTGGCTTCTGAACTGGGAAGTTCACCTTAGGATGTCCCCCTTGTTGAGATTGAGCAGAACGTTGTAGCCCTGGAACTCCGCTTCACTGGCACAGAACACGCCCTTGTTTCTCAGGTCTTGGTACATCTCCTTCAGACTCTGAAGGCACTTGGTCATGTTCTCATTGTTGATCTTGGCATCAAAGGAGGACATGGGCTCCTCACACATGAAGTGAGCACAGTGGATGTGAAACCGGGTGCACTTCTCAATCAGAGACACCGTCACTGGGTCACACAGGTGCTGCTGAGTGATGTCCTGGACACGGGTGAGGCGCAAGATTACACGTGCACACGCGCTGTATGCACACACGCACACACACCTTACACACACGTTTCTCGTACACACATAGATCTCATTAACATATTCCCATACATAAGAATCAACTATTAGAAAAATCATGCTTATTACCTGAACTTCTCAGATTTCAATTTGAAACAAAGCCCATGAAGTACATTTTAACAGGACTTTGTAATGATTTTAAGTAACAGTATTTTTTGTTACGGATGAAATGTAACTGAGTAAAATGACAAGAACTCTCACTTTCACTCTGGACTTCACAAGTGGCTGATACCTTCCGTATGCCCCGCGTGCGGTTCCACACGAAGTCGTACCAGTCCCGCAGGCTGCCCTCCTTCTGGTCCATGATCTGGGTCACCAGGTAGTCCATGGTCCTGCTAAGCACCGCCGAGGGACGCAGCTCATGCGGCAGGGGCTCCTCCTGGTCTGCTGAGGAGCGGCTGTACTCCTTCACGGCTGCCGCGTGGTCCACCTGAGGGCAGGGAATAGAGACGAGCAGCTGGGTGGCAGGTGCTAGGCCGGCCTCCCAGCTGCTGTGCCCGAAAACGGGGAAAATCACACACACACGCTTAAATAAGGTCAATACTACAGAATACAGTTTTAAAACGTAAAATTTCTCTTTGAAGGTAACAATTAAAATTCAACGACAAAATAGAGAAACTTGTTTTTGGCAAACATGACAAGAAGTGAAGATAAGAGGCTATCACATCAACACACAGAGGAATTTTAGTGAAGACACACCTGCTTGGCTCCAAGCACAGAGGTGTGACAGGTAAAGGACGTTAAAGATTCTAAAAGATCTCAGCCACGCTCAAGCACCAGATTAAGTCTACACGGACCAGAAATGGAGCCGGCAGTGCGGAGGGCGAGGTGAGGCAGGGGAGCAGCAGGGCCTGGGGAAGGCCCTCAAGAGTCTGGAGCTGCATCTTCCACCTGCAAGAAGAGGCTGAAGAGGTGCGGCTGAGGGTGCAGCAGAGACGCCCAGAAGCCCAGGCCCTGGGCACCGGCTGTGAGCTGTCATCACCGTCTCCTGGGGCAGGAGCGCTGGGCCTTTGCCTTGACAGCTGCTGCCTAGCTGGGGACCCTGAGTCAGGCGGAGGCAGCTGTGTGAAACCACCGGCCAGGAAAGGAGCAGAAGCCCGCAAGCAAAATTAACAGCAAAAGAATCTAAAATGGTGCAGATTTCTGGGGAAACAATTGGGAACGTGCACTGACACATATTCAGGAACCTTAAGAAAGGTCACACATCTGATACAGCACTTCATGCGCAGGATCCATCAGAAGGAAGGAAGCTGAATACCTTAGAGGCATTACACACAGTATGCCCAACAGAATTCTTAATAATGCTGAAAAATCAGAAACAGCCTAATGATTGCAAAATGGGGAGTTTGGACAGAGCTACATAATCAAATAATATGCCTACATTCAAAGTTTTGAATGCTTATTAAGACTTTACCATAACAAAAGAAAATGCTCCTATAAAATGTTAAGTGAAAAAGATTCATACAAAATCATACCTAGAGCATCATCTCAAAAGCACAAAATATAAGCATAAAAAAGGACAGGAATAAAACTGTGAAAAGAAAAAATGGGAAAAATTTTTTTTAATTTATGAAACAAATCTGTGTCTATTTGTTTAGGGAACAAATGGTCCAGTCACCTTATGCAAGACTGCTTCCTACACACCTCACAATGCAGACAATGGAACACGACTGTTCATAGCACATCCCCACTGCCCTCTAGAAAAGTAAACACCAGACCAAATTTGGACAGAAAGGACCAGTGCAGCCTTCCCTCCCCTGCACACGCCCCTCCACCCCAGTGATTAGTACGGCCAGCAGCCTGGCGAGCACCCTGGGGGCGTGGCGCTCTACCTGGTCAGTGCCTGGGACCACTTCAAACACACTAAGCTGGCTCCGGGTCTCCCGCATGTATCGCTCCTTCTCGGGACACATATCCGGGCACGTCCCAACAAAAGTCCTCGCTTTGTCCAAGTCGGTCCTTTTCACCCGAGCTGAAGGCACCAAGTAAAAAGTAAGAATGCACCACACAGTTACTAGAAAGTCAGAGAAGTACACTTTCATAATGATAAAAGGAGAAATAAAAATAAACATCCAACCACAAAGGAAAAGAAAGAAATTTTAAAAACACTGGGCCTTAGAGAAAGGAAAGCACAGCCTACCACACCAGGTGACAGGCCATCAAGGCCCATGAAGACCCTCCAGGGTTTCTCCCCTCTCCAGATGGGTCTCCAACAATCGCAGACCTTCAGGGCACTCTTGGGGGCGGGGGGGGGGGGGTGTGGGCACACACGTGGGTGTTTATGGCTCTTATAATGACCTCAATGACACACAATCATGCTACAGTATTTTTGTTAAAAGGATCAATTTGTTAAATGAAAATATTCAAAATTTGCCAGTATTCTAAAACTCTCAGTATTTCACCATGTTTTTAGTATAACAGGAATCACATAATGGAAGTTAGCTGGGTCCTGACCTAAATAAATCACTATGATGACCCACAGAATTAAATAGTTAACAAAAGTATCTTTTAAATGAAATGGAATGCAACAACCTAAAATTTAAAACATTCACATCTTATTTTTATTATATTTATTTATTTATTTTGCTGTACGCGGGCCTCTCACTGTTGTGGCCTCGCCCGTTGCAGAGCACAGGCTCCGGACGCGCAGGCTCAGCGGCCATGGCTCACGGGCCCAGCCGCTCCGCGGCATGTGGGATCTTCCCGGACCAGGGCACGAACCTGTGTCCCCTGCATCGGCAGGCGGACTCTCAACCACTGCGCCACCAGGGAAGCCCTCTTATTTTTATTTTTAAAAAGTCCAATATCTAGTAATAATTTTTTTTTTTGCAATACAAAAATCACATGTTAATGACATAATGTATGATGGCAGGTTTTATTACTGTGTTAAGGAGACACTGTGATTATTCCATTACAGCTTCTCCAGAGAGGAAAATCCTACAGGTTAAACTTACTTTCGAAAAATGTTTGCAAAGAAGGGTACATGCGCTGTTTTATTTTGGGTCACTGCACATATTGCTTAGTGTTAATAGGACACTTGCTTTTTGAGTAGGTTTTAAATACATTTGCGTGGTTCAACGTTCCAAAGGTGCAACGATGTCCAAGATGGGACGCCCCCCTGCCTTGCTCCCATCCTGACCATCAGCGTGAGCGATCCTTTCTCACCTCCATGACTTTTACACACACATAGGCAAGTATGCTTACGTATATACGGACACACACACACTTCCCCCTTTTCTGTACACAACTGGTAGACATTTCCCACGCCTTGCTTTTTCCACTTCACAATAAATACTGATCATTTTTCCATAAAGAAACCCCAGTCTTCTTTCAGGCTATTTAGAATCCCACTGTATGGACAGTTTCTAATCTCTGTCATCACAAACAACCTTGTGAGTGAATCGTACACACGTGGTGGGGTAGTTTGTGGGACGCACTCCTGGAAGTGGAATTCTGGGTCAAAGGCGTGAGTGTCCCCAAGCCTGAAGACACTGCCAACTTGTCTCCCCGGGAGCAGCCTGCCCAAGGATGCAGCGCTGGGGCCCGATGGGGAGATGCCGCCCTAGCGGGTGTGGTTTGCATCTCTCAATCACTCGATGCTGTGTGACGGGCCAAGGGCATCTGCATCTTCCCATTTCTATTTTCCATGTTTAAGAGCCAACTCTTTCTTTTTTTCGGCCACACCGAGCAGCTTGCGGGATCTTAGTTCCCCGACCAGGGACTGAACCCAGGCCCTCAGCAGTGAAAGCAGCGAGTCCTAACCACTGGACCACCAGGGAAGTCCCAAGAGCTCTTGACACTTCCTTTTCTGAACCTCTCAGACCTTACTCGTCTTTCTACTGGATTTGGTCTTTTTCATACTGACTCTACAGGACTTTCTGTACCTGGGAAATCAGCCCTTTGTCTGTGATGAGCTACAGATTTTTCCCCTGGATTGACATCTTTTATTTGTGTAGTTTTATTTGTGGTGATTTCTGTTAAATAGGAAGTTTTTATTTTTTTAATGTGTGCTTTCTCAATATCTAAAAACTGCCCTTTTAAATTATTTAATCTAGCGTGGATCAATGGTTTGTTGCCTTTCTTCCGAAAACAAAATTACATTACAAACACATCTGCACTATCTCCATGTCTACATTCACGGCCTCAGGAGACTAGAAAGCAACAGAGATCATACGTGCAGACTCAACGGCAGTGGAGCCCACAGACGGAAGTCACCCCTTCCCTCGTGGCTCCCGAGAAGACCGCCTCAGCTGAGTCGCAGCCCGTACCTTGCCGCATGACTCTGTCCCTCTGGTCAAGCAGGCGGTACTTCTCCTCGGATGTCTCAGCCACAGTACCTATCAGGGCACTGAGAGACGACACACACAGCCCAAGACCCTCGGAGCCCTCGGAGCCCTCGTCAGACGGGTCTCCCTCAAACTGAGGGGGCTTCAGAAGACTCGGCTTCTTCACTGGAGAGCTACAAGGAAGATGACATGCTAAGAGCTGTGTGTCCATCAGGCATTCGGGTCATTTCCACATCCGAACACTTCCCTTATCCTCCAAGATACCCTGCGCTCCTCTACAGCTGGGAAGGCCAGCGCTGAAGAGAGGCCGCCTTGACGACACTGGCGATGACGTGAAGGCATTACCCATACTGCGCATAATTCGTGTTCTTCAAAAGTGAGATGCGCCCATTTAAACAGTTGAAATGAATTATCTGTCAACTTCTATCTCAAAGAAATGAAACTAACAGTGGAATAAAAGAACGTTTTAACGCCATGAGAAAATACCATGCCTACACGTTTTCATACACAGCTCCCCTTCAGTAGAAGGATGTACTAAAAAGAACCGGGCATTCTCTGTCAGCTTCCCCATGTTCTAGCTGGCTTTCAACATTCCATGAACTTGAATGTCAAAGAAGATGTAAGGAAAGGAAAAAACAAAAGCAAATCCGCAACTAAACTGGTGACTGCAAAACGTGAGGAAAACTATGCATTGACCAAAATATGTGAAGGATTGAACAGAAGCAGGCCTGATGTGAAAGGAAGGTGAGGTCACACGGGAGTCTGAGGCCAGGAGCCAAGGGGAGGGAGGGAGGGAGGAGCCTTCGGGAACAGAGATTCCACACACACGGGGAGGTCTCTGAAGTGCACAGACCTGGCCTGAGAGCTGCACACGGCTGCACAGTTACAACAATTGCTAGAAGCGATTATTAGGAACACGTGGTTTACAGCCAATTAGACGTTTTAAGGGGAAAAGTGATTACCTATACACGTATACGTCAGACGGGCTGACGACAGCAACTGCCTGGGCTGTGGGACTGAGGGAGGTGAGGCGCCCGGGCCTTTTCAGGGCCGCCTCCCTCTTCCCCTTCTGCAGCCCATCTTCCCACCCTTCAGCCCCTCCTTAGGTGTCAGCATATCACCCGCTTCCCTTTCACGTTGTCATGATGGCTATGAAATCCCTCCTGTTTAGTGACAGTAGAAGTCACAGAACCCACTTGCCCTGTAAAACAGGCATTCGGAAGGACCAGCCGCACCTTTTATTCAGGCTGCCGGCTGCAGCCCTGGCCACGGGCTTGCCAAGAGGGGAGTGCTGAAAGGGTGTGTCCTCGGTGCCCGGGCCAGCTTCACCGTCACCTGGCTGCTTCTCCTTGAGGGAAAAGGGTTTCTTGTTGGGACCTGAGGACACAAGAGTCAGAACAGAGTTTATGATATCACAAGTCACTCGACACTGGACTTTACTTTTTCTTGAAAAAGTGATATTGTAATTGTGGCAGGATGTTACAAAGGATCCCAAGGAAATATTACAAGGCAGCCCCACCCCACCCCCACCCCACTCAAAGCTCGAAGGCCTTGCACGCAAAGCAGCAGAGCCTGTGCAAAGATCAACTGAAAACTCACTTGTTTTTTTCTTGTGCCAGAAGATGGCCATATCCTTATGCAAACCTTTCCCCTTCTTCCTGGCCAGGGCTGCAGATGCCTGGAGAACAGTCCACAACACAAAGTACGAGGGCATCAGGAGGCCAAAGGAAATGACGCTCTCAAATGCAATTAGCAGAATTCTGTGCAGCGGAGCTACACCTCTGCCAGCCACATGTTCTGACCACACCATCTGCCTTCAGCCCCGGCAGCCACAGCCCTCACCTACCTTGCCTGTCTCACAAGCATGTATCTGCCCTTCTCCTTTTCGAAATTAATCACTTTACCATGATAGAACCCATAAACTTGGCCTTACTGGCATTTGGTGAGATGAGTCTCACCAGCTGACTTACTATACGGGAACAGAAAGACTGCCAGGTCACTTAAACCCAAAAGGAAGCTGCAGAATGACACCCACGGGGTGCAATTTATCATAAAATATACATACACAAAACCAACTATATGTTAGTATACCTATAGATGTACCTATGAAAACGTTTAGGAAAACACTCACCACGCTACATTACTGGTGCTTGCTCTAACGGGAGAGATGGGGGTGATGAAGGACCCCAACTTTCCATTATCAATGAACTGCTTACAATGACAATGTATTTATATATTTTATTTTTTACGTATTTTTTTAGGGTTCAGCTGGAAGAAAAAGCACATTGCAATAGCTAGAAAATAACTTTAAAAAAATGAGGATTGCTGTACGACCCAGCAATTCCACTCCTAAGTATATACCCAACAGAATTGAAAGCAGGGTCTTGAAGAGATATTTGCACACCATATTCATGGAGGCATTATTCGCAATACACAAAAGATGGAAACAACCCACGTCCGTGGACAGATGAATAGATAAACAAAATGTGGTAACACCCATACAATGGAATAAAAGAATGAAATACAACCACATGAATGAACCTTGAAGACATTATGCTAAGTGAAATAAGCCAGACACAAAAGGACAAATATTGCATGATTCCACTTATCTGAAGTATCTAGAACAGGCAAATTCATAGAGCTAGAAAGTAGATGAGAGGTCACCAGGGGCTGGGAGAAGGAAGGAATGGGGAGTTACTGCTTAATGGTTACAGAGTTTCTGTTTCAGAGGATGAAAAAGTTCTGCAACTAGACAATGTAATGGCTGTATAACATTGTGAACATAATTAATGCTGCTAAATTGAAAAAAAAAATCAACAGAAGGGAATAAATGGCAACCCCCCTAAAACTGCACACTTTTTTGGCACAGAACTTCCACTCTCAGGAATTTAAACACAGGATATATTCAGAAACATATGCACAAAAATGTCCACAAACAGAAAGTTAGCCAAGTAGGTAAACAGGATAGAATGCCATGTAGCACTTAACAACCCCATTCTCATTTACACTGTTCATGGATTTCAGAAGCTACTAAAGATTACCACGTGAAGAGCTTACCAAACGGTATATGTGGTTGTGACCCCATGTGCGTAAAAACGTGACTATATATTTACAAAGACGTCTACCATGATCTTCATAGTTGATATCTTAGAGGATAGAACTATGGGTGATTTTGTGCCCCCTGCCACAGGACTTTCTGGGTTTTCTCCCTATGTTGACAGGTAATACTTCTATCATTTAAAAAAGTATGAAAACATGCTTTGTAAATTTTTATAGAACATAATTTTTCCCCACAAGAATATTCAGAAAAAATAACAAGATATATAAAGCTACATAGCGTGAGCAGCTCATGTAAGTGTGCGCCCTACAACTAATGTGTTATGCGCGTATGTGCACATACACAAATTTAAAGTCAAGGTATACAAGCGATTAACAGCAGTTCTCCCTGGAGGATGGGATTACAAGAAGATTTTACCTTTTCTGCATTGCTCTGAACGTTTACAGTGATCATGTACTATAACCACATCAAACAAAATCAAAAACAAAACAAGAACACTCAAGCCTGAAAAAGTGCTATGTGGTTACAGGGACACTCCCACGTGACCTCGCGGGAATCATTCGCCCAGCATTTCTGAACACCGCACTCAGTGGGGACTGCAAGCTTCTCACAAATGACTCTAACTTATGAAATAGATAATGCTATTCCAATCTCTCTAAGTTAAGACATTAGAGTACTTTTCTAAATTCTAGCAAGCAAATAACTGATAGATTTTAAAAAACAGGTTTTAAAGTGACAAAGTTCACTTTAACTTTGTCGGAGTACTCACATGATCAAAAAAATACACCACTGCAAGCTTTTTGCTGCGCCTGGTATAGATGCGCTGCACTTTAGCAATTTTGCCAAAGTGGTTCTCCAGAGTGGTTCTGTCATTGAGACAGTCAGGGATGTTCTTGCACTGGATCGCTGTGACTTCAGCAGGAGACAAGCCCCCAAGACCGTCTGTGCTCTCACTTCTTTTACTCTGACGGCCAGGAGTTCCTCTTAGAGAATCTAGGGGATCAGAGAACGGGGACAGAAATGTATCAGATGCAATGTTTTCAAACAATAGGAGGCATCAACCAGGTAAGAGCAAAGGAAATTTTCATGGATGTAAGACCTGCTCTGAGATCCTATGGTATGTTAGGATCCCTAATGTTTACAGGGGTTTTACTACGAAATTCAAACTAACATCCAAGGAAATTTACCAAGAACTTGCCAGCAGAATTTACCGTACTTTGTACATTTTTAGAACACACCTTCTTTTTTATCTCTACTTTCAGTTTCTTCCTCTTTATTCACACCTGGAAGCCGGGAAGGTGCCAGGACAGACTGACTGCCTCCTGGGACGGCCAAGTGGTCATTTTCCCCAGACTCGGCACAGCCAGTTTCCTTTTTAGATTCCTTGTTGCCCAGACGACCTACTTCTTTATTGCTTTTGAAGACATCCTGTATTGTCCGACCGAACAAAGTGCCTCCCCGGGGTCGATTCAAGCGGACGGGTCGTTTATCTGGAGGATGATCGCCCCTCAGCAGAGGGTCCAAATCTTCTGCTGCATCATGACCATGCCTCCTGGGGGACCGGTCCTGGTCCTCCTTCCTTTTCAGTCCTTTCATGAGGCTGGGAAGTGGCTCCATTTGGGAAACAGCTTCTTCGCATCCTTGTCTGACACCTGTTTTGCTAACTGGGAAGGGTTCACCCAAGGACCCTGAAGAAGATATGGGGAAGCTAGTAAAGCCACTATTAGAACTTCCAAATAGTGCTTTCGGGCCTCTCTTCTCTTCCTCCACTGTTTGACTTGACAAAGCAGAAGTAAAGGCAGATGATGATGAATTATTATTACCTGGTTTTGAAAAGGTAAAATTTGAATTGGTGGCTGAACTACTCGTCACCTGAGAAAAACAAAATGGGGCCAGTCCCCCATGTCCACTACTGACTGGGTGGGAAAATGTAAAAAGTCCGGAAGTAATTTGGTTCTGAGTTTTCGCTGGCTCGGATTCAGCCCCCAATATTGGTCTGAACATTGAATTCTCCAGAGGTTTAAAGCTAAATTCTGTTTTCCCAAAACCAGAGCTTGCTATTTCTCCAGTCTCTGGTCCAACAGTAGAAGTACTTGGGAATGCTCCAAGGTTGGGTGATTTAAAACTAAATCCTGGGTTTCCAGGCACAGATGAACTTGAAGACCCAGAGGTAGCTACAAAGGGCGGAATGTGTTCAAGTCCAGAAAAGAGTCCAACATTTGAGGTTTGGGAGAATCCTAATGTTTGCACTGAAGAAGAAGGACTTTGTCCAGAAGATGCTGGAAAGCTGGACACCTGTGAAAATCCTGGGCTCTTCCCGGATAATGTATTGTTTTGTCCAAAAAGAGAGGGCTGACCAAACCGAAATGGTGGCTTAGCTTGAAACGTCCCTATGGAACCACTGGAAGATGGTGGAAAAGCACTAGGCTGCTGCCCACTGAAAGGATTAGCTGGATTCATCTTCTGATCCAATTACTGGCAGGTAATAAATACGCGCAGAAAAGTAGATCCGCAAACGATCTGTTCAGCTAGGGAGCCCCCCCCCTCATCTTCACAATACGCTGAAAGACAAAAATTCAGACCATCACAGCTATGTAGTGCTGGAAGACTAAGAAAAGAATTTTTAATCACATGTCAGGTAAAGCGAAGGGCTAAGTATTCTTATTTTCTGAGAGCCAACTGGTGGGGTTGTTGTGTTTTGTTTTGGTTTGGTTTTGAGTGCGGGGTAGAAGTTGGTACAAATAAATTACTTTGTTACGGAGCTTTAAAGCATGATCGTCTAAAAACAAAAATTCAAAACATTTTACTGAATCGGTAAATTCACAGTAAAACCTCAAATAATAATATGAAAATACATGCCGTTACTCTTTTCAACTTAAAGACAGGAGGTTTCTGATGTCTTTCAATCTCGACAGCCAGAGAATTAGAATGCAACACTGTTAAAACATTAGTGTTTCAGTGTTTCCTCCCGTCTAATTTTTCTCCGAATAACCAGAGCTCCAAATACTCTTTCCAGACAAAGAAATAATTTGCGTTTTTACACGCGGGCGATTACCCCCAGGAGCTGGCTTGAAGAACAAGAGTGCTCACGCAGAGGCTGCCCCACCCCAGACCGCCGAGGGACAGGGGCACCGGTGCAGCGCAAGCCAAACCTCGGGCGGCGCGGTGGGTGGCCCCGCACCCGCTGTGTTCCCCCCCTAGCCCCCAGTGACCTCCCGGCGCCCCTGGCCCCGCGCCCCTGGCCCCCCCCGCCTCCGTTAGCGACACGGGCGCGGCGGCGGGAAAGGGGGAGACCTCCGCCCGCCCAGGCCCCGCGCCGCGCTCAACATCCGGCTCAGGGACGCCGCCGCCCGCCGTCCCACGGCCCCTTGGCGCCGGGCAGGAGCCGCCCGCAAGGACCGCGACAGCCAGACTCACCGTTTCACTGCGCGCAGCGAGCAGAAGGCTACGCGGCCCCACTTCCGGTCCGTCCCGCGCCTGGGCCCCGACGCGCTCGGATTCCGCTTTCTGGCCGGGCGGCGGCGTCCAGGCCCGGGCCCGCCGGCTTCCGCCCGGTAAGTTCCTCCTCCCCAAAGAGGGGCGGCGGGCGTTCCCCGCGGGCGGCCCGGAGCCGACGAGGCGCTCTCCGCCCCGCCCCCACTGTGCACTCCTTCACCGTTGGGCCCTTCCTCCCCGCTGCCCCGGTTTCCTAGTGGCTGTTGACGTCTGTCTGGCGCGCCTGACTCCACGGCGTGTACACGTCCTTCCGAGTTATGGCTTCCTTATGGTGAAAGGCACATTCCATGACGTTTTTCAACGAATTCCACCAAACAGGATGAATTGAGTGTGTGCGCGCGGGTGTTTCTGCAGAATTTAGGATGGCTTTCTGATTCGTCTGCCTCTTACAGGGCGCAGTGGCTCCGGCCGCGATGAGCTTGGTTGTGAGGAACCTGCAGCGGGCGGTGCCCCTGAGGCGGGCGCGGCTCCGCGAGAAGGTGCAGGCGGTGCGGAGAGCCCTGGGGGTGCAGAGGTTCGACCTGGGGGTCGTCTGTGTCGACAACAGAAAGATTCAGCAGATTAATAGAATCTACAGAGACAAAAATACCCCAACAGATGTGCTTTCCTTTCCATTTTACGAGGTAAAAGCTGTTTTCCTGTTCCTGTCGGGCCTACCTTCCTCTGTAAATCCCTGTTAATTATACCACAGACACGATTTTAAGTTTTACTTTGAAAAATTTCAAATACACACAAAATGAGAGAGTACCGTGTGACCATCCCCTATTGATCAGATCCTATCGCTGGAGGAGGGGAGGTGATTGCCCCCCTGACCCCACGTTCTGTATCAGTGAATTAGAGAGAAAGTGCTTCTGCAGTTTTAAGTGTGACTCAATAATGCGTATGTATAGACTGAAAACTTTTAAATAACTCTGAGAGTAAAAGGACAGAATTGGGTGACTATCTTAAACAAATCCGTGATATCAGGTCACTACCTATGTTATGTGAATGATCGATTCGAGGCTCCCCACACTGTTCGTAACAGCATAAACGGAGGCAGCCCTTTCGGAAGGCAATCTGGCAGTTTTCCTGAAGTAAATCTTGATTACTGTTTAATCCACTAGTGTCACACCTAAGGAAATAAATGGAAAGAAAATAAAATGTTCAATGTGTAACATAAAAATGTATTAAAGTATCTGCTTATCGTCTTCCCTGATAGGAAGTAAAAATATTAACACCCTAAATATCAAGCCATAGGTGACTGGCTTAGTGTGAACAGGCCTCAACTGAATGCACTGGTCTTTATGGTCTTTTTGTGGGAAAATGAGAAAGATTATTTGTTTAGGACAAAACAACAACTGGAAAAAACAGAAATGTAAGCTTGTATCGATGTGGTGATTTAGCTCCATAGAAGTTAGGCAGCTGGGTGGTTGTGCCTTAGGAAGGATGAAAGAAATGGAAGCTTCATTTGACAGGGTGGGAACATCTTCAGTCAGTCGTGTGCAGTGTCTCTGCCACAGTTCCCAACTTGTCTGCCTTGGGACTAGCGGCACAGGGTCTTTCGGGGTGAAATCTGTAGGCCTGTGGTCGGTTAGTGTTGTGAGGTCGAGTTCTCCAAATGTGTGTTTCCTCATTTTCAGAACCTGAAAGCAGGGGACATTCCGCAGCCTGAGTTTCCAGATGACTATAATTTAGGAGACATCTTCCTGGGAGTGGAGTATATCTTCCAGCACTGCAAAGAGAATGAAGATTACTATGACATCCTGACTGTAAGTGCTGAAATGACAGATCCTGATTGGCAAAGCAAAGGCTGATGTCCTCCATCCAGGCCATGAGAAGAGGTGGAGGCGACACGGGCATACACACCACCGTCCTCATGTAGGACAGAGGTTACTGGGGGAGACCCACAGGCAGGGGCAGCGCCCTCTCACCATCCCTCAGAGAGGAGAGCCTGGGCCGTGGGGTCTGCGTGCCCCATGGCACCGCTGGGTGAGGGGAGAGGACAGGGCGCATCTACGTGGATAACCGAAGGGGGAGCCCCAAAAGCGGCCTTGTTCTTAGCTTCACCTCTGGAGATCAGCAGGCTGTGCTGAGCCAGCTCGGACCTGCTGCGCGAGCTTCTTACCGAACTTTCCAAAGCAGGCAGGGTTCTGGCCTCCAGGACCTTCAGGTCTGTCTCCTCAGCTTGATGCCACGAAGGGCGGTGGGAGTGTTCTGGAAAGTGGTGTGTGATTGAGTCGTGTTTTAACGTTCCTGTGGGTTCAGTTGAGGTGTTTTCCTTTGGCCGAACAGCCACACCCTGAATTACCATCTTTGGGGAGCCTAGTGCTTCCGAGGCTTGAAGCAGAGCTTAGAGCTTCCCAGCGAGACGCCCTGTGCTCAGGCGTCAGGGTGCTGCCAGGAGGAGGGTGTGCTTTCTCCCTGGGAGTTGGGGCAACTGCAGCATAGACAGGACTAGTCAGCACAGGTCTCAGCTCTGGGATCTCTGTGGCCAGCAGCTGTGCACCCCTGGGGGCTCTGGGCTGGGGGGCAGTTGTGGACCTCTTCCACTCCCCCACACCTCCTGAGGATTCTCTTGCCCCCAGCGGAGGGCCAGCCCACACTCCTAGGGCCCTCATCCCCCGGCACAGGGCCAGGCCAAGCCACTGTCCTCCCAGCTGGTGCCCAGGTGCACGTTGGCACCTTCTAACAGCCCGGGGTACCTTCCCCCTTCCCCTGCCCTGGTCCTCCGTGTCTCCACAGCTACCCACCCGTCTGCCCCTTCCCCACCCCAGAGGAGGTCCTGATCTCCACATCCTGCCACGGGCCAGGCCTACTGCCGCTCCCCAGACCCCACCCCTGTGACCTCACCACCTGCCCACAGCCCTGCCTGGGCCTGGAGGAAGCTTCCTAACCTCCCACCAGGCATCCACTGAGCTCTCCCTGACTTCCTGCCCCTACTCCCTGGCTCATGGCTTGGTCCTGACCACCCCCTGAGGCAGCTTCTTAATTGTTCTGACAGGTGACTGCCACCCACGGGCTCTGTCACCTGCTGGGCTTCACACACAGCACGGAGGCCGAGTGGCAGAAGGTAGGAGCCATCCCCTGTCCCCAGCACACACACGGGGGGCATTGCAGCCTGAGGCCCCAGGAGCCGGGGCTGCACCACCTGCCCCTTGCAGTCAAGTATGAAAACCAAATGGAGAAGCGCAGTGAAATAAGGAACTTATAATGCCTGCTTTATAAAAAAGACTGTTTGTCTTAAATATTGGACGCTCTAAATGCTGTTAACTGCATTGTTTATTCACTGTTGAAAGAAAGGTCTGAGGAGAGACACTACATTCCATAAATTCTATAAAATTCAAATGGCTTAAAGTTAAAAACCTTTACAAGAGACAGCGTGATGGTATTTGTCAATGGAAACGGGATCTAGAGCGTGCGGGTGTCTGATCCAGACCTGTTAGGTAAAGTTCTGTTTCCTGGAAGGCTGCCAGTGTTTACTCTGTCTGTGAAGGTCTGTGTTGGTAGATGCACTGTATTGTGTTTTATTAACTCGAATTACATTTGTAATCAGATGGGTTCCCTGAACAGCATAGAAGAAAAGCATTTTTTCCTTAACGAGGTAGTCTCCGGGCAGTGGGCCCCTCCCCGGCCTTCCTAGGCTGCTGGGTCCACACGGGCCACACCCTGGCTCCCCCCCACCCCCCCGCCCAGCCCTGCTGTGGCCGCCTGGCTCCCCTGCTCAGCCCCACTGCTTCCCACACGCAGGCAGCATCTCAGGAAAGCCTCCAGCGGGCTTCCCACCAGCCTGCCCTTTCCCCGGGGGGCCGTCCTCACCCCCGCTCCCGTGCTTTCGGGGCCGGGCCACCCAGTCTGGCCCCTTCTCCTGCGACCCAGGCAGGCGCTCCTCTTCATGCATAGACCACCGCCCCAGCACCTGTTCCCAGCCCCCTGCTGGCTGCAGGGTTCACACGCCACCGGGCAGCACGTCGGTGCTCCCTGTGCACTGGGACCGCGGCCTGCCTTGGGCTGTGTGGGAGGCCCCGGCCCTCAGGGAGGGAACCCCAGGGCCCGAGGAGGCCAGGCCTCTGGGCCAATCTGGACCTGTTTCTGCCCCTTTCTTTCAGATGTACCAGAAGGAGAAGCAGGTTCTCGAGGAGCTGAGCAGGTACACAGGGACCAGGCTTCAGCCCCTGAGCAGGGACCTCTTCTGACCGAAGTGCTGCCGTGTGGAGGGAAAGTGGATCCCGCCCGCCCCGGGCCCCCGGGGTCAGGGCTCCCCGCGCGGAGGTCCCTGCTGGCCATTGCTGTCCTGTGGGGCTGCACAGGTGCCAGCCCTGGCAGGCGCTGAATTCCACGAGTGGAATTTGCCTCTTAAAACACGAGAGGAGGGCTTCCCTGGTGGCGCAGTGGTTGGGAGTCCGCCTGCCGATGCAGGGGACGCGGGTTCGTGCCCTGGTCCGGGAGGATCCCACATGCCGCGGAGCTGCTGGGCCCGTGAGCCGTGGCCGCTGAGCCTGCGCGTCCGGAGCCTGCGCTCCGCAACGGGAGAGCCCACAGCAGTGAGAGGCCCGCGTACCGCAAAAAACAAAAACAAAAACAAAAAACATGAGAGAAATTTCCACTCATTTCTTTGTTCAGGACACAGTAGGTGTGTTATTTTCAGTGTTGTAAATAAAATAGTTCCAAGTGCTCAGGATGCAGAGGTGGGGCGTGTCGGCCGCCTCCCCCCTGGGGCTCTGCCTTTGACAAAGAGGCATCTCCCACGTCTGCATCCCTTCAGGACAAATCAAGCAGCCCAGGTGGGCCTGCCCCCACTTCCTGTTGGAATCCTGCTGGATTCGGTCCCATGCAGTTCTCAGGAGCGCTGGGGCCTGGAGCCTTTGCTTGGTGCCTCTGCAAGGTGAGGGACAAGGCTGACCCTCGAGGTGGCCGCAGGGCCAGGCCTACCCACCGCAGGGCACCCTCAGCACGCCTCCTGCCGTCACCCACCCATACCCATCGGTCGCGGTCAGGCAGTTGCTCACAGACTGTGCTCGAGTCCATTGCCGTGGCCCCGGCATGGCAGAGCTCCGACTGCCATGTCCCATCCTCCTGTAGGAAAGCCTCCCTCCTGTCAGTATATCCTGCCGTGTGAATATGAAAATAAACCCAGGAGTTTACCCCAGAGCTTTATCCAGAGCTGTGCACAAGCTTCGGGCATCACGGGTGGAAGCAGATCTGGAAGGGGCGGGCGCCGAGCCAACCCGGGGCCTCCAAGCACTGACCACAGCGCCACAGACCCTCCAAGGAGCTCTGAACTGGTCATGGCGATAAAACACAGCCTCTCGGGGACCCTGAAACCCCAAGTACTATGATTCTAAGAATTTGGTTTCTCCCATAAATCGATCAGAAACATGAAAACGTGTTTCCCACTGGATTTGTGTCCTGAGCCTGGACTTTCCCTGGCTCTCGGGAACACGAGCCCTGTCATGTTCCTGAATCATTGGCCACGTGACCTATTTGTCGTCAGTTAAGCTCGTTCTCGGTTTAAAGTCTAACATGGCAAAGACCAAAGCTAACCCCACAAAGCTCTCCCCAGGCCTTTTTAAGGGACTGAAGGGGTCCTGAGACCCACTGGTCCTATCAGCGAGTATTTGGAGGTCACCACCTGCCATTGGAGCTGACCCTCCAGAACCTCTGGTCATGTCCGGAACACAGGCAGGTTTTCTCCTGGGCATGGGCCTGAGCAGAATTGCTGGGAGCTGGAGGCGGGAGGTCCAGCTTTATAGCTGATGCCTATGAGTGTTTCCCCAGGGCTGGATGGTTTGTCCCCACCAGCAGCCGTAGTAGTGGCCCCCAGGTCCTGCTACCTGGTGTCAGGTACCGAGCAACCTGCGTGTGCCCTGACCCTCTGCTTGGATGGTGTCCACATGTGCACTGTGGCCATCCTGCATTTCTCTTGTCACCAGTGACCGTCTCCATCGGCATCCCCTCCACCAGAAGGGTGACTGGTCAGGTCTTATTGCCCATTCTCTACTGGTTTTTCTTTTTTCTTATTAATTCTGGGGCGTTTTTATATATGGTTGAAAACATGCCTTGAATTTTAGTACAGAATACGACCTGAATCTGAGAGAAGGCCGCCCCACGGTCTGTCAGCAGCCGTGCCGTCTGCCCACCCCGCCCGGGCACGTGCTGTCACGTCCCAGAGCTTCCTGCAAACCCAGCATTGCCAGAGCAGGGCTCCTGCTCTGGGTGTCGCTGGCATCCCCAGCCCTTTACTGTCCTAAGTGTGTTCTAGATTCAGCTCCCAAGGCCGTGACGCCCTGGAGGTGCTGTGCCAGGTCCGCAGGCCGCTGAGCACGTGCAGCGCCTCTCGCTTCGTGTCCTCGACATCTTGCTGAGGGGACCCCCGGCAGCAGCCCCGCCAGGGTGCCAGGCATAGCTGGTCAAAGGAAGTTTTCTCCCAACACTTGCCACTAAGTGCCAGGAGCCAGTGCAGCCCCCACAGGCGGAGGTCAGGCCCACAAGACTGCCCCCCACTCTAGCCCAGGGGACCCACTGTCCAGCGCCGCCAGAAGCCAGGGCTTCCCACAGCCCCCGCCTCTGGTTCAGTAATTTGCTAGAATGGCCCACAGAACTCAGGGAGACACGGGTTTCTTACAAGGGACACAGATGGACAGCCAGATGGAGGCGTCCATAGGGTGACATCTGGGGGCTTATGTCCCCGTGGAGCTGGGGTGCACCCCCCAGATGTGTTCACCAGCCCCATCTTCTAGGGGTTTTGTGGAGGCTCTGCTAGGGTGGCGGGGCTTGATTAAATCGCTGGCCTCTGCTGATTGGCTCAGCCTCCAGCCCCTCCCCTCCCTGAGGCTGGGGGCGGGGCCTGAGTTCCAGCCTCTCATCAGGGCTGGCTTCTCCGGCGACGAGCCCCACCTGAAGCTGTCCAGCGCCCGAGTCACCTCGTTAGCACAGTCGCAGGAATCCAAAGGTTTTACGAGCTCTGTGCCAGGAACCAGGACAAAACCAGATGGCCATGTCGTCTCATGCTGCGGTATCGCGCCATGCCACCACCGTACTCCCGGCACCCGGGCCCCGGAACCCGCCTCCCCCACGCCCAGGGCCTGCTCAGACCTCTTCGGCTTCCCCGGTTGGCATGCCTCGGGGCGCTTTCCCGCCCGGGCCGTCCGCAGCAGTGACCGCCCCTCCTGCGCCCCCCAATGGTGGCCTTGCCGGGCTTTTCCCGGCACCGGACTCTCCCGGACTCAGGAACATGTTTCCTTCAACCCGGTTGGCCCAGCAAGGCCAGCTGTGCGGTCGTAGGAAACATGTATGTTGGTACCTGCCCCTGGCTCCTGACGTGGCGCTCCTCATAAATTCCCAAGTGACAGGAGCACCAGCAGCCCCTTTTGTCCTAATGAGGTGACTCTGGGCGGCTCCTGGGTGGAGGCTGGTCGCCGGGAAGACCGAGCCAGGATGAGACCCTTGGAGCTTACAGCGCCGCCCCACGCCCATTCTCCAGAGTAGGGAGGGGACTAGAGATGGAGGTGCCCGTGGATCAGGCCTGCGTGCAGCCCCCACAGCATAAGGCTCGGGGGGGCCAGGTCGGCAGACACAGCCGCATACCAGGAGGGTGACACACCCCACTCCACGGGGACACAGGTGGCAGCCTGGATTTGTGACTGAGCCCTTAACCCGTGGGATCCGACACCATCTCCCGGTGGGTGGTGTCAGAACTGGACTGTAGGACACCCATGCGGGGGTCACAGAGGACTGCTTGATGTGGGGAAACCCCACACATTTGGTGACGGAAGTGAAATGTTCTGTGTGAAAGTAAAGGACACTCACAGGTGAGAAAGACATAGGAGGGAAGGCGGGGCTTTCCTGACTTGGGAGGTAAACAAAACTGAGTTTTTCCAATTTACCAGACCATCCAAACATGGTGAACTTCTGTCCAATCTCTTCCCTCTATTGAATTAATAATTACGTTGAGAAATAAAACCAAAGGGAAAAGCCATGTTAGAAAACGTCAGACTGAATGGGAATTCCCTGGTGCCCATTCCCCGCCCCCCGCAGGCCGCAGTGCTGGGGGAGAAAGAAAGAAAGAAAACATCAACATGAAAATCAGGAAATCGGCTCAGACGTTTAACTGCATATTTAAGAAGACAGCGGCGTCTGTCGTCTGTCGAGACGAGCTGCACTCAGGCACGCAGGCCCTGGCCCTCTCCTCGCTGGGCAGCTGCACGGGGCCGAGGTCAGCCCAGGGGCGCCTGTGTGCAGCCAAAGGGCAATTCCAAGGCCATCTCGCTTCCTCTGACGACCCTTCTGGCAACTGCGAGGGTCCAAAGATGTAAGGCTGGAGCAGGGGTCCTGCTCGAGTGGAACTTGGGGAAAGAGACCATTTATCCCAAAAGGGGCCGATGAAAACACGCGTAATACTTGAAAATGACACTTGCGAGAAAATTATATTAAAGCAGCCAGGAAGCATAATTCCACCAGAGAAAATAAAAGAGGGGCAGAGAGTGGAGTAAAGGTAACTCGTCCCGTGGGGAGAATCCAGCCAGAGGCAGATGGAAGACAGCCCTGCCTCGGCCCAGCCTCCGGTGCTTGGCTTCAGGAGGAGAGGCTACGTGAGTGAACCGGCCTGCAGCTCTGCCCTCGCACAGACACACCAGGCACATGTCCTGCGGCTGCTCCCTTGCTGTGAGGAGCCGGGGCCTCTGCCCTGGGCCGCCGGGCACCACGAGTGTCACTCTGCTCGTGGCGATTCCCCCAGGAAGGTTCAAGGTTCAAGGTTCGTGTGGCTACCTCAGTCGACCTTTCCTCTCCTGGCTCCTGAGCCGTGTCTCCTCGTGACCCTCCCCGCCCCGCATCCAGGGCCGCGGCTGCCCACCCCCTGGGGGAGCACGAGGCCCTGCCGCTTACCCGAGCCCGCGGTGGGGTCACAGGCCTGGAGCCTGTGTGGGCAGGACGCCGTCGGACACAGCCCTAGAGGAAGGAGGGTGTCTCTGGACGCAGCTGGCTCACAGACACCACGCTCAGGTGGGTCTCGCCGCCAGGGCTCCGTGGGGGCCCTCACAGCCGGGCTTATACTGGGCCCTCCCCTGCTGGGCTGGACAAATGACCCAAGCCTCGGGCAGCTCCCCTGGGATGAGGGCATGGGGTCCACACCCAGCCGTGGCAGCTAGGACTGAGGCTGCCAGGGTTACCTCCCACCCCCGCCACACCCCTCCCTCGGGAGCTGGCAAGGCCTCCCCAGGCTCCTGCTGCAGCTACAGGCCTGACAGAGGGTGAGGAGGGCCGACCCAGGCCCTGGGGTCCTCCCGCCCCGCAGGCCCAGGAGGCTGGCCCGGAGCCCAGCCCGGACTTACGTGCCAAGGGCAGCCACTGAGGGACGGGCCACGTGCCACACGGTGGGCAGGAAGCTGGCAGCAGGAGGGAGGGCAGTGGCGGAGACCACCGGGGGCCACGTGGAGTAACCCGCTGGGGAGCCAGGAGTGGGGCTGGCCTGCAGCGGGGCTGGGGGCGCGTAGTGGTGATGGTGGCACACAGAGGGCGGCTTCTGCCTCTTGGCTCGCAGGACGGCGGGGCGAGCCCACTGCGGGTCCTCAGCATGACACACACCAGGGCGTTTCAGTGGGCCCCCGGCTGCTCCTGGGCTCCCCTCCCCTCCACGTGGTTCCTGACTCAGGATGGGGTCAGGGTCAGAGCAGCGGTGGGCAGGGGTCCAGGAGGGCAGGAGGGTGGGGGGCAGGCTCCAGCAGAGCTCATCGGGCTCAAGGGGGCCGCTGTCTGGGCCCTGAACTGGGCAACCCGTTCCTCATCTGGGTGGGACTGGGGGGCGCTTGGGAGCCTCAAGCTGGAGCACAGAGCTGGAGCCAGAAATGTGTTTTTCAGAGCTACAGAAGTGCGTGGATTTCCGGAGGAAGAGCCACCAGGTCCTCTGGTCTTGGTTTGGGTGTGGAGCCTACCTGTGGGGGGAGGCGCAGGGGGGCGGGCGCGAGTGCTGATGGGGGCAGGGCTCTGAGCATCAGGTTCTGCATGAGGATCTGGTGCATCTGTGCGCTCTGCATCAGCATCATCTCCACCATGTCTGAGGGAGGGCACGGAGGGCTGGGTCACGCACGGCCAGCCGCTGGTGACCGGGCCGCTCCTGGAACGGAGCGCAGGTGAAGCAGACACAGAGCTCTACGCGCAGGCGTGGAGGCCTGTGGGTCTGCGGGTCCCGGGCTGTGTGCTCAGACGCGTCCTTTTGAACCCTACTGACGGTGGAGCCTTCTTGCCACTGGATTCCTCTCGTCCGTCCGCTGGGCTGCGTGGTGGCCCCGACGGTATCCACGTGCTAATCCCCAGGACCTCTGAATGTGGTCTGATTTGGAAAAGGGTCTTTGCAGGTATGATAAGGATCTTGAGATGAAATCAGCCAGGGGAGCCCTAAACCCAAGGCCAGTGTCTTCCTGAGCGAGAGGCAGACGGAGCTCTGAGACAGAAGAGGAGGCAAGACGCAGAGGCGGCGGGCGGAGGCTGGAGGGGCGCCCGGAGCCCCAGGAGGTGGAGGGGCAGGAAGGCCCCTCCCCGGGACCTGCCGCACCTTGAGTTTGGAGCTCAGCCTCCAGACTGGGAGCAGACACAGTCCTGTCATTTTAGGCCACCGGCTTGTGGCGCTTTGTCGCAGCCACCCCAGGAAGCTAATATATTCACCAACTCGGGACACTAGGAAACGCTAATTTTGGTCAGTGTGGGACATAAATGTTGCTTCTTTCCACAGCAGCTAGGCCCTGGAAATTAGGTAGCCCTCCAGGCTCTGTTGGCCTCACCGAAGGAAAGCGAGCCTCTAAGGACCACTCAGACTCGCAGCCAAGCAGATGGGGCCTCCGGGCCTGGGCTGGGGCTCCCGCGCGCGCTTTGGAGCTGGGCTGCGGCAGACAGCCTCCCCCTCGGCCGCGCTCCCGGACCTCCCTGCAGGCGTGGACTTGCCAAGCCTCCACAATCACGCGGGCCAAGTCCTTAAAGCACGTCCTTCTCGCTGTATTACACACCCTGCTGGTTCTGCTTCTCGGCAGAGCCCTGACTGGCACAGATGGCGCAGGGCCAGGGGGCTCTGGGGAAGGGGCCAGAGCCAGACTGCAGTGCAGAAGCTGAGTCTGGCAGCCCCACAGGGAGCAAAGGCCCTTGAGGAGACCCACGTGGGTCGGGGCTTGGGAAGCCCCGCCCACAGTGAGCCCTCTGAGAGGGAGCCCTCCCCATCAGCCCCGCAGGGCCCCCCCGAGTAAAATCGAGCATGAAAAGATTAGTCGGCGGATGTGGGGGTAGAGAAGTGGACCCACATCTACAGCCTCACCACCAGGGCACACGTCAGTGCAGTGGGCAAACAGTCTTCAATAAAGGGCAGGGGGTCAAATAAAGGGCAGGGTATCCATGGCAAAAATAATAGCATTGATCCCTAATTCACAACACACACAAAAATCCATTGCAGGTGGATCGTACATCTAAATGTGAAAGGCAAACAGAGCCGCAGAAGAAAATACAGAAGAACGTCTTCCTGACCTTGACGGGTAAAGACTTCTTAAACAGGACATAAAAGGTACCAACCATAAAGAGTAAAGCCTGAAAAACTGAACTTCACTAAAATTAAGAACTTCTTTTTATCCAGAGACACACACTATGAAGAGAGTGGAAGGGCCACAAAAAGGACTTGCTGTTTGCAATACATATGTCAAAATGACCCATTTTTAGAATACATAAAGAATTCCTAGAAATCAATAAGAGAGGCAGAAAACCGGAAAAAAAATTGGGAAAATACTTGAATGGGAACTTCACAAAAAAGCATATTCAAGTGGCCAGAAATATATGAAAAGGTGAAGTGCAAATTAAAACCAGAGGAAGCTACCATGGCCTGCCCACCAGATTGGTGAAAATGAAAAATTCTGAAAACATCAAGTGTTGGTAAGTTGCTGTGGGCAACCGAAATTCTCCTCCCCTCCCGTGGGGTGCACATGGGTCCAGGCACTTTGGAAAACTGTCTGGCAGTATTTCCTAAGCAGGCATCCCATCCCCGGGTGTGTGCCCCACAGACACGAGCACGTCCATTCACCAGAAGGCACGCAGAGAAGCACTGCAGCAACAGCCCAGCTGCGCAGAAACGGAACGCCCAACCCCCTAAATGGGCCCACAGTCTGAGGGACTGAATAGCATGGTGGCTAAAGAATGGCCCCAGCGATGCCCACATCCTGATCCCAGAACCTGCGAATGTGTTCCATTACACATGGAAAGGGACTTGCAGATGTGACGAAGTTAAGAATCTTGAGATGGGATGGAAGTGACCGGAGTCTCCGCCCACGGACGAAGGGATAAGTAAAATGGGGTCCAGCCACACAGTGGGCTATTACTCAGCCTTAAAAAGGCAGGATGCTCTGACACAGGCTACAACATGGATGAACCTTGAGGACATTATGCTCGGTGACATAAGCCAGACACACAAAGACAAATACTGTGTGCTTCCGCTCTTATGAGGCATGTAGCCCAATCAAAATCAAGAAGGTGGAACACAGACTGGTGGGCGCAAGGGGCTGGGGGAGGGGGATGGGAAGCTGTTCACTGGGGCAGAGTTTCAGTTTTATACGACGGAAAATTCTAAAGATCTGTTGCACAACAATGTTGAATATAGTTAGCACGACTTAAACATGGTTACGATGGCCAACTTTATGCTACGTGTTTTTTACCACAATTTTTTAAATTAACTTTTGTTAAAAAGGATCTTCAGATAGGGAGATTATCTTGGATTATCCGGGTGGTCCCCATGTTATCACGGGGTCCTTAGAAAGTGTTGGGAGAAAATAACTATCAACCTACACTTGAATATCCAGCAAAACTAGTGTTTAAGAACAAGGGGAAACAAAAAAAAAGTGAACACTAAGGCAGCTTCAAAAGCCTGTCCTGCAGGACCTTGTAAAAGACTTGTTCCCAGGTGATAGGAAGGGATTCCAGGAGGACAGTCTGAGATACAATAAAGGGTGAGTTAATTCAAATGTATTTGCTGTATGACGTTATACCAGTGTCTTTTCTGTGAAGTTTTCCAAAAAGGTAGAACTGACATGGAGAGCAGTCGCAGGGAGTGGGGTGGAGTGGAGCTCCAGAAGCCGCGTATCTACTTCATAGGAAGCAGCCCAGCAGTTCTCCAAAGGGGTTGTTGTAGTACATTGGAGAGTCCCTATTTTTACATTCAAATATTTGATCCACTTGGAATTTGTTTTGGTATAATGAGTGGGGTAAGGAACGTGACTTGACTTTTCTGAATAACTAGCTACTGACTGTTTCATTTTTACCAGTGATTTTAAATGCACTTTTTAAAGGCACACAGACACTTGTGCGCACCTGCGCGCGCGCGCATGCGCGCGCGCGCGCACACACACACACACACACACACGCACAGGGTATGCTGGGTTCACCTCTAGAGCCTGACAGTCACTAAAGTTCATCTGGAAAAACCAAGGAGGGTGGTGAGGAGAGACCAGCGGGCTGTCCTCTCTGCACCTCCAGGCCACCTTCCTGTGTGTCACGGTGAGAACGGTCCCCCTGGGGAGCTGCAGGCCGCCATGGACCAGGCCTGACATGTAGCACGTACACAGTGGTGCTACAGTGCCGGCGACAGAGTTGAGAACACTCATCAGGTGATTCTACACACAAGTCTGCCTCGGACTCTCAATACCTCCCATCGTCAGGAAAACGCAAACTACAACCCCAGCGACCGACTACCACCCCTGCTAACACGGCTGCCCGCACCACATGCAGGTGAGGGTGTCAAGGAACTGGACCTCTCACATGTAGCAGTTTTAAGCACACACCTGCCATGATTCAGCCGTCCCAGTCCTAGATGTTTACCCAGGAGAAATAAAAATGTACATCCAGACTCAGACGTGAGTGTCCATGGAGCTTTTGTGGTGATAACAAAAACTAGAAACGACCCAAGTGTTCATCGACAGGTGAAAGGATAGCAAACCAGTCCATCCACACAATGTAAGGTCACTGGGCAATTTCAAGGAGCCATGGTTTGCTACGCCCAACAAGAGCGATGAGTCTGAAAACAGTGCCACTGAGTGAAAGAAGCCACACAGGAAAGAGTGCATACTGTGTGATTCCACTCATACAAAAATCTAGGAGACGCAAACTGATGCAGAGTGACAAAGCAGGTAGGACGGCGGGAAAAGGTGCCTGAGGTGATGCCGTATGTTCACTGCCTTGATTTAGTGATGGGTTCACAGGTGTGTACAGGTGTCAATACTATCAAATTGTACACTTTAACAGTGTGCAATTTATTTTATGTCACCTCAATAGAGCTGTTCTAAAATTCAAGTATTTAAAAGTTACTTAAAGAGAAAAAGCAGTTTAACCAAGGGTTTTTTGAAGCTAATCACTGGATGAGTTGGGCTGGAACACAGTTCTTTCAAATCTGAGTCCAAGCTTCTTCCGTCAGGGATATCCATCAGTAAGGATTTTTCAAAGTGAAATTATTTTCATGTTGGTAAATACAAAGCTTCAGTTGAGTAGTCAAAAGCTGGCCCTAAAAGACTACCTGGCTTACAAAACTATTTTTTCAGTAGAGAATTGCATAAACCCTGACAACATTCATTATGAACACTTACCTTCCTTGACACTTCCAGACTGCTGAGTGGGGAAGGCCTGGGGAGGGGGGATCTGTGCGATGAGTGGCTGCTGAGGCAGCTGCTGGATGATGGTGGTGGGAGGTGGGGGTGCCTAGAAGAGCCAGACGACCCATTACCTGAATGTGCCCCGGGAACAGTGACCTACAGAACCACCCACCACCCATCCACCCACCATCCACCCATCAATCCATCCATCCAACATCCACCCACTGTCCACCCATCAATCCATCCCCCATCCATCCATCCATCCATCCATTCATCCACCATCCACCCATCAATCCATCCATCCAACATCCACACACCATCCATCCATCCACACCATCCATGCCCCCATCCATCCATCCATTCATCCACCCACCATCCACCCATCAATCCATCCCCCCATCCATCCATCCATCCATCCATCCATCATCTATCCACCCACCATTCATCCACCATCCATCCATCCATCCATCCACCCATCCATCCATCCATTCATCCACCATCCATCCATCCATTCATCCACCATCCACCCATCAATCCATCCATCCAACATCCACACACCATCCATCCATCCACACCATCCATGCCCCCATCCATCCATCCATTCATCCACCCACCATCCACCCATCAATCCATCCCCCCATCCATCCATCCATCCATCCATCCATCATCTATCCACCCACCATTCATCCACCATCCATCCATCCATCCATCCACCCATCCATCCATCCATTCATCCACCATCCATCCATCCATTCATCCACCATCCACCCATCAATCCATCCATCCAACATCCACACACCATCCATCCATCCACCATCCATCCCCCCATCCAACCATCCATCCATCCATCCATCCATCCACTATCCATCCACCCACCATTCATCTACCATCCATCCACCCATCCACCCATCCATCCATCCACCATCCATCCATCCATCAATACACCCATCCAGGGGCTTCCCTGGTGGTGCAGTGGTTGAGAATCTGCCTGCCAATGCAGGGGACACGGGTTTGAGCCCTGGTCTGGGAAGATCCCACATGCCACGGAGCAACTAGGCCCATGAGCCACAACTACTGAGCCTGCGCATCTAGAGCCTGTGCTCCGCAACGAGAGGCCGCGACAGTGAGAGGCCCGCGTACTGCAGTGAAAAGCGGCCCCTACTCGCCGCAACTAGAGAAAGCCCTCGCACAGAAACGAAGACCCAACACAGCCAAAAATAAATAAATAAATAAATAAATTAAATTAACAAAAAATACACTCATCCATCCACCAGCCATCCATGGGGGACTTTAAATGAGAAACCCTAGAGGTTAAACAGATGGCTGAATAGATAAATATTTGAGTCTGGGTATCACTTAGGACATGGAATGTTATGGGCTGAATGTTTGTTCCCCCACAAATTCACATATTGAAGCCCTAACCTCCAAAGTGACTACATTTGGAGATAAGGCCTATGAGGAGGTGATAAAGGGAACGAGGTCGTAAGAGTGGGGCTCTAGTCTGATAGGGCTGGTGTCCTTGTAAGAAGAGAAAGAGACACCAGAAGCTGTCTGCCTCGTGAGGATACAGTGAGAAGGCGGCCACCCACCAGCCAGGAGAGCACGCTCACGAGAACTGCATTGGCCGGCACCTTCATCTGGGACGTCCAGCCTCCAGATGGTGAGAAGGTAAACGTCTGATGTTTAAGTGCCCAGACTGTGCTATTTTGTAGTGGAGCCCAAGCTGAGTAAGACATGGCGTTTTTCATGTTTCCCACGTTTCCTGGATTTAGTGGGCTAAACTCATCCCTGCTTCCATTGACTCTGCTTTAATAGAGGCATCCAAGGATCTTGGCATGGAAATACCCTCTGGCTTCCCTCCTGAGTTAAAATAAACGCACAAAAATTTGGGGCGCACACCAGGCGTTGATTTCTATTTTAATCCCCTGCCCTGTCCCTTCTCTCTCAGTTCACGGAAAGGATGGCATGGACCAGGGTTGGCAAACTTCCTGTAAAGGGCTGGACAGTGTATTGTTCCCGCTTTGTGGCCACATGGCTTTAGTTGTAACTGCTCACCTCTGCCTTTGTAGCTGGAAAGCAGCCCCAGACATGTAAGCACTTATGAACCCTGAGATGTGTGTTTCATATCATTTTCATGTGTTACAAACTATCATTCTTCTCCTGATTCTTTCCCAAACATTTAAAGGTGTACCACCCCTCTCAGTTCACAGGTCCTACTGACACAGGTGGCAGCCAGCTTTGGCCTGTAGCCACAGTCGGCCACCCCCCACAGGCCACCCCCCGCCCTGCACAGACCAGCAGGCAGTCACAGCGGTGGTGCTCTCGCGGCAGAGGGGACCTCCTACCCCAGAGTCTCTGGGACATTCATCCTAGCCACCAAGGCCCCTGCCTGCTCTCGTGGTGTCATTGGGGCTGAGACTGAAACACCCAAGCATGACTGGGCCTGAGGAACTGCAGTAAGTATGCGCACGTTGGGACTGGGGGAGCCTCCTGAACCTACACCCTCACCCCACCATCCCTGGGGCAAAGGGGGCTCTGGGGGCTCTGCTGGCATGCCCCTTCCCTCTCCGTTCCCTCCACGTGGGCTGCCAGGTCCCCTCCCAGAGGATAAATGCCCTCCAGGTCACGGACCCAGCCTGTGGGCACCACCAACCTCCCTGGCCAGCCGATCCAGAACCTTCTCAACTTGGCCCCGCCCACCTCCTGCCTGGTCTTCTCCTCATGCACTCAACCCCCGAGGCCGCAGCCCGCCAGGCCCCAGCTGCCACCCCTCCTTGCTCTGGGCATCCAGCTGCCCCCGATACGATCCCTTTTGCTTAAGAAAGTCAGAGCTGCTTTCCGTCGCTTGTAACCCAGGATGCTGAATGCAGGCGTGAGGCTCTCAGAAGTGGAACAGTCTTCCACCTTTTACAATTCTGCCCTGGAGACTAGGGGCTAAGCTCCCCCAGTCATTACGAAGTTTGGGAAAGGAGCTGACACACTTCTTCCCCAAATTCAGGCCCTCCTGATACTGAAACCTCCTAATACTTCTGCTCCTAGCGCAAAGGTTAGGACGTGGGGCGGAGCTGGGACCCCAGCCTCTCATCTGTAATGAGATAAGCACCCCCTACCCCCAGCCAGTTCTCAGGGCACCTGTGAGGCCTGATGACACACATTAGCCCCGACACAGCCAGACACGGAATGCAGCCACGGCCGCCGCTCAGCCCACGGCCCCTTCCGCGCACTTCCCTAAGGTGCTGAAAGAGGCGAGAGACGGAGGTGTGGAGACACCGCCATCCCTGCTTAGGTGAGAGGTCTCTGGGGGCATGGCACCCTCCCTGCATTGGTTCTGCCCCCCAGATTCACCGCGAGGAAGACTTACTGGGTGTTGGGTGATCTGCGGTGGGGCCGGGGAGACAGCGGGGTGGACACCCACAGGGGGCACCTCTGGGGGCAGCACTGACCCACGGGCTCCTCCGTCCAGCCCCCTCCAGGCGCGGGCCCGGGAGACCTCTTCCAGGAGGTGCTGTTCCTGTAACGCCAAAGCAGAGCCCGTGCTTGGAGGCAGGGAGCTGTGACAGCCAGAGCGGGCTGGCGTGTCCCAGGCCCTCACCCCGCCTGGCACGACAGCGCCAGCTCACAGGCGTGTGGCCCCCGCAGTGGGGGAGCGGCCCCAGGACCACCTGCTACCCCCGTGCACCAGGCTCCCTCCCACCCCACCCGGGCGCATGATCAGATGGTAGGCCCAGGGCGCAGCTGGGTCGGAGTTGGAGCCAGGCCCTGGAGGCAAAGCCTGAAGGCCCTTGCCTGGTGCACACGGGAGAAATTGACCCCGAATGACTTTTTCCAGCCTATAGAGGATATTCTGTCTCTCCAGCATGCTTCCAGGTCGACTTCACCACAAAGCGGTGAGTTTATCACAACTATCGTTTGGACCCGAACGCACCCCTTCCCATGGTCATTCCCTGCTGCTGGTGCCTCTGGTTTGGACGAAGCCCTGGTCATCTTGGAATCCCACTTCCAGGGGAACCAGACCCTTCACGCGGCACTTCCACCTCTGATCATGCGCAAACAGAGCAGTTTTTTTCAGCTAACAGCCCCCTGTGAGAGCCCAGCCTACAGGTGAGTTCTCCTCTCTCCCTGGAGTCTGTGATCGGGGATGACGCCCCTCAGCTGCTCACGGCCCATCAGCTGTCCGCCCCCAAGTCACAAACGGCAGAACCAGCACGGGTTCCAGAAGGGCCCCCACCTCCACTGGCCCGTGTTTGCTCTGAGCTCAGGCCGCAGTCTCAGCTGCAGAGAGCTCGGGCCAAGGCTCCCTGTGGCCACGTGGCCTACCCAGAGTCTCTGCAGAAGGTCCTTCCTCATCCTCAGAGCGCTCCGCAGGGCGGCCTCTGGCCCGTCCTCATTTCCTGGAGGGAAGCGCGTGCTTCAGGGCTCAGCACTGCAGACCCCGGCAGCTCCCACTCCGGGACCTGCACGCCTGTCCCAGAGAAGGAGGGAGGTGCCTGGGGACGGAGCTTGGGGGGCTGCCCTGTGGGGATTACGTGGGCAATGGTGGGGGGCATGCGGGGAGCTCAGTCTCTCAGGGGGGTCTATCTTACTCCTGGACAGGAGCCAGAAGTTGCAGAGTGAGGATTTCCCCTGGGGCCCGAGCACCACGTTGCTCCTGCACCTTTGCCGGGAAGTCCCGCGGGCTCCACGGGGCGCGGTGAGGGGAAGGAGGCCCTCACGGGATGGGGCTGAGAGCCCAGCCTCCCATCACCTGGAGCCACCCCGCAGCCCCAAGCTGCCTGGAGGCTGGCGTGTTCCACGGAGCCTCAGGGAACGGTTCCTGCAGCGTCCTGGACACCATGCCTCTGGTGGTCCCTGAGCTCCTTTCCTCTGGGTGTACGGGCCTGCCCCTCCCCCCAGGCCTGCCGCCTCCCCCTAGAGCTGGCGATGCCCGGGCTGCCTGTCCTCTGGGGTCCCCACTCCCCCTCCAGGAGTCCCCACTTCCCTGGCCCATTTGTACTGTTCCATGTTCTGAGCTTGTCCTTGGTCATGTGACCTGGTTTGGGATTTTTTTCTATCTGGATTTGGGCCCTGGGCTCTGTCTGCTGCACTTGGGAGCTGCCTGGAACCCCCGCAGCCCAAGGGGCTACGCCACATAGTAAAGAACAAGCAGTGTCTCCCCAGCACCTTGCCTAGATGTCCCTGAGCCCGGAGCCCGTCACCAGGGAAAGCAGTCCTTGCCCTGGGTCCTGTGGCCTAAGCATCTGACCGCCAGCCAGGCTGGGGACGACGGGGCGTCTGGTCTGGGCGCCCGAGGATGCGCAGGCCGACACGGGTGGGGTAGGCCCTCCACACCCACCGCACAGCGAGCGCAGGGCGACATGGTCTGATGCAGGTGTGGCCACTTGCGATCCAAGCTGGGCAGCCTGGGCTGCTTATCTAACCTCTCTGTGCCTCTAGCGCTCAACTGTGGAACAGGAATGATGAACGTGCCCTCCTGGGTATGCAGGCTGGATGTGATACGATATGAGGGGTGTGTGTGTGTGTGTGTGTGTGTGTGTGTGTGTGTGTGTGTGTGTGTGTGTGTGTGTGTGTGTGTGTGTGTGTCTGTGTCTGTGTGTGTCTGTGTCTGTGTGTCTGTGTCTGTGTGTCTGTGTGTGTGTGTGTGTAGGTTGTTCCGGGGCCTGCGCAGCGTCAGGCAGGCCGGGGCTCTTACCGGGCGTGAGCTGGGGGTCCTCAGAATCCACTTCCACATCCTCGTGCTCTTGCTTCAGCTTCTGTGAGGAGAAGAGAGCAGAGCGAGGACCATGCTCCAGGCGCGGGCTCAGTGTGGGGGCCAGGCCGGGCACGAGCGCCCAGACAGACGGGCTGGGAGCAGGAAGAGTGTGAGGGGGCTGCGGGGCAGGGAGCCAGGTGGGACCCTGAGGCCACACTCGCCATACAGTGCACACACACTCCCCCTTGAAACCCACAGGCCCTTGCAGGAGGCTACCTGAAGAGCCTGACCAGGCCGGCTCTGTGTCCTGACCACCGGACTGCCCCACTGAGCCCTGGGCTGAGCAGCTACTGTCGGGGCCAGTTCTGGGGTGAGCCCTGCTGCCGCTCTGGGCAGCCGTCGGGGGCAGAGGGACAGAGCAGGCAGGTGAGGTGGGGGGAGCCGTGAGGACCCCGCAGACCCTCGGAGGAGGAGAAGGGGGCCGGCCTGAGGGCATCCACCGGCCGCCCATCCCAGGCCCGGCCGAGACGCCGCGCCCTGAAACTCGGAAGCTGGGAGGCCCCGAGGGGGAGAATCAGGGCGCCCTGGCGGTGCTCCAGCCCGTGGGTGCAGGCCTGCCTCCTGGCTGCAGAAACTGCCAGGAGAACCTACGTGGTTCTGTACAAACAAAGAAGAAAAGCCAAGGAACCACAGCTCTTCGCTACGAGGCTAAAAGCGCTGAAAGGGTCTTGCTTTGGAAGTGGGCTCGTTCCAGGTATAATCTTACCTTTCAAAGCTGTGCTTCTGTAACAAGCTGCTAAAAACACGAGTGCCCAGCTGCCTTACCTTCTCCAGGAGTTTCAGGGTCAGCCGGGTCAACCGATCTGCCACCGAGGAGTCCAGCATCCCGGGGCCACAGGAGGGGACGCCACGGGCCCGCCCCTCCCCGTCTCAGTTCCCTCTGGAAGAACCGCTCAGCCGGAGAGAAGCAGCCCAGCCCTGGGGCCACTGAAAGAATCCCACGCGGGCTCGGTTTGCCTTCTGGCCTCTGCGGCCAGAGAAGAGCGTGTGTGTGTGGGGCACACGCCCTGGACACACAGTGTCGGGCATCGCCATGGTGGTTGCTAGGAGCCGCAGACATGGCGAGGCCCGGTTGCCAGGTTTCCACTGAGAGTCCTTCCCAGGCCCCGCCTGTCCCCATGCAGGGGTTACCAGTAAACACTGCTGATCCCCAGGTGTAGCCAGGCGGGGCTCCTTGGGAAGGAAAAAGTGGGCAGCAGCTGGGGCCCGAGGGGTAGAGTGCAGCCCTGGCGGGGAGGACAGAGCCCAGAGGATGGGGTGGGGAGGGGCACGGCATCCACCCCCCACGCACCACGGGGGCCTGCCACCCCTGCCCTCAGTCTGTTATGGCCTCCAGGAGGCCAGCAAGCCCCTGGCCTTTCCTAGGGATCCTCCCAGCCAGACGGGAGTAAAGGCCAGAACACTGGAAGACAGGGTGCGACCACCACCTCCCTGCAGACTTCAGGAAACTGCGTGGCACCAGGGAGCTGGCCAACGAGGTGCCTGGGGGCTTCTGGGTGGGAGCTCAAGGTGGGCTCACCCCACAGGCACCCAGCTGGCATCTCAGAGGACACGGGGCCACCCCGAGGCACCACCCCTCAGGGTGGATGTGATTCCAGCAGGGGGACTGCCCAGCCGGGACCCATGCCCAGAGAGGGGCAGGGGCACCTGGGAGGCGGACCATCGGTGGGTGACCCACCTGCCCAGCAGAGGGCATGTCCACAGGGCTGGCATGGGGAGGGGGTGTGATGGGAGGGGAGGGGGTGAGCCCATCAAGGGAAGACTTTTCTAAATGATGCTTCATTTCAATGCTTCCCAGGAAGGGCAGCTTTGAGTAGTATTGTATTTTGTTTTATATTGTATCAATACCTACTGTATCGGGCATTTTGTAGGGTGTCCCTCTACTATTGGGATTTGTTTGATGATTTCTCACAATTGGACTGGGGTTATGGGTTTTTGGGAGGAAGACCACAGAGGCAAAAGGCCCTTCTCATCACGTCCCTTCCAGGGTGTGTGCCGTCAACATGACCTACACTGTGGACGATGACCTTAGTTACCTCGTGGACGTGTGTCTATCAGGTTTCACCACTGCACAGCTACTATTTCTCTCTCCCTTTCCACACTGTCTTCTTCAGGAGGAAGTAGCTATGCACAGCCCATACATAAGGAGTGGGGGGTTGTGTTTCCCTCCTTGAAGGTGAGTATCTACATATCTGGACAGCTGTTTAATTGTTAAAAATACGTTAAGAGTCAGATCCAACATTTCAGAATATCTAGAATAGCCATGGAAATGATTCTGGGGTTCCTCGGAACACAGTTTGAAAACCACTGGCCAAAGCAGCGTGGGCAAACACGTGGGCCCCCCACAAAGTTTTAGAGGTACTGCAACATGTAAAGGTTGAGAGATTCAGGCATAGATCTGAGTCTCTGACTGCTCCTGGGAAATCTGATCCTGTGGTCTGCTAGTGTTGCCTGCCTACCCCTGGTCTTAGGAGGCCACCGCCTCGTGTCTGTGAGCCAAGACTGCAAGCATCACTCACCACACAGGGCTATGGTCTGACACAGGAGGAGGTTGAACTTCCAGGGCTCCCTGAAGATTTGTGTAAGTTGCGGTTGCTTAGACTCACACGTTCACACAGGTTGAAAGGTGAGCTTGTGTCAGTAAAGTCACTACAGCACGTTCGTGGAGGAGCATAGTTACTGGCACTCAGTCTCAGAGAGCAGACAGGGGGCACACGGCCCGCACACAGACCCTACTGCACTGAAGGCACAGGAGTGAAGGAAACACGGAACCTGCAGCGTGTTCGCCAGACACCCCTGCACGTTAACCCGCAGCAGCGCTGCTTGATACGCCACCTTTTCTCCAGCTGCCGCTTGCAGCGCTGTCATCCTACCCAGCTCTACCCCGGCCAGATCTGACGCGCGGGCAAGTTTGTGGGTGTTTTCACTTCTCACACAGGGAAACCGAGGCACAGCTGCTTAGGGGTTTCCTGTGTTTCTTCCTGAGTTTGCGACCCCCCCGCCATTTAGGTAACCATCACCAGTTGGTGAGAGCATCCCCCCACCCCACCCTCCACGAGGGAACGCTCACCCAGGCACATTTACGCTACAGTGACAAGAGATGCCAACAACACGCTTCGGATCAGTGTCAGTTAGTCAGAGCTTATCAGCTTCCAATGAGCCTGATAACTGTAGCAGCATTTGATTGTTAATCAAAACCGTGGGCTAGGAATAAAAACCTCACCTTACTTCCTCATCTGGACAAACAGGCTTAAGTGGAGTCTGAAGCTAAGGAACAAACAATGATTTCATGAGACTCCAATTCCCACACGGACCATGAATTCATAACCCACATCACATTCTCTTTCTTTTTTAAAAAATTTTTAACAGACTATCTTTTTGAGCAGTTTTAGCTTCACAGAAATTTGAACCGGAAGTACAGCACATTCCTTTTTAATAACCATTTACAATATATTTGGATTGATTTACCCAAACGTTTCAAGGCCTTAAAACTTTTCCATGTGAGAAGAGACTTTTTTGCCTTTCACTGAAACAGCTCTCTCCCTCTGGTGATCTAGAACTGCGCACAATTACTGTATCATTTAAAATTGCATCCTTACAGGCCTCTTGGCAAGTGGCCCTATGGAGCCCCTTCCACGCTGGGGTTCCAGGGGTTGTCCTAACAGGAATACACTTGTATTCCAGGTGTGGGTTTGCCTTTCCTGCCCGCAGGGCCTCAGCCTGACCCTCTCTCAGAGCTTCTCACTGCATGGGGTCCCTGCTAACACTCTGACGCAGGGCACTGCTTTATGGCAGCGGTGCCAGAGTGGACCCCTGACTGTGCAAGCTGGGGGCAGACGCTTTAAGCCAGAGCCCTCGATATGGCACTGTATCCCCAGTGGGAAGAATCCATGGGTCCAGGAGTGGCAGCACCGCCGGTGGCTTCCTGTCCCTGTAGCTCTGGGCTCCGTGGGTTGGGGATGCCGGCCCCGATTCCCACTGACTAACTCTGGCCGCCCCCGGCATTCCGGTTCTGTGGGTCCAGGCGCCAGCGGGACCCAAAGGAGGGACTCCTAGGAACGGAATCAAGTGATTTTGCTGGCTGGCTGCGATCGTGACACGAACAGGGCCACCATCCCGGTCGCCGAAAGGACCCCTGGAGACGAAAGTTTGGGTCCTGCCACCCCCGGGCACAGCCACAACCCGGAGCGATTTTAGGGGCAGCCCTGAGCTGGCGCACGCATGCAGTGGGGCCCGGCCTCCTGGGCTGTCCCCGGGGGCTCGCGAAGCTTGACTCAACTGGCCACCGGCGCAGACTCCCCCCAGGGCGGCCTCAACCTCGCGGGAACGCGAACCGGCCTCCGCGCCAGTCCCAGCCGGGCCCGACGACCCACGTGCGCGGGGTCCTTCAAACCGACCAACCACAGAGAGCACCGAGGCTGCCGCGCCCCGCTCAATGGTCCTGCCCGAAGAGGCGGGAGCGTCTATGCGCCAATCGGAGGAACGGACGCAGGGGCGGAGCTCCGCCGGGCCGCGCCTCCTTGAGGGCACCTCCCTGAACGCGCGTGCGCGAGGGCAGGACCGCGGCCCCTGATTGGCCGCGGGCCGGGGGTGCACGCCCCGGGGCGGGGCCGAACGCGGGGCGGGCCCACGTCTGCGTGACAGTTGTCGCGGGGGGAGGGTGAGCCCAGGCAATGGGGAGGGAGTGTAAATAGAGCGAAGGCGGCAGCGCATCGGCCCCTTCACCTCCCGGCGACCTGCGAAGAGCCCTGGAGTAAGATGGAAGAAGATGAGCAAGAGCAGCGGCGCAGAAAAGTGGAGGCCGGGAGAGCGAAGGTAAACGGCAGCGCCTCCTCCCCTCGCTGTCCCGGCGTGGGCTCCACAGGGCGGGCTCCGGTGCCTGCCACCGCCCCCTGCCAGGAGCGGACGCGGCCAGGAGGGGACCGCTACCGCCGCACTCTTGCCCTTTCCGCCGACTGGGCTGGAAGCCGCCCCTTGGCCGCCGCCATCTTGAATCCGCCGCCCTCTGCTTGGGCCCGCCCCCGCCGTAACCACAGCCAATCAGCGGCCGGGGGCGCGCGGCGCTTCGCGGAGAGGTCGGGCGCGGGGTACGCCGGGACTGGCGGGGCTGCGCTTGCGCCGGGCAGGGGCGGGGCCGTGGGAGGCGGGCGTCCCGGCCCCTCCCCTCCCACCGGGACCCCCATCCCCCAACCCCAGCCCCGACCACCCCCGGGAACTGCCAGAGGAGCCGGCGAGGCGGCTTCATTGAGAGACAGTGGTGTCCTCCGGACGCGGCGTCCCTGACGGCCGCCCGCTCCCGGAGCCCGAGGTGCGGGGACGGGCGCTGTCACCACACCTGCGCTCTTGTGCACACCTACTGGCACCTGCGCGTCTCCCTGTCCTCGCCCGGATTCCTGGAGGGCTTGGAGGCCGGGACTCCCTGCAGTTGGGCAACACGGGCGCTCCCCCTAGGGCTCAGCTCAGCTTCCATCCGGTTAAAACGACGTGCAGAGATCGTTTTACACGGAATTCTGCAGTTCTTTTTGCTATAGAAGTTCAGAGTGGTGTTCCCGAGCACGGGACTTGTTCACCCTGTGGAATGCCTCTCACCGACCCACGCCCTGGTGTCGGGGCTCCTGAAACGCCTGTGCCGCCTCCTCGCTGCTTGGGGCCCAGGTGGACAGTCCTGGGCAGGTGAGGGCGGAGGGCCTCTGCCGGGGCCGCGCCCCGCGCCGGGCCTGGGAGCTCCAGACGCCCGGACGGAGCCTCCTGGGAGGTGTCACGTCCCTGCGCTGCGGATGCCCCCGGGAGCTCTGTGCGGTCCCGGAGTGGGCCTTTGTCATCCACGTAGGCACCGTCCGGTACTCACTGTTCTGGGCGTGTTGTGGCCATTGAACCGTTTACCGACCAGACGCGGGCCCTAGAGACAGTGGAGAAAGCCTGGACGCATGTGCTGTGCCGCCCTGGCCCACCCCACTCCGGCTGTCGTGGGGAGCCGCTGTGCAGTGCCCGCGACTATTAGGCAGAGCCCTATGAGGTTGCTGTTTGAGGTCAGACGTGGTCAGACATTGGGAATTTCACATGGATCAGCCAGCAGGGGTATTCAGTTCCGTGCTAGTTCCTTCCCTTGAGGAAACCACAGGGCCACTGCATTAAAGGGAACACTCAGAACACATGGTGAGTGGTGTGAGGTGGTGACAGGCAGAGGACAGAGCGGCCTCCTTGGGCTTCCTGTGCAGGTCAGACTTCCGACTGGGGTTTGAAGAGTGAGGCTGTAGTGTGTTTTTTCCCCTTTGCATGTGCCTGGCACGTAGGAAGGAGATTGGAAGCGAGCCAGAGTTTAATACTCACCGTTTTCCCTGAGCTCACCATGGTTTGTAAATGTGCCTAAATGTTGCTTGAAGGAGCATTAATGGTGATGAGAAGATTTCACCTTGGGAGAAGAAACAGATGCCTCTTCTTGGGTGACCACAGGCCAGAGACTGGGTCTGTGATGCAGGAAGGGATCTCACAGACGGTTAGATTTGATGGAGTTGGGCACAAAATAAACGAATCTGGGACTGGTTTTGAAGGCAGTGTCTGTTCTTGAGAGACGGTTTCTCTCACTTAAATTGCCTTTTGTGATTTTCCTATGTCCATGAAATTGTGCACTTCTGTTATCATTTATACAAACATTTGTTAGATGCATTTGCTTTTATGACCAGAGTTGTCATTTGAAGGACCTTGTCCTCCTGTGAAAAGCTGACGTTAGCTATCCTACCTTTTGAATAAGGTATTAGTGGGAGATGGTGTGTGAACAGTCTAAACCCTCAGATTTGTCGGACTGAACAGAGCCAGGTGTGCCTTCTGATGGGGACATTCTGCGGAGGTCCCTGGTGCTTTGGTGAGCTGCGTCATGAAAAATAGAACATCTGATTCCAAAAAGGAGGATGTTAGATTGACCTGGCTTAATTAATTTTTTGCTATTTCTGTACCTTGTCTCAGAATCTATGGCAAGGAAGTTTTGGCTAGGCTATGTATTTCCCTGATTGGGGAAAATGGGGCAAAAAGGGAGAATTTAGCTTTTCTATATAGTTTTAAACCTTAAACATGCCTTGATTAAGCTGTCAGTTTTTAAAATAGATGTACTTTTTAATTTTTGAATTTTTCTGTAAACTGTCAGGGGCTGGGACAGCTGTTCTGCCCGTCAGCCTTATTGCTTTCCTTTGTCCGGAGGCATCATTAACAGTCATTAATGTTAGATTCTTTGGGTGTCATTCTGAGCTTTAACTCCCAGTATCGTAGATGTTAATGGAGGTGGTGTTTCTGGGACGGGGCCTGGTTGATGTGAGTCTGGCCAGGTGTGGCAGTGTGGACTGAGCCAGCCCCAGAGCCTCATGTTCCCCACAAGCTTGCTGTCTTTGTGGTTCTGTTACTTTTTCCTCACTTACCTTTGTCTCTACTACCTCTCTACGTTTTTGCGCAGCTTGCTCACTTCCGACAGAGAAAAACAAAAGGTGACTGTGCGCATTCGAAGAAAACGCCGGCGAAGAGGAAGGGCGCGGCTGTCGATGCGCCTGACCAGGAGGAGAGTCCGGTAGCTGCGGCCGAGGCTGCCGGACTCCTGGGAGGCTGGGCCGTTGGCAAGAACGCGTCGTGCAGCGACACCCCTGATGGCGCAGGAGCCCCTCAGGTAGATTTGCTCGGCTCTGTGTTCTCACGTTTTGCTTATCTCCTGGTTATTGCTAGCGTAATTTACTAAAAGTGGTCTTAGGTCTGTTTTTGCCTATCAAAAGTGGGGAAAGGGGGTTTTATTTTATCTTGCAAGAGTGGCGTATATTTTTGTGGTTTCACTTCTAATTAAAGATTTTTCTGCACCCCATGATTTTGAGAAATTTGGGGCGAACTGTTTGAAGGCAGGGGTCAGTATTGGTGCTCTGTGTGGTAGCGGGAGTTTGACAAGTGTGGGTTCCTCGGGTGTGGCTGTGCATCAGCCCCCCTGACAGGTATCTTTGGACACTTAAGCCATAATATCCCTTCACCTGCTGTCAAATCCACCTGCTTGTTGGTCTTTGTCCTTTCCGTCCTTTCTGAATGTGGGGTGAGGAGGGCAGGGCTGAAGGTGTCACAGAAATGGTGTCTTGTCTGTTGCTTGAGGCCCTGTGAGCTGCAGGGGCGGGTGTGGACCTGGGTGTTGAGGGTGCATGGCCTCCCTGGGCCTCCTGGTTGCCTGCATGTGGGTCTCCTTGGGGCCTCCTCTCGTGTGTGCGCTTGAACTGGGGGTACCCCTAACTTGTGTGCAGCAGGGCCGGGGCAGCTGTTTGCTAGAATGAGCTGAAAACTGGTGGTTGAGGGCAGAATTTGACTCCAAGTCATGCTGTGTCTGGATGGCCTTATTGCAAAAAAAGGAATGATTGCTAGCATATAAAGTTTATGATATTCTGCTTACAAATGTATTATAGAATGTTCCTTCTTTGGAAAAATTGGAAGACCTCGCCGTGGCGCTCCGACTTTGCCCGGGGAGCAGCTGCCCAGAACTCTGGTGCCTGAGTCTTTGGACCAGCCTGTGCCCAGCTCACTCTGCTTCCACTCCCTGTGGTCTGAGGGACCTGAGGCTGGATGTTAGTTTCGGTTCATGTTCGTGCTCTTGTTGCTTCTCTGGGGTCGAGCTGCGGGTCACAGCTGAGTCCACGGAAGCCACGTTGAGAGCGCTGAGCCCTGACTCTCAGTGGCTTTGCTCTGTATGCTTCCTGCTTAGGCTCTTTGAGGAGAAAGCCTCGCAATGTAAATCATCATTTATTAATTTCATATTTTTATTTTCAAATCAGACAAGTCTTTTTTATTTTAAGTTAAAGGTTTTGTGGTTTTTAGCTTTTCATTTTAAAATGTCAGACCCACAAAAAAATTGCAAAAAATAACACAGAGTTCCTGGAGATCCCTCACCTAGCTTCCTGAAATATTGACACCTATGTAATCATAGTATAAATCACATCAGTTTTAGTTAACATTGAAACAATACTGTGAGCTGATAGATAGAGCTTATTCTAATTTTTCCGATTTTTCTGGTCCAGGATTCTGTATTGCATTTCAGTGCCTTGTCACCTTAGTCTCCTCCAATCTGGTCAGTTTCTCAGTCTTCCTTTGTGTTTTATAAGTTTGACACTTGTGGCGTACTAGCTAGTTATGTTGTAGGATCCCTGTCAGTTTGGGTTTGTTTGATGTTTCCTTCCGATTGAAGTCAGGTTGTGCATTTTGGCAGGAACACGGTGGAAGTGATGATGATGTCTGCTGAGTGCATCCTGAGAAGAAGCACAGGTGGTGTGGTGGTAGCTATGTCTCACTACTGGGGGGCCTGCCAGATTTCTGCTGACAGAGAAGTTTTTGTTTTCCCCTTTGTAGTTAATAAGTATATTATGAGGAGGTACTTAGAGACCCTGTAAATACTCCATTTCTCATGATACTTTCCATTAGTTTTAGCTTCTATTGAAGATTCTTGCCTGCAGTAATTACTGTGATGGTGTTGGCCAAATGATGACTTTGTTTCCATCATTCCATCTACGTATATTAATTGGTGTTTTACTCTAAGGAGGAACTGTTGCTTCTCCGCAATTTATTTATTCAATTATTTATATCAGTATAGACTCCTAGATACTTATTTTATTATGGGTTTTAATCCATCATATCCATGTTTATTTTGTTGCTGAAATACATACATTTGGCCACTGGGAGTGCCTTTAAATTGGCATGTGACCTTTTAACATGCCCTCATCATTTTCTGGCGCCTTAATTCCTGGCACCAAGATTTTCTAGGCTTATTTTGCCCTTTGCTGCTGCAGCCCCAAACCAGCCATTTCTTCAAGGAGCCCTGGTTCCTTTCGGTGGAGAATGGCTTTAGAATCCAGGATCTGGGCGCTAGGTGTGCTTATTGCTTGAGGGGTATGGCTGCTTCTAGGCTGTTTCAATAGACAGAGCCAGAAAGTATAAATGTGTGTATATACACGCACATCTATATCTATCTGTCTATTTGCATGTATAATCAAAACCATGCGTTCACACTAATATCTTCAATTCCAGTCCAACAGCACAGAATTTATTCTAGCTTTTCCCCTCTCCTTATTTTTAGCTCCTTTTTCCCATAGTGAGAAATTGGGGAAAAGGCTTATCTACAGTATCTTTACTTATTTGCTCAATCTTAAAATACACACAAATTAATTTCAGAATTGCTACTTCTCATGCCAGTAAACACAAATTTACTAACTATAGAATATCTGTTTACACAGCCATCCCTCGCTTCTCGAAAGCTCGCTTTACACCACTTCACTTTTACAAAAGATCTACATTAGTACCTGTTTTTGCTAACAGAAAGAAATTCAAAGAGGATTTTCAGTTTTATGAAGAAATCTAATTGCTTCTTTACCTTTATGCCATCTTGGTTTATGAAAGCTTTCATAGGAATGCTCTGTTTTTGGTAGTGGGGGAAACCTGTAGTTGTTTTTGTCTTTATTTTTCCAAAGTTTATTGTTTAGCATTCCCAGGTTATTTGTTAGATATATGTACTTTGAATATTTTTCCTAGTCTTGCTTACCTTGCTTAAGTTGTTTTCTTAATGGTGTCTTGTGATAAGCCAATATTCTTAACTTTGATGTTGAATTTATCATTTTTTCCTATGGTTAGTGATTTCTGTGTCCTGTCCAAAAGGTCTCCCCTAGTCCTGAGGTTGTGAAGATAATCCCCAGTGTCTTCTTGAGGCTTGATGGCCTGGTTTCTATGTTTAAGTCTGTGATCCATCTCAAGTTACTTTCTGTGTATGGAGCACCGTGACTTTTAGAAGAATGGTTTAGTTTTGCTGGTTTTGAGTGTTTTATAAATAAAATAATCCGGTATGCATGTCCTGAGTCTGGGTCTTCTTATCCAGCATCCTTTAGGAGTTAAAGGCTATAGTTCTTTCATTTTCGTTGTTGTATAGTATTTTGCTGTATGGATGTACCTTGGTTTTTCTGTTCCGCTGTTGATTGGCATTTGCTATGAACATTCTCATACAAGTCTCTTGGTGTCTGTGTGAACACGTTTCTATGGGGCCGTAATTAGGTATTTAATGTCTGAGTCAGTATTTAGGTATACGTTCAACTTGTGTATGTTGAGCTGTGTTTTAAAACAGTTGTTCAGTTTATATTTTCAGTGGTGGCATATGAGTGTTTTCCTTGTTCCATAACATCTGTGATTGGTGTTAACATTTGTTTTCTATTTTAACAGTTTCGGTGGGTGTGGAGTGGAGTGTATTTTAGCGGAGTGCAAGCTTAGTCAAACATTCCAAAAAAATCAGTGTGATTCACTTAAGAGACTAAAGGAGAAAAGTCATATGGTCTTCTCAGTTGATTTAGAAAAAGTGTGTTCTGCGAGAGAATGACCTGTAATTTTCCTCTCTTGTCAGGTTTTTGTGTTGAGGTTATGTTGGCCTCATGTGACGAGCTGAGAGGGTCCTTTGCTCTGTGGATGAGCTGGTGTAAGATGGTGGAGCTGTTGGGGACTGAAGCTTTCTTTGTGGAAAGACCTTTAATTGCAGAGTCAACTTACTGAACAGTTACCAGACTATTCAGTTGTGCTTTTTCTCAGAATGTGTCCTTCTAATCTTCCAGTTTGGGGTATGAAGTTATTCGTAGGAATACTCTTCTGTGGCGTCAGTGTTGACGACCCTTTTCAGTTTTGTTTGTCCTTAGATATGTTTTTCCTCTGTTTGTTTGTTTTGGCCACACCCTGCGGCATGCGGAGTCTAGTTCCCCAGCCAGGGATGGAATCGCACCCGCTGCAGTGGAAGCTCGGAGTCCTAACCACTGGACCATCAGGGAAGTCCCTGAATTGTCAGTTGAAAGCAGGCTACTGAGATGGCCTCTCCAGTCACTTAGAAAACTGGAGGGTGGATGAGTTCACTGTTCCTCGTCCTTCTAGGTGGTTCCCTCATTCTTCTGTTTCCTCATTATTTAAGGTGGTGTTGGCATGGTTGGGAATAATTGAGTGTGACAGAACAATCCTTAGGATGATGAAATAGCATCATGATATGGGAGAAGCAAGGTTGCTCAGATCCGTTTTGTGTCTTAGATAAATGCAGGGGTCTGGTAGTAATTGCAAGGTAAAATGTTTTACTCTAGAAAAAAAAAAGTAAATTTTCTCATTGTTCTTTGGAAGACCTGTAAGAAGGAATAAAATTATGCCAGTCCTCTCAAGCAGTTATAACTGACCAGAAAAGAAACTTGGTAAGTGCAGTTAGGTCCAGCAGACGCTAACGCTCACCCTGACAGCGGCAGAGTGATGTGTTCGGGGCTGGAGGTGCAGGTGGACATGGGGGTGGAAGCCGCCCGGGAGTCGCCAAGTTGTGCGCACCGAGCCTTCCTGCAGATAAAAACCCCAATTCTTGTAAACTTATGGGTCAAAACTATTGGGAGAAAATTCATTGGAAAGCTTTAAACTCAATTTTGAGGTGATTTACAAAAAGAAACAAAAATACTATTCTGCAAATTATTAAGGAAAAGATTTATCTAAAGGAAAATCTTTAAGATGAAATATTTGAATTTATATAAAATTAAGAGCTTAGAAAATATGTGTTGAGCAACTAAAGTTTAGTGATTTGTGTTAAGTACGCGGTGAAATAAAGAAGCAGAATTCGTTAAAAATCGGGCAGCGACATCATTAGGGAAGCAAGTTACATAAAAAATGTTTAGAGCGTGAGATTTGTGTAGAAGGAGAGTAGTGCAGATGGAACTGGTGGGCCTGGAGGCGGGCAGGGCCGGGGGTGGGGGGCGGCAGCGGCGGGCTACCCCTGGAGCCGCTGTGGATGCTCCTGGCCCTTCCCCTCCAGCTGCAGGAGCCCGGTGGAGCGGGGACGCCGCAGAACCTGGAAGACGACGGTCCGGAGCAGCCTAGGGTGATGACGAAGGTATGCCTCTCCTGGGTTCTCGTTTAAGGTGTGTCCCGGTTGGGGATGCCTCCCTTGCGTGCGTGGGGGCCGGAGCCAACTGAGGAAGCTGGAGGCGGTCTTCCTGTGACCTTTGATCTTGGTGGTGGGCGTGGAAGGGAGAGTCGCCCTTCCTTCACTGAGGGTCCTGTGGGGTCAGCGTGCCTCCTGGACCTGGCCCTCGATGCCCATGCCCATGTGGGCAGCCCTGCATGCGAGACACACTGGGGGACGGGCTTGCCGGCTGGGCGCTGGTCTTACCATCCCAGTTCGTACCACAGTGCTTGGTGTGACTTCCATGAGTGTTGAATTGATTACTTTTCTTTAATCCATTCATTTTTTTCGCGGTATGCGGGCCTCTCACTGCTGTGGCCTCTCCCGTTGCGGAGCACAGGCTCCAGACGCGCAGGCTCAGTGGCCATGGCTCACGGGCCCAGCCGCTGCGCGGCATGTGGGATCTTCCCGGACCGGGGCACGAACTCGTGTCCCCTGCATCGGCAGGTGGACTCTCAACCACTGTGCCACCAGGGAAGCCCGCAAGTTTGGTTTTTAGTCTGCATTATTGCAGGAGAAATGTAGCTCAGAGGAGGGCCTGGCAGGGCCTGGAGAAATGGTCTCTAGTGGGGTCCGTAAAACCCAGCCTTAAATACACATTTCATACTTGTTTTAAACTGCGACTTGTAGCATCTTTGTGGAAAAGTACACAAAACTTAGATATAGCCCAACAGATGAGTACACCGTGAACAGCACGTGGTCTCTACAATTCAGGGGCAGGGCGGTGCTGGACCCTGCTCCCTGCTGCCCACCCTGAAGCGAGCACCCTCCTGGCTTCTGTGCCGATTCTGACGTAGAGCTTTGTGTGAATGGATCAGACGTGGTTCTGGTCTTCTCTCTCCTTTACCTTCAGCATCTTTGCATCCTTCTATTTGAGATGTGTGCCTGGTGAGCAGCATAGGGTTGATTTTTAACTGACTCTCACAGTTACTGGGCAGTGATTCCCTTATATCTAATGTAATCGCTGATGCGCTTGTACTTACATCAGATGTTTGATTGGGCTTTCTATTTGTCCTGCCTGTTTTGTTTCTTTCTTTTCTCCTTTTTGCCTTCTTTGGATTATTTTTTATCAGGGGATTAAAAAAAAAATTCTGCCTTTGTTCATTTTGAAGTAATAATATACAGTTTCTATTCTTTTAATGGTGAGGTTATTAAATACAACATATATACTTATCTAAGTCTAAATTTAATCAACAGCTTCACCTTCCTCTTGCATAGTGATTACTGAAACTCCATTTATACTTACCTCAACCTCCGTTTTCGTCACAGTCTTTTTCTTAAGTGTAAAGCGCGCATAAATTTTACCATCTTAACCATTTTAGGTGCACAGTTCATTGGTGTTTGTACATTCACACTGTTTTGCAACCGTCAGCACCATCTGTCTCCAGAACTCTTCTCATCTTGTCAACCTGAAACCCTGTCTGCTAAGCGACGTCCCCCAGCCCCTGGCAGCCGCCATTCTACCTTCTGTCTCTGTGACTTGGCGGTCGTACATGCTTCACGGCAGTGGGGCAGTGCAATCGTGTAGTTGTCTCTTGGGCCTGGCTTATCTCACTGCACTTGGTGTCCTCCAGGAGCTGGAGCTGGAAGTGCTGCGCCTGAGCCTGAGCGACATGCACACGGCGCGGCTGGAGCTGACGCAGGCGCACCTGCAGCGCGAGAAGGAGGCGGCGCTGGCCGAGCTGCGTGCTGAGCTCACCGGGCGGCACGCGCAGGAGCGGGCCCTGCTGCAGAGCCGCGCGTGCAGGGAGCTGGAGCTGGTCCGGGAGGAGGCAGGTACGCTCGGCGCCCGGCCCGCGGGTGTCGTCGGAGGCGCCTGGCTTCTGAGCTGTGCTTGGGCCTCTGTGTGCGACCAGGCCTCGTGGAGCCCGCCCCCGCCCCCGTCCCCCCCTGCGCCCTGTGCCAGGTGGCGGCTCAGGTGCCTCTCAATCTGGCGATGTGCTGGCCTCAAGGTGAACTTATATGATTTCATTTTAATGTTTCTTGGTATATCTTTTGTTAGTACTTTCTTTTTTTTCTTTGTGGTACGCGGGCCTCTCAGTGTTGTGGCCTCTCCCGCTGCGGAGCACAGGCTCTGGACGCGCAGGCTCAGTGGCCATGGCTCACGGGCCCAGCCGCTCCGCGGCATGTGGGATCCTCCTAGACCGGGGCACGAACCCCCGTCCCCTGCATCGGCAGGTGGACTCTCAACCACTGCGCCACCAGGGAAGCCCTGTTAGTACTTTTTGTAAAAATCATACGTAGTAGTTTTATTGAGCTGTAATTCATGTACCACACGATTCACCCACTTAAAGTGTTTAAAGGCAGCACTTTGGTGGCTTTTCGTGTTTTCATGCTTAGAACGTTCTTCCCCCGGAGGAAACCCTGGCCCATTTCCCTGTGATCTGCCCCGGTTGCAGAGTCTGCCTCTCCTGGGGGCCCACCCACCTGGAGGAGCAGCCTTGTCGGTCCTTTGATGCCTTGCCTGTTTCTTCACCTAGATTCAGGCAAACACAAGGAGATAGTTCCACGTCCTCCCCTGCTTTTGTTAAATTTTAAAAATACGAAATATGCCTTCCTTAGTTAGGCCTGTTTGATGCTGTTTCCTCCATGTGCACCCCTGGGAACAGTCCCCCGAGAGGCCCACCCTGCCGTCGGGTCCCTGAAGCTCTGCTGCAGGTGGGGCCCCTGTGGACCCGGCGGGACCTGCCCTCGGAGGCTGGCTTCTGGGCCTTTGCGTGATTTCTGGAGTTGTCCAGGCCGCCTTCCCCGCGCCCAGGGCTTGCTTGCTGTCGCCTGGTGCTATTCCTCCCCAGCCCCACGGTTGGCCGCGCCCACTGGTCCAGCCTCCTCTGCCTAGCACCTCCTTTCTTGTGCTTCTTCTCTCAGGCGGGGAGCTGTTGGGACCTAGAACGTCTTTACCTCTCTCCATTTACTTGTGGTCCAGCACCCAGCCTGGAAGCTGGCTCAGTGGGATCCTGGACTACGGGGCTCTGGGTGCACAGTGGCCTAGTGTGGAGTGGACGGGCCGAGGTCCCCGTAAGCAGAAGGATGATGCAGACTCAGCGCTCAGTGATCTGTGCAGCCCCAGAGTTGGCCTCGCCCGGTCCTCCTGGACTGTCGCTCTGGCTGGACGTCACCTGTCCTTTGTCAGGCATGAGTGTGATTTGCTAATTAACCCAGACATCATCACCTGCTTGTTTCTCACAGATGTGTTCTGTCCTGTTAATGTCGGCAAGTGTTCGGTGGAGCGGCCAGAGGTGCCGGGAGCCTTCTCGTTTCCTGGGGGATCAGATTGTGGAAAAGTCTGAGCTGCGGTGATCTGAGCGACTTTTTATGTTTCTCTTGCAGCTGACCTGAAGGAGAAGCTACAATCAGAAATGGAGAAAAATGCCCAGATGATAGAGGTACACAGGATAAGAAAATTCATTCCGTGTACGCGGTATTTCCCTCATCCCCACCCGGGACCCCTCCCCTTGATTCTGACAAAATGCAGTCAGAGCCGGAGTCGTGGGGGTGAAGCATGATGCGCTGCTTTCTCTGCACAATGTGAATTCATCACAGCAGCTGGTTGTGGGCTTTTGTGTTGCCTGGTGTGATGCGAGTCTCTTTCCTCCCATCTGGTTCTGAGCAGCCCTGTGGCGTGGCCCTGGCTGTGCTTGGGACACAGACCTTGGTCCTCACGGACGGGAGATGTGGACTCCACAGAGGTGGTGATCAAGTGACGTGTATGGGCCTCGGGGAACCACGGGGGGTGGGGGGGTGGGACGAGCGTGACTCTTGCAACCCATCCCTTTCTCAAGGCTACGCTTGTAGAAGGGCCGTTGGCGCTGGTGATGGCCGAGGAAGTGTGTAGTGTTAGGGGATGTGTGACGTCAGACTGAGGGGAGCGGTGTGCCCTGGCCACTCTGGACAGGCGGTGGGTGGAGGATGGCCTTGTGCCCCAGCCCCTGCCCTCTGAGCTGGACAGAGGGGACTCGTTTCTTAGGGCGCCTGGGACAGCGCCTGACCCCGTCAGAGCTCGACGGTGTCGCTGTAGTGCCCGGGTCTTGCGTGGGGGACGGATGCCTGTCTTGCCGGCCGAATTCCTGTGCTTTTGCTCAGCGACCAGTTCTGTTTCTGGCAAGTGGTCCTGGTTCTCGTGTCCTGGGCTGTTTGCCTGCAGGTGCTGCTGTTCCTGTGTGACTGGACGTCCCGAGCTGTGTCCTGTACTCGCAGTCTGGTCTGGGCGGGAGTGACGGTTTTCGAATGCGCAGTTGAAATTTTTTTACCGCAGTAATAAACTATTGGCCATCATCTACTTTTTCCTTATTTAAATTAGACCCTGAAGCAAGACTGGGAATCCGAGAGAGACTTGAGCTTAGAAAACCTACGCCGAGAATTATCGGAAAGGCATCGGTCAGAACTGGAGAATTTACAAAACCAGTTTAAGAAAGAATTGGCAGAACAGAAGGCTGAGTTGGAGAAGGTTTTTCAAGACAAAAATCAGGCTGAATGTGAGTCTCTCATTAAAATGAGCAAGTTTGGAAGGGGACTGAGTTTTCGTGTGTCGTCCCAGAAACAGTGCCGTGTGATTGGCTGGCAGGAGAGTCAGCCTTGGGGTCCCTCCTCGTTGGTCACAGGCATCTCAGGTTCCCTAAACCTTCCGAAACCTTCATTTCAGAGAAATCTTTTGCAGACAAACAAAATCTTTTGTTCTTCTACTAAATTGCTACTGAAAAAGTAGTTTGTGATTGTTCTCTTTCTGTTACACGGTGGGGCCCAGCGGTCAGTAGATGCTGTCTGCTGGCCTGTGGCTTCCCTTCCCTTCCTCCCCGAAGAGAGCAGTGTCCTGAGAACGGGGTCTGGAAGAGCCTGGGGGGCCCGCTGTGCCTGCAGCCGCCCCTGCTGAGGAGGAGGACGCTGTGCCGTCACAAGCTGAGTGAGGCCCGTGCCCCTCTCCAGTTTCCCTTCAGACTCAGGAGGCTCAGCATGAGGCGGCCCTGAGCAAGTTACGCGCGGACCTGCAGTTGGAACACTGCCAGTACGTGGAAGACCTGGAGCTGAAATTCAGAGAAAAGGAAAAGGAAAAGCAGCTTGAGGTAGAGGCCTTGTACGAGGGGGCTGGGGGAGATCTCGGATTGGGGTCCTTTCACGCTCTGTTGTTGCCTAAAGCTTAAACCCTAATATGTGTATGTTTGTGTTTATTTCTAAATCGAGGTATAGTTCATTTACAATATTATGTACGTTAGATGGACAACATAGTGATTCACAATTTTTAAAGATTGTACTTCATTATAAAACATTGGCTGTGTTCCCTGTGCCGTACAGTGTATTCTTGTAGCTTATTTTATACACAGTAGTTTGTACCTGTTAATTTCCTACCCCTAACTCGCCTCTCTCCCCATCCGTCTCCCCAGTGGTAACCACTAGTTTGTTCTTTATGACTGTGACTTTTTCTGTTTTGTGTACACGTTCATTTGTTCTGTTGTTCAGAGTCCACATATAAGTGATATCATACGGTATTTGTCTTTCTCTGACTTACTTCACTTAGTGTGACAGTCTCCAGGCCTAGCCATGCTGCTGCAGATGGCAGCAGTCCTCTTCTGTGGCTGAGTCGTGTTCCATTGCACATATGCACCGTGTCTTCTTTATCCGTTCGTCTGTCAGTGGATGCTTAGCTTGCTTCCTGTCTTGGCAGTTGTAATAGTGCTGCTATGAGCATTGGCTGCATGTATCTTTGCGAATTAGTGTTTTCATTTTTTCAGATATATACCCAGGAGTGGGGTTGCTGGGTCATATGGTAGTTGTATTTTTAGTTTTTGAGGGACCCCCTTTAAAGAGACCCTCAGTATTTGGTGGAGCTGGTAGGGAGCCATGTCAGCATATAGAGTCTGTGACTTTGACTTAATGATGGTATTCAGTCCTACACCTGGAGAATTCGTGCCCTTGACGAGTGCCCCTGGGATGTCTACAGGCTCCAGCCATTAGGGGTGCAAGGGCACATGCTCTGACCTTGACTCAATAAACAAGAAGTTAGCAAGAAACATTTCTGTGGCTCACGTATTCAGAACTCTTTTCCATTGGAACTTTACATACCGAAATGTGGGTGATGTGGCCAGATCTCACTCAGGGACCTGAAGGGCCTTTTTTTTTTTTTTTTTCTGAAGGGCCTTTATCACCAAGACAAAGAGTCAGGCAATGCCCCAAGCACTGGTTCAAGGAATTAGAAAGGAAATAACTGGAAGACGGAGTTAGCCGAGGCCCGTGTGTGGGTTTGCAGGGAGGAGAGTCGTGGAGCCCAGGAGGAGCCGCGTCTGCGGCTCTCGCACCTGCTTCTCCCCGCTCTCCTCCAGACACAGGCCAGCTTGGCTGGGCAGGACCAGGGCCAGGCGGGGCCCTGCGGGCTGTCCCTCATCCAGGGAGAGAGGCGGCCGGAGGTGACCTTCTGCCCTGTGCCCTGGGTGAGGAGAGGCCCGTTCCACACGGCAGCAGAGCAGCCACAGGCCAGCACCGCCCACGCTCCCCCGGAAGCGCTCGGCCCTGTGCTTGTGACTTGGGGTGCCGGGTGGCCACCCTGACCCAGGCCCCGGGAGGGCAGGTGGAGCCACTCTCAGCTCCGGCGGTGCAGGGCCGGCTGGCACTCGGCACACACTTGGTGTGCAAGCTCTGTTCATCCCTGAAAGAGTTGCTTCCCGGGAAGGTTGAGCAGGGAACGTGGAGAAAACCACACAGGCCACACGAGGGTGAGGGAGCCCGTGGTCACAGATGGAGGGGGTCCATCCACCCTCCCTGACAAAGTAGGGGGACAGGTCTCTGCTGGGAACGAGGCCGAGGCCTGGGAGGCGTCCACATGAGAGGCCGCGGTGGCCGCGCGTTCCTCTGGTCCGCTCTCAGGGCCGCCTGGAGGTGGGTGCGCTTGAGCTGAGACTGCGCGTGTTCACCTGGTGCCCATCGGGTGCTGCACGGGTATCACCAGCACTGCCTCGGGCCCGGGTCTTGGTCGGGCTCCCACACCATCGCCTTCTCTTCCAGTTGGAGAACCTGCGCGCCTCGTACACGGAGCTGCAGGCCCAGTCACAGGAGGAGATCCGGCGCCTGGGGGCCCAGCTGGAGTCTGCAAGGTCCAGCAGGCAGGAGCCGAGTGGTGAGGAGCCTCGCGTTCAGAATCCAGGTTCCCAGCGGCTAGGGCTGAGCTCCCCCTGCTGAAGCCCCGAGCTAGGACCTAACGGTTTTGCAGGCCCAAGAAGGTGGCTTAGTAAACTTCTGTGAATTTTGAGGTTTGCGGCTTCACGGTGCAGAGCTGCTGGTGGCAGCCTTGGCTTCCTCGTAGGCGCGTTGGTGAGCAATGACTCTGGCAGCCTGTGTCCTCGTGTGGACACGCACCGTTCACGTGTGCGACTGGGCTCACGCTGGGGCTTGGTTGAGCGCTGTCGAAACGCAGTTCTCAGTGGGCATTTGGGTCGTGGGTGTACACTGCCTCCTGGGTCCTGTGAGCTCACCTGCGTCAGGTGTTGTCAGGCTCCTGGGGCCCTGAGCTCTGGTTTGGGAGGGTGATGCCACGTTTACTGAAGGCAGCTCACCTGGGTCTCCCCCTCACAAGACCCCAAGTCAGAGGGGTCTCTGCTCGCCGGTGGCACCTTCAGAGGGAGGAGGTCACAAGACACGGGGCAGAGAGATGTGGGTTTGTCTCTCCAGACAGGCCTGGAACTGTAGGGTCTGCCCTTGTGCATACATGTTACTGAGGAGCAAAGAGCAGAGTTACGAGAAGGGACCCGCAGTAACACCTGACGGTCTGGGTGGGTGGATAGGCCTCCCGTCCCCGCCCCAGCCAGGCTCCGGGCAGCCGCAGGCGGAGCTGGCGGACGGACCTGTGGCTGGGCTTCAGGCGTGCTCTCACACACGGTTTCAGTTAGTGCGCCTTCCACTGCACCCTCCCCCGTGCGTTTAAGGACCCTCATGGGGAACGTTGATTTGGGACAGTGACCTGTTTCCATCCCTGTTACTTGAAAGCTAATAACTAGCTCTGGTGGACTGGCTGGCAGCACCCTCTGGGTCAGAACTGTGAGGCTGACAGTTCTCTTACGGTCTGCATTACTGTTCTGTTGCCGTTAACAAAATACCACCAACTCAGCAGCCTGAAACCACCCAGGGTCACCCACAGCTGAAGTCCAGATGTTGGGCTGGGCCTTGGCCCGGCTCCCTCGGTCGGCAGGGTCCCGTCCCTGTGCTTGTAGGACCGAGGTCCCATTTCCTTGCTGGCTGTCGGCCCAGGGGCTGCCCCTGTTCCTTGCCACACGGCCCTCTCGTCTTCAGGGCCCCCACAACACGTGGAGTGCTTCTCACACTTCCAATCCGCCTGACGTCTGTGCCGGCCTGAGAAAGCTCTCTGCCCTCAGGGCTCTGGGGTTTACTGAGGCCGCCTGGGTCGTCTCCCTGTGCGAGGCCCCCTGTGCCACGTAGCATAAGCCCTGGAGGGTCCATTCACGGGTTCTGGGATGGGGGGACCTTTTGCAGTTCTGCCCCCAGCACCACACTGCAGGCTCTTAACTAGCTTCTGATTTCCCCTAAGTGTTTCATTTTGAGATGATGGCTTACTTTCATCCTGTAAAGAGTTACCCGAGCAGCTCCTGGCCCGAGCGTCTCACGTGGAGGGGCTAGAATACCTGACGCAGGCCTTAGAGCAGCAGCAGCAGGAGAGAACCAGGCACGAGGCTCAACTGGAACAGCTGAGAATCTCTTCTGAAGAGAAGTTGAGGGAGGCTGAGAGGGGCCACCAGGAGGACCTGACCCTGTTACAGCAGCAGCTGCAGGGCGGGAAGGACAGCTCCCCGCCGGAGGCTGTGGGAATCAGGTAAAGCAGCGCAGGAGAACACGTTTATGATTGGGTCTAGACAAGATGACATTAAAGCTGGGCACCGGTCTGACCCGCGCGCAGGCTGCGGACGGCGCGGTGCTGCCGGGGTGGGTGGGCGCCAGCCCCGCTGCGCCCCCCTGCCGGCGGTCATCCTGTCCTCGGCACAGAAGCGGGATCCCAGGGACAGCGGAGTTCGGTGGAGGGGCACCTGTGTCGGGTCGTTACAGCACAGTTTCTCAATTCATCCAGTGCCTGTTCAGAAGAGACGCCTGAAGAAGAAGGAAGAGACCGTCTTGATCAACTTGGCCTTCAGCTGGAGCAGCACGAGGTGATGGGACACCGTTGTTTTGTTTTGAGGTCTAGCTGCCACAGGACATTATGACATGATGACTGGATGCCTGGGTGTGCTGTGAAGGGTCAGTCTGGGTAACGTCCACCACCACACAGAGGTAGAGTTTTTTCCTTGCGCTGAGAACTTTTAAGACCCACTCTCTTAGCAGCCTGTAGAGACACAATACAGTATTGTTAACTGTATGTAGTCCTGTGCTCTACACGACACCCCAGGACTTTTTATCCTCAAACTAGAAGTGTGCATCTTTTGACCCTTTCATCCATTTTGCCCACAGCCCCTCTCCCACCTCTGGCAACCACCAGTCTGTTCTCCATGAGGCGGGTTTTTTAGATTCCACATAGAAGTGAGATCAGACAGTATTTGTCTTTCTCAATCTGACTTATTTCACTTAGCATAACACCCTCAAGGTCCATCCACGTTGTCACAAATAGCAAGCTTTCCTTCTTTTTTATGGCTGAGTACTGTTTCCGTTGTGTGTATGTACGTACGTGTGTATGTGCCACATTTTCTTTATCCATCCATCTGCTGGTGGACATTTCGGTTGCTTCCATATCTTGACTGTTGTAAATAGGGTCTGCTTTGAACGTTGGGGTGCGTGTGTCTTTTCCAATTAGTGTTTTTGTTTTCTTTGGTTAAATACCCAGGAGTGGAATTGCTGGATCATATGGTAGTTCTTTTTTTTTTAACATCTTTATGGAGTATAATTGCTTTACAATGCTCTGTTACTTTCTGCTGTGTAACAAAGTGAATCAGCTATATGTATATGTATATATCCCCATATCTCCTCCCTCTTGCGTCTCCCTCCCACCTTCCCTATCCTTCCCCTCTAGGTGGTCACAAAGCACAGAGCTGGTTTCCCTGTGCTATGTGGCTGCTTCCCACTAGCTATTTTATGTTTGGTAGTGTATATATGTCAATGCCACTCTCTCACTTCATCCCAGCTTACCCTTCCCCCTCTCCATGTCCTCAAGTCCATTCTCTAGTAGGTCTGTGTCTTTATTCCTGTCCTGCCCCTAGGTTCTTCAGAACCATTTTTTTTTTGGTTCCATATGTATGTGTTAGCATATGGTGTTTGTTTTTCTGACTTCACTCTGTATGACAGTCTCTAGGTCCACCCACCTCTCTGCAAATAACTCAATTTCGTTTGTTTTTATGGCTGAGTAATATTCCATTGTATATATGTGCCACATCTTCTTTATCCATTCATCTGTCGATGGACACTTAGGTTGCTTCCACATCCTGGCTATTGTAAATAGAGCTGCAGTGAACATTGTGGTATATGACTCTTTTCGAATTATGGTTTCCTCAGGGTATATGCCCAGTAGTGGGATTGCTGGGTCATATGGTAGTTCTATTTTTAGTTTTTTAAGGAACCTCCATACTGTTCTCCATAGTGGCTCTATCAGTTTACATTCCCACCAGCAGTGCAAGAGGGTTTCTTTCTCTCCATACCCTCTCCAGCATTTTTTGATGATGTTCTATTTTTAATTTTTTGAGGAACCTCCATACGGTTCTCCATAGCGGCTGCACCAGTTTACTTTCCTACCAACAGTGCACGAGGGTTCCCTTCTCTCCACATCCTAGCCAACCTTTGTTATTTGTTGGTTTTTTAATAATAGCTATTCTGACAGGTGTGAGGGGGTGTCTCATGGTTTTGATTTGCATTTCTCTGAGGATTAGTGATGTTAAGCATCTTTTCATGTGCCTGTTGGCCATCTGTGTGTCTTCTTTGGAAAAGTATCTGTTCCGGTCTTCTGCCTGTTTTTTATTTAATCAGGTGTTTTTTTTTTGTTTGTTTGTTTGTTTTTTTTGCTGTTGAGGTATATGAGCATCTCCATAAACATTGAGAAAGGTTGTGTTTCATTAATTTTTAGTTGGGAACTGGACTGTCTTTATGTTTTCAAATCTGAATTTCCATCCTTTTCACAAAAGCTTCCTTCTGTGACACTGACAAGCAGAGGGAGGCTTGCTTTTGTGTCTCTGGTGCCTCCACAGGCTGCATTGTGTCTGCTTGTTTAAAACAACAACCCGAGGTTCATGGCATGACTTGGAGGCGGGTGGCTGGCAGGTCGGGTCCTGCCTGCATCCCATGCAGGCGCGGTCACACTGCTGCTCTCCACGAGCGCCCCAACCGCCTGCGTCGTGCGTGTTGATGACCGGAGAGTGAAGCGCTGGGGCGAGTGCGTGCTGGGCATCTTTTTATTGGCCTTTACGTTTCTCTTCGTTGAACGGCCTCCATGCCGTTTGTTTCTGGCATCTCTAACCTTTGTGGGCAGTGGTGTTCACACGGCTCTCTGTGACAGTGGAAGCCTCTGCGCCTGTTCTGATGCGGAGCTCCGAGGAGCCAGTGGCTCCCCTGTCCTCCTGCCCCCGGCGCTGGCGGTGGAGGTGCCGTGCTGTCGGCACGGCTGGGCCCCCGGCCGCACTGCAGGGAGTCCTGAGATGGCAGCTTGTGTCCACTTTTCGCACCAGGAACAGGCAGGGCCTTGACTCTGTCTCCACTTCTGGGAAGTCTTGAGCGGCCGTTCGGACAGCTGTTCCTCCGTGTGGTTTGTTCTCTCTCTGACGCTCCCGCGAGCTTCACGCTGCACCTCCAGGCTGGAAGCACCGGTCTCCTTCAATTCTCATTTCTCTTTTTATGTTGCTTTAGGCTTTGTTTTGGGGGGGGAGATTTTTTTCTCCCCTCTCCTCTAATTCTGCAGTTGGCTATCTTATTTCCATTGTCATTGTTAATTTCTGGGGCTTTGCCTTCTTGTTCTGTGTTCTTTCCTGTGTCCTCTGCTCAGCGTCAGGGACGGGGTGTCTTTGGTCTCCTCCCCGAAGGCGGCCGTTGGTGTTAAGAGGCCTCTTGAGGCTCCGTGTAGTTCCTGCCGCGTCTCCGTGCGTCTGCGTCTCTGTGTTGTGTGGGGCGTCTGTGGTCCGTGCATTGGTTGGTGACCTGAGGCTGTGCCGTCACGAAGCGTGAGGCACCGTGGGGTCTTGGGGGGCTGTCTGACCAGGCAGGCTCCACCTGGGGGCTGGGGTGGTAGCCTCCCCTCCTGGGGCCATTGGTCTCTACCAGCCTCCTGCTGGGCTCCCTGAGAAGAGGGACACAGTGGGGTCCCCGCGCCAGTCTCCCTGGTCCACAGCCCCTGGGGGTCGTGCAGTCACCTCTGTGCCCCCTGTACCCGCTTCCCAGCCTCCCGGGTGTCTGGGCAGCTCTCAAGCGGCTCCCCGTTCAACCCCTGTGAGCATCCGTGATTCCCGTCTTCCAGCAGTTGGTCACCTTTGGCTTACTGATTACCTCTTTCGCTGTTTCTTCTCCTCATAGGTTTTATGAATTAAATTATGTCTCCTATCATCTGAGGGAATATAAAAACAATAAAGTGTACGTGTGTTTAAGCAGAAGTCCCGTGTGTGGGCGCGTGTGTGGCGCATGGCATGTGCGGTGTGTGCGCGTGCGTTGTGTATATTTGGCGTGTTGATGCGCCATGTTGACTGAGGGTGCCTGGTGGAGCTCCCCCAGCTGGGTTTGGGAACCCCCATGCCCCTCTGGTCGGCGCCGACCCCTGGCCAGTGTCTCTCTGGCTGCAACTGTTTGGTTGTCCCTGAGGCTGAATGTCTTTTGACTTGTTTGGCCGTCGTGGCCATGTTTCTGCCCTTTCCTCAGGGGCCGGGAGCCCCTTGCTCTCGGTTGCCGTCCCGTCCCCAGTCTCCAGGCACAGCAGGATTTCCCTGTATTTTATCTTTGCTTTTGTCGTCTGCAACTGGCTGTTGCCTGGTGGGGGGTGAGACTCTGGCCCCCTTTTCTTTCCCGGGATGGCGAGTCGCTCTCGTCCGACTTGCTGGGAAGCCTGACCCTTGTGAGCCAAGTTGTGTCGGGGGCGCTCGAGTCCACCCGTCAGTCAAGTCGTTTTCTCCCGTGACCGTATGAGGACTCCAGTCTTGACTTAAAAGATAACTCAAGCTTATTGAGAGCTGGACATTTAGGCTGCCGTGGCCTCTCTGTGATTTTGAGGAAGATGGGGTGACTGGTTGCTTCTTGAGGGCACAGGAAACGTTGACACTGCCTCGAGCCCCTCTCGGACCCTGCACTCCAGAGCGTCGTCCTCGGGGGGCAGGCCCAGCACCCGGCTCTGGATGGGAAGCGTAGGGCAGGGCGTGAGGAGAAACCCGGGAGCCGCAGGTGGAGCAGGGTGCCTTGCACCAAGGCCCTGGCCGTGTGGCTGGTCCCGGAGGCCTGGCCCGGGGTGCGGAGGGCGAGGGACGGGGGTCCGGTGGAGGACCCAGTGCCCACAGCTTGGCGTCGGTGGAGTAGGCCCACCTCCCTGCTGGAAGCGAGACATGGGGCAGCAGGCGGCGTGGCCATGCGTGGCGAGGCTCCGTGGGAGGTTCCGTGGGGGTGGGTCCCCTGGGGGGTTCCCTGGGAGGCAGGGATTCAGGAACGAGGCTGAGAGAGTCATTAGAAGGTTTTCTCTGTGATTTCCCAAAGGAGAGCCTGGGGTTGCGCACACAGCTAGAAGGAAACCACCAGCGCCAACTAGCAGTGGGGAAGTCCTCCCAGGAAGTCCAGCAGGAGGCGGGCCTCGCAGGGACCCAGGTGTTGGAAGAGGAGCAGCATGTGTGGCCTTCGGAAGAGCCCGGCCCAGGTGTGTGCCTTCAGTGCCGCTGGGTCGCCAGGAGTCTGGCCTGCAGGGGACGTTCTGGGCGGTGACTGGTTCCCACGAGAGCCACCTGCACACGCTGGCCATTCTCTTTGCAGTGTGGGCGCCGCGGGCCCTTCCTCGGGGGTTGAGCAGGCCTGGGCGTGTCAGGAGAGGGTCTGCCCGGGGTCACGGGGACGGAGAAGCTGTGGTCGTCCCCGGGGATGGTCAGGGACCCAGGAGAGCAGACGTAAGGCCGGCCCTGGACACAAGCCCAGGAGAGGGTGGGTCCCACGTAGAGCTGAGGGGGCAAGGCAGAGGGTCCCGCCGTGAGGGCCGGCAGCTCAGGGTCCCCGCCAGGGGAAGAATGCGGCCCAGAGAGCTGGGTCACGCCTGCTGGCGTCTTGCCCTCCCTGTTCTCCTTCCTGTGTGAGGGGTGCCCCACGGCCGCTGCTCGGCACATTCCTGCCAACCAGTGCCTTGGCCACGCTTGGCTCTTCATCAAGCCTGGGACGGTGATGGGCTCTGGCCAGAGGAGTTTTGGGGGTGCCAGGTCCCCCGGCACCCAGGCGGAAGGAGGTGTGGGCCGCTCAGCACGGGCCTGCTCGTCTGGGCCTGGGGCTCGGTGACCGCTTGGCTGACGATGGGTGTGTCATGTCCACTTCTGACACCAAGCCCGCACGGGGAGTCTCAGGATCTTCGTGCAGGTCTGAGGCTTCTGAAGGTCGGTGTCTAGTCTGAGTTGCGGGTCAGCCTGACGGTCCTGCCCCCTGGTCCCCTGCAGAGCTCTCCCGGGTGCCCCTCCTGTGTGCACACAGCACGGCCTTGGAGGTGGCAGCCGGAGACTTGGGTCTGGAAACCATGCACAAGGCTCATCTCCTGTTTCTTCTGACGGAGCTCAAGGAAGAAATCGACCTCTTAAAAGTAGAAAATAGAAATTTACACGAGAAATTGCAGCACGAAATCCGCCTAAAAGAGGACTTGGAGAAAGTAAGTTGAAACACCTCACCACTCTGCACTTCCCGCGCCCACCGGGGCCCCGTGTTAAGCGGTCGGGGTCAGCGCAAGCCCCCGAGGTCCACCACGCCCTCCATCGGGAGCAGTGTTTGCTTGCTGGGTGCCTTCCTCGGGGTCGGGATGGGATGCCACCTGAGCTGGGGCCCGAGTGTGCTCCTTACAGGGGCCTCCAGTGCTCAGGGCAACTGGCCGGGGTCCTCCGAGGGGTCCCTTGTAGAACCTGGAACGTTCATTGTGCAAGTCCAGAGACTTGGCCTGGCGCTGTTTGCTGCTCTCCTGTGGCTCCGTCCTGGCTGGTGGTGGTTCCTCTGTCTGGGGGGTTGGCCTTCCCTTGACGGGAGGCCCCATACATGTCTGATCCCCTGGGCTGGTCTTGGCACCGCAGAGGAGCTCCCCTTTGCGTGTGTGTCCAGACCTGCCAGCCCCAGAGGTAACAGTCGGGGCCAGGTGCCGGGATGCAGACACGTTTTACTTAAGCAAATAGTCTTATATTTGTGCATTTTAGGCTCCTTTGTTCCCATCAGGATAAGAAACACTGCCATTGCTCTGTTCAGTGCGATATGTTATGGAACTAGTGCTTGTATGTTGTGGAAATTCTCTCTCTTCAGAGATGGATTTGGGTCGTTGCTGCCAGTGATCTTTTCATTTAATTTCCTCCTTAAATAAACTTGGGCTTTCTGCAGGTGAAATGTACTTTAGTGGAAGCCCACCAGGAAGCACTGAAGAGCGCTAAGGAGAAGCTTGAGCTAATGAGACGAGGCGAGAGAGAGGCCGAGTGGGAAGTCACGAGTGAGGACCCGAGGAGAGGGGCCGAAGAGAGGCCGACGCAGCTGCTCCTCGAGCTGCGGGAGCAGGCCGAGTCCGAGAAGCTGTCCATGATGCACAGGTTTGAGCTTCGAGAAGCCGAAATGAGGCAGCTGCAGGACCAGCAGGCAGCCCAGATCCTGGACCTGGAGGGGTCGCTGATGGAGCAGCAGGGCCGCCTGAGGCAGCTGGAGCTGGGGCTCTCGGGGGACGAGTCTCTGCAGTGCAGCCAGTGTGGCCGGGAGCTGGGCGGTGGTCTGGCCCCCACGGACCGGGACCACCTGAAGGAGGACTGTGCTCTCCAGCTGAAGCTGGCCCAGAGCAGGTGGGTGACGTTCCTGTGGCCCCCTGTTCCGTACGGAGCCGCCCGCCTGCCTGGGTGAGGCTGGTCCCCAGGAGGGCACGCGTGGCTCTTGGGGCTGCGGGACCTGCTGGCAGCAGCAGCACCCCCGTCCTTCCTGTGGAGCCCCTGTCCCGTGATCCACGCTGCCCTGCATGCATCTGTGACAGTCGTTTGTGTTCTTTGCACGGTTTACGGTTTCAGTAGCAGAACTTCAACCTCATTTATCATAAGGACGTGTGGTTCATTTCTGAAGTTTCTTGTGTATTTTAAACTCAAACGATTTAAAAAAAAAATAAAGAGTTTTTCTGAACTATGTACGTACTTCCCTGAAGCTTTAAGTAGATTTAGAGTGTGATTTGGTTTGCTGCCTCTTTGCACATCTGGGCTGTAGTGACCGGGAGGTTGGTGAGCCCTGGTGTCACCGGAGCTACTGTTGGTTTTGCTGCTTCTCATGCGGCAGCTGCTCCCCAGCGTCATGAGGCAGGTGCAAGAGCTTCTGCTCTGGGGTCTGAGAACTGAGTTCAAATCCTGACCCACTGTGTGAGCTGGAAGGACGCAGGCACGGTGGACAAACTCATGAGGCCTTAGTGCCCTCCTGCATGGGCTGATCAGTGGAAAGGCTTTCGTGGTGTCTGGTCCACAGTTAGAACCTGAATCCCATCCCAGCTCTTGTCACTCACCTGGACGCACCATGTGGTGCTCATGTGTAATGGGTGCCCCGTAGAGATTCTTCCCTGCTGGGGTGTTGGGTGCTTCAGTTAGAGGGGCGTCTCCCTGCTTCTGTGTTTGCTAGCCAGTGTCACCTGCAACTCATTTAATTCATGCCCCTGATTCACTCCAAAGGGGTTTTGGGGGTCTTCTGAATGCTCTTTGCAGCCCTCTTGGCTCCTGTAAATGATGCCGCTGCCCCTTCCCTGTTGAGGTCCTCTCCTTCCCGAGGAGCGGTCACACCTGCTTCCCTGTGGTGTCTGTGGAAATGTGTGTGTGGTTTCTTGCTGGGGGTCCTGTGTCCTGTACTTCAGTCTGTGACCGGGGACGCCTGGGCTCTGGCGTCCGAGCTCCTCTGGCTTCGTGGGCCCCTTGGCTCTCCGCTCACGGCTGGCAGTGGGGCTCAGACCACCTGCAGCCCCGGGAGGTGGAAAGAGCAGGGAAAATCTGGGCACGATGGTCTCACCAGTAGAAAGTGGTGTCTCCTGTGAGGAATGTGAGGTTGATGCTTTTGTGGCTGCATGCTGGCTCTCCATGTTCACTTGGCTTGTCTCCTCAGGTTTTTAGAAGAACGTCGAGAAATCACAGAGAAATTTGCTGCAGAGCAAGACACCTTCCTGCGGGAGGCCCGGGAGAAGCACGCCCGCGAGCTCCAGCTGCTCCAGGAGAGTCACCGGCAGCACGTCCTGTCCTTGACGGCGGAGCTGGAGACCCGGCACCAGGCTGAGGTGGACGCGCTGAGGGCTTCTTTGGAGCGAGAGTGGTGGGCTCTCTCAGAAGCCCGCGTGGCTGAGCTGCAGACAAAACACGCTGCGGAAATCACTGCTTTGGAGACCAGACACGCGTCACGCCTGGACGCTTTGGAGTCGCGTTACCTGTCTGAGATGCAGACCTTGCTGGGCCTGGAGGAGCAGCTACAGAAAGAGGATGTTTCTCACCACATGGTCTTGACTTGGGTGTTAGAGAAGCTGAAGCTGAAACACGATGAAGAGCCCCAGTCCACAGAGGACGGCCTGAGAGCGGGAGAGAACACAGAGCACGTGGAGGGTGTGAGAGCCTCCTGGCTGCGCGGAGCTCGCCAGGTGAGGTGCGGGGCTTTGCCCTTCCCCAGGACTGGTGTCTTCTGTTGCCCATGTGTGTCAGCTGCACGTGCGTGTGCGTGTGCGTGTGCGTGTGTGTGTGTGTCCCAGGGACAGCGGTGGGTTTCCTGGTGAGGCGGGTACAGAACAGGGAGTTTTACGCGTTTTTTGGTCCCAGGTTCCTTGGTGAAGGCTTTGGAGCTCTGATCCTGGAAAAACGTGCACCTGTGCCTGTGCACAGCGTTGCCTGTGAGATTTCAAAGGGTTCAGAGCGCTCCTCGGGGCCTCTACCGATTTCTGTGAGATTAAACCCTCTGTCCTGTGT